>NC_141096.1:24525390-25125390 GCF_041138505.1 Cibotium barometz | reverse complement strand
TTTACAACATAGATTGAACTACTAACAGTGGTGGTGTTGTAGAATTTGAGCAAGGATAGAGAACTTCAGATAAATGGAGCCAGGTCATGCATAGAGCCTCTTTACACCATAGAGTGAACTATTGACATTGGTGTTGTAGAGTTTGACCAAGGGTGCAGAACTTCAGAAAAGTGGAGCACTCTATCATGAAGCAAACCACGGCAGATGCGACCTTGAACAAGTGATGAGTGACGGGCCGCAAATGTGAGTGGTGTTGCGCTTTGCCTTTGCGCTAGCCTAAGCTACCCTTTGTTCAGCCCGCCACACCATCGACCTGTTGCAGTAGACGCACGAGCTCGATGGCAACAGGGAGCTCAGATGGCAATGAGCAGCTGACGTAGCTGCTATTCAGGCAGCCACGCACATGTGGAAATCGGCCAACAGAATCCGGTGGAGACGAGATAGCGCAGACGGAGGTGGCGGCCTAGGTACTAGCACTGCCAGTGGGGTAGAGTGCTGCATGCGCGCATAGCGCAGCTACACCGATGATGCCACGCAGAAATGGAAACAGTCTCACATGTGGGGCACAGCCAGTAGAGAGGCAAACCTGTGCTACGGTAGTTGTGTTGAGAAACGCAGACTAGCCCGTCGGAAGCAGGAAAAATGCAGAGAGGATAATCTAACTTGGTTCACCCAGGCTCTAATACCAATTGTAGGTTAGGGTTAGGGTTTGCTCACGTACAAGCCTAAGCTATGGAGGATAAAGGTTATCAATGGTGTGAGTGTGTATGGGGAGAAAAAAAGAATGAAAGAAAGTTATATTAACGTCTTCAAAAGTACCTAATGGTCTAATGAAAGAAAGTTATATTAACGTCTTCAAAAGTACCAAAGGGTCTATGAGACCGAAATGATGTGTACATATTGTCCATGAAATCTCCTCATGGATGAAATAAGATAAAGCAACAGTAAACTGAAAGTGAATATCTCAGACTCTGAGGTCACACAAGATGAAAAATCTAGATCCAACTATGCCAGGTATAGGGTGTACAATAAGTGATGGGATATGAGAGAGCTGAATAAAACAGTCAATCAACCCTGTATGTCAAACAAGGGCCCTTGCAGGATGTCCATCATTCTGAGTGGTCCTCCCTGGGTATATGCTGTCCATGAAATCTCCTCATGGATGAAATAAGATAAAGCAACAGTAAACTGAAAGTGAAGATCTCAGACTCTGAGGTTACACGAGATGAAAAATCTAGATCCTACTATGCTAGGTATAGGGTACAATAAGTGATGGGATATGAGAGAGCTGAATAAAACAGTCAATCAACCCTGTATGTCAAACAAGGGCCCTTCCAAGATGTCCATCATGGGTGATACAAGGAGGCTAGAGATGTTGATAGTCTAGTGTAAGGATCCTAAATCTGGGGCTGATGAGTTGGGGGTGGTTGGGGTCCGACAGGACAGGGGCGTCTAGCTCTCTAGAGTGTGCATGCCCAACCTGACGTGACTCCCATGGGCCTTTTGCAAAGGGACAATGTGGTATAGGCTCCCGTATCCACTATAGTGGGCTCGAAAAAAATGTTGATGGTAAGCTGAGAAGAGGGCTGTTGGGGGCGAGGATCTCTAGGTGGTCCTCCCTGGGTATCCGCTCAGCTCTGCAAATCTCTATCCTCAATCTATGGGATGATGCCCTAAGCTGGCCAATGGCTATCCTCATAGCATGGGACATGAAGGCATCGAGATAACTTGGTCTGTTACAAGTGAATAGCATGTATGAATAGCCCCAGTAGATCGTATCGGATCACCTAGTTCCTGTCCTCATGTGTAAGTTTAATGTATGGGAAACTACCAAGATGAATATATACCTAGATGAATCCACGAACATGCCCAAATTCACCTTATAAGAAAGTGGAATTCATAACCTCATGGTAGTCATCCACAAGACAATAAACGATCAACTCCATCATGCATAGTATGGACTAGATACTGCAACATCCCCAGTAACATCATCAGCGCCCAATAGTGGGTGTAGAACTTGCTCCCACACACACACAGTGCGCGCGTGCACACACACACACACACACACACATAAGAGAATACATTCATACAAAGGACTGTGTATTGAGTTTTTGTCAGACCTACAGAGATACAAGGCAAACTCAGCCATAATAAAGCCTAGCACTAAGGATCATAACAAACAGAAAGAATTATTACAACAAAAAGATAGTTGATAGGACATATGCACCATTAAAGATAGAAAGAATTAACACAATATCAACTGGCTGCAACTTGCATGAAAACTTCACAATGTGAAATTTGCATGTCCGCTAATACAGCATAAAGATATACCTAGATGAATCCAGGAACATGCCCAAATTCACCTTATAAGAGAGTGCAATTTATAACCTCATGGTAGTCATCCACAAGACAATAAACCATCAACTCCATCATGCATAGTATGGACTAGATACTACGACATCCCCACTAACGTCATCAGTGCCCAATAGTGGGTGTAGAACTTGGTATCAATATATGCTCCCACACACACACACCCCATGCGCGCGCGCGCGCACACACACACACACACACATAAGAGCATATATTCATACAAAGGTCTGTGTACTGAGTTTCTCTCAGAGCTCCAGAGATACAGAGATACAGGGCAAACTCAGCCATAATGAAGCCTAGCACTAAGGATCATAACAAATAGAAAGAATTATTACAACAAAAAGGTAGTTGACAGGGCATATGCATCACTAAAGATAGAAAGGATTAACACAATATTGATTGGCTGCAACTTGGACGAAAACTTCACCTTGTGAAATTTACATATCCGCTAATACCAAGATGAATGCTCTCATCTGGCCACTATTTGCTCTGATGATTGTAGTGCAAGTCGGAGGAGTCAAAGTGGATCCACCCTCTGTATATAAGTGACTGTCTGGAACAAGGCCTCCATCAACATAGGAGCCACACCAAACTGTGCCTGGATGATCTGGTGTGGAACAGATGGCTTGTTGCCTATCATCTGTGATAGCATCATGATTTGAGAACGCTCTATGCACTGCCAATCTGTTGGGGATAAATCTAGTGCCCAGAAGGGAGCTGCATACATAAGTGTTGGGGTGACTACCCAGAAGGAAGCTGCATACATAAGTGCAGGGGTGACTAGGGTGTCAAAAAGCCAACCCCTCATCCCCGGCTCCTGAAAATGCACCCTGGAAACACTCCCTCTCCAATAAGGTCAAAGCTGCATATCCTCTCTATGCTCTGATGCCTGTCTCATATGGCAATGCGGACTAGTGATGGTAGCTCCGAGATAGTCATATGAGTGCACCACCTCAACCCTGCAACCCATGTAAGTGGTCTCTGTATGGCCTGCAATCGGGTAGGAGGTGTGGAATACAATAACCTTGGTTTTCTCAGTCAACCTTGGTTTTCCGAAGATTCATTGAAAGCCCCCCTCTGTGCAAAAATCATGTAAAAGCATCCATGTGTTTCTATAGCCCCTCCTCAGAATCTGCAATGAGCACAATGTCATCAGCATATAAAAGGATGGAAACAAGAATACCTCCTAGAAAAGCTCCTCCGCCTCCAGTTCTATCAATGAAGTCTGAGATCTCATCTATGTAAAGTCTAAAGAGGGTCGAAGATAGCAGCCATCCTTGTTTCACTCTGATGGAGCTAGAGACCTCCTGGGCATCTCACACTGCCAATAACTGACTCATATAAGGCAATGCCAGCGTAGATCATGTCAAACGGGACCCCAAGATGTTTAAGCGTTGAAGGAGACGGGCCCACGGCACTGTATCAAAAGCTTTGCAGAAGTCCACAAAGCAGCAGTATAGTCGACGGCCAGCCTTGGCTTGCTCGATGATAGCCCGAAGCATGAATATGTGATCCAACGTGGAGAAGGTCCTCCTGAACCCTACCTACCCGCAATCGGGTAGGAGGTGTGGAATACAATAACCTTGGTTTTCTCAATCAACCTTGGTTTTCCCAAGATTCACTGAAAGCCCCCTCTCTGTGCAAAAATCATGTAAAGCATCCATGTGTTTCTATAGCCCCTCCTCAGAATCTGCAATGAGCACAATGTCATCAGCATATAAAAGGATGGAAACAAGACTACCTCCTAGAAAAGCTCCTTCGCCTCCAGTTCTATCAATGAACTCTGAGATCTCATTTATGTAAAGTCTAAAGAGGGTCAGAGATAGCAGCCATCCTTGTTTCACTCTGATGGAGCTAGAGACCTCTCGGGCATCTCACTCTGCCAATAACTAATTCATAGAAGGCAATGACAGCCTAGATCATGTTAAACGGGACCCCAAGATGTTTAAGCATTGAAGGAGACGGGCCCGAGGCACTATATCAAAAGCTTTGCAGAAGTCCACAAAGCAACAATATAGACGACGGCCAGCTTTGGCTTGCTCGATGATAGCCCAAAGCGTGAATATGTGATCCAGTGTGGAGAAGGTCCTCCTGAACCCTACCTACCCTGGTGCCTTGTATCCCTCTCTCACTGCCCCAGTGTGCTGAGCTCAGACCCAAGTATAGATCCACAGACCTTTGCCAAGACATGGCTGATTATGATGGTTCGGTAGTTATTAGGATCCATGGGGTCTCCCCCCTTACGGACAGGTGCAATAATGTGTGATGACCGGGGGGGGGGGGGGGGGGGGGGGGGGGGGGGGAAGCCCTCTGAGAGGGCCCTATTAAACAAATGGGCTAGGAGGGGTGCCAGGGTGTCTCCTATGTAAGAGAGGTGCTCACCCATAAACCCCTCGTGATCCTATGATCGGCCGTTCAGAAGCCTACGTATAGTCTTCACCATAATGTCTCCTGTGAAAAAGGTGGATGTGGTGGAACATGCGTGAGGTGGATATGGGCTTGGTGGGGCATGTGGTATAATGCGTGTGCATACGAGTGCCAGTGCTCGTGCCCCCTTGTACAGAAAACTAGTAAGCCCTCCTAATGCAGGCCACCGTGCCATCCCATTATAGATAGCAAGGTTGTGGCGTGAACCGAGCTGTAGGAGGCATCTCCCATAAAAAGTGATGACTCCATGGTGCTATGAGATCCATTGTAGCCCTATGCCATCCTGGTCTATCACCTCTAAAATCCGTTGTAGCCATGTGCCATCCTCAAAATCGTACATATGTATCTGCTCACTCTTGGTCCTAGCATAGTCCCCAAGTAAAAGGACCTCGCCTAGTCCCAATAAACCAGTGATATCCTTGGAGAGAGTTGTGTATGGAGATTCCCTCCACTCCTTTGGGGCATATCATGAAGAATCCGAGACGAAATAGCATATTGCCACACAGATGCATCTAGAGGCTATAATCTGTAATTGAATCCACAAGTAGAGGGCCTCCTCATCCCTCGTGACTATGCTAATAACCATGGGCAGCAAGTGTGTTTTGAATAAAACAGCTACTCCTCTTGATTCCCTCATCCCTCTTGATGTGCACTCCCCCCCCCCCTCCCCCTCTCCCGCACCCAATAAGCTGGCTCCCACTGGTATCTCCATACATGTGGCAGTCCCCTCTCCTGGCTCTAGTGCGTTTGTATAGAAGATAATGTCCCATCCCGTGATAGTCTCCCTAAATTCCCCAATGTCTGACCACAAAGTCCCATTGCAGTTCCAGACTGCCATCCTCATATGTGTGGCCCCATAGACCTCGTGTCCCTATTTGGGACATCTGTCTGTGATGATGACCTTGCAATCTCTATAAACAGCCCACTTTCCCACCTTACGGGCTTCAAGCACATGTGGCATGCTCATTTTCCTATGCTCCACCTATGTGGGAGTGAGGTCATCACCAAGATAAATTTCCTCACCTTTGAGGGCTCCTCTATGACCCAAGAATACTTGACGGATGGTGGTGTCCTTGAATTTAAGGAGTAGTGGGCGAGCACGTGGTGTGTCCTTACTTGCTCTCCATGCATCCATCTATGGTGTGCCTTCTATGCCCATTTTCTGACATAGTGTGATGGCAGCTGCCTTGGCAAACTCACCTTCTTGTTGCAGCCTGTCACATGCACTCTACACTGTAGTGCATGGTGACAAGCTAGCCATAGAAACATGGGACGGGGAACGGGAACGGGGACGGGGACGGGGAACGGGACGGGAACGGGGCAAAAGGCCGTCCCGGGGACGGTGGAAAAAACGGCAATCTGAAAACGATTGTTTTTTTGCAATTTTTTTTAACACACTTGATTTACACTTAGAAACCAAGACATTAAGCACAAAATTGCACCAAAAAGAGGAGAAAATTGAAATGCATAGTCGTATTAGCAAAAAACTATAATGGGGCGCCGATGGCGTGATAAACAAAAGTGAGTGTACAATGATCAATCTAAACAAAAATGCCAAATGGCATAATGAAAGGCCCAAGGAGGGTGTACACTCAAGGCAAAATGACTAAGTGCCAAGATACAAGACTCAAGAGTCAAGAGACTAGGCAAGAGGGTGAAAAGGGTGAAGATCAATCGTGACCTCCTCGGTGAAGTCCTCCATAGGCTGGTCCTCAAGTGGGAGGGGAGGGGGAGGTGGGGGGGACAATGCCTCGGGCACAACCTCAAGCTCCTCTAAAATCTCGGCCCTCTGCTGATCAGAGAGATGTGGGTCCTGCTGTGCCTGCTCCCATTCGGTGAAAGGATCTGCCTTCTTTGTCAAGCCCTTGCAAAGCATTCGCAAGTTGGCACTGACAAACACCAAATCATTTGCACGCTGTACACCAAGGCGGTTCCTCTTCTTAGAGGCAATGTGGCTATAAACTGACCAGAGTTGCTCTAGGCAACTGCTACTGCAAGCCTGTGAGAGTACGCGCACAGCAAATTCCTGCAACTTTGGAGTTTCCGCACCATAATCCTCCCACCAAAGTGCAGACCCTACCTTGAAGCGGTCCGCCTGTGCATCTGCCAAACCAAAAGCCCCCCGCTTCTCTCTATAAATCTGCAATTGGTCCTTGATTGTGCGGCGATCCTCCTCACTAGTGTAAAGGCGATCCAAGGTTTGTCGAAGGCCTTTGCTCACCTCTTTGTCCTTGTGTTGCCCTTTGCCTTGAAACTCAGGATCAACAATGTAGGCAACAGCATGGAGGGGAGAGTGGTAGGCTTGCCACCTTTTCAAACATAGGGATTTGACCTGTTTATAGTGAGGCTTGACTTTGAACATTGCTTTTAGCTTCTCTGTCATGTGATCCATTGCCTCATACACTTTGCCAATGCATGGTTGAGTGGAATCCACCACCCTAAGGAGATCAATAATCGGTTGCACCATCTCCACAAGCGCCTTGGCCTCCTCCCACCATGCCGCATCATCCGCCCTTTCCCTGCAAAATTTGCCGACCGTCGTGGAAGCCTCTGAAGTGCGTGCAAACTCATCACTGAGGAAGAGTCCCCTCAATGCCCCGCTACATGTACACAAGCGGCCTAGCATGAGAAAGTTGAATGCAAACCTCGTCTCGGAATACTTAAGAAGAGAGAGGCTTGACTTCTTGGAAAACTCGTGCTGCACCCTGTGATGGTTGAGGACAAAGGTCACTATTTTGTTGGCACCCTCAATGACAGGTGCAACCCAATCCAAGGCCCCTATGTCTTTGATAAGGTTGTTGAGGCAATGGGCCATGCAAAAGCACACGGTGATGCGAGGATAGGTTGCTTGGAGAATTGTCCCCGCCGCCCTATTTGCCGGTTCTCCATCCGCACATATGGCAATGACATTCTCCGCCCCCACCGTCTCTAGTGTTGTTGCCCACTCCGCAGCAAGTATCTCGGCACTCTTCCCCGTCCTGGAAGCATCATGGGAGTCGACAAAGTATGTCTCCCCTCGTGAGTAGGCAACAACTCCATGGATGGAGCGCTTTCTAGTGTCACTCCACCCATCAACGACGAGGGTAACACCATTTTCAGCCCATTGCTCTTTCATGTGGTTGGCCGCCACCTCCACGCTTGCCTTCTCCTTGTCAAGGAGAGAGGTGCGGATGGTCTCCGAAGAGGGGGGAACATAAGAGGGTCCATACTCCGCTATCAATTTGCACATGGCCCGAAAGTATGGAGATCTATCCAAAACACCATATGCAAAACACAAACAAAATTCAGATTTTTACCATCATTTAGTCTTTTAAGTTTTAGTCTTTAAAGTTTAAAGTTTAGAGCATGATATTTGAATTTTGAATAGTACATGAGCATAGTGCCAAGGACTTACCGTGCCGCCCGAAATGCTATGTGGTCATGAAAGAAGAATCGTGCCACCGCCATGTCCACCTCCTCTTTCAATTGAGGGTTCCAATTCTCATCAAGCGTACTTTGGCGTCCCCGGGAAGCGGATGCCTCTCTTGATGAACGAGGTACATGCGGCGTTGATGTCCTCACAAAGGATGTGGGGTCGACGGCCACTTGAGGATTGCGTTTTGCCAACTCGGCCGCCTCATAAACCACAAGCTTTTCAAGGAGCTCCTTCTTCTTCTCGGCCGAAACCTCCTTGCAAAATTGCACTTCGTTGCCGGGCTCATGCAAGAAGTGAGCACGCACTTTGTGGGCACCGCCGGTTCGCTTGTAGCCGCAAAGCTTACATACCCATGGTCTTGAACCACCCCCTTGACCGTATTGTGAGCACTCTACTTCATCCCACCAACTCCATCGATGTACGGCGGGCCTCCTTCTTCGTGATGGAGCGGGTGTTGAAGTGGTGGAGGCGGCGGCGGACCCGGGTTGAGGAGAGGAAGGGGTTTGAGAAGAGGATGCCATAGTGATAGAGACTAGAGTAGAGCTTGAGATGGATGGTAGAGCTTGAGAAAGAGTCAAGATGGAGAATTGGGATGGAGATGTTGGAGAAGGAGAGCTTGGACAATGGAGAGGGTGAGCTTGGAGAGGGAGAGCTTGGATGTTGGAGAAGGAGAGCTTGAAGAGGGTGAGCTTGGAGAGAGAGAGCTTGGATGTTGGAGAAGGAGAGCTTGGAGAGGGAGAGCTTGAGCCTTGAGCCTTGGGTCTTGGAGAGGGAGAGCTTGGAGAGGAGATGGCTTGAGGAGAGCATGGAGGTCTCTTATATAGAAGAAGGGGAGCCATGTGGGAGAGCTTCAGCCATGCGCATCACCAAACGGCTAGGAGAGACAGCCGTTGAAGCCCCGCCCAACGGTCAAAAACTGCGCAACGGTCAGTTTGACCATTCCCGTACGGACAGGGAACGCCGTTCCCGGAACGTTCCCGGGACGCGTTCCCGGCGTCCCCGTTGCGCTGTCTGGCTGCCGTCCCCGTCCCTCCGTCCCGCGGGCGTCCCGCCCCCGTCCCAGGCGTTCCCCGTCCCTAGGGTCCGTTCCCCCCGTCCCATGTCACTATGAAGCTAGCTCATCATCATCAGTGCAACATTGTACAGTATTAGTACCTTTTTTAGGATGATAATTGTCGTATGCCATGACCCCATTGTAATCCTCAGTCCATGATAAGTCAGGCACGAGCTACGTAGGTCATTCTCAGCCCTAGACAGTAAGTCAGTCAGTCCAAGTCCCTTAACCCACTTGAAGAGACACATTCATGCATGTAGAGTTAGTAGAAACCTTAGGGTCTGCATTACAAAGCACTCTGCATATTGCATATCATTCATCCATTGCATATAGATCATTGCAGAAGCCTTGAAATAGCATCTGGCAGCCTTAGAATATTTATTAGGATTTATCTGGCATTTTTCCCATAATTTTCAGCATTTAATACTATTTATTCATCATCTACAAGTCGTGTGGCATTTATTATACACTCGCCAGCATCTAGTGCCAACCGACCAGCCTCAGTGTAGTATAAATAGGAGTGCGTTGCTCATTCATTCATATCATATCAGAATTCAGCAAACAAGTCTCAAGCGTTGGAGCCTTCAGCCTAAGGAGCATCAACAATTGAAGATTCAGCACCCATAGCACTTCAGCCTTCAGCGTTTTCAGCCAGCGTTTCATCCTTCAGTCACTAGGAGCATCAACGCATGTGCTTTCAGCGCAGCAGTTTTCAGCATTCAGCCATCAGTAAACCTTGGGTTTTCAGCATTCATCTCTTCATTTTTTTGCTACAGCCACTTGGTGAAGGTAAAACTCAGCATTCATATTCATTTACAGCATTCATACATAACCTAGAACAGTCCCAAACAGCCCCTATCGCAACCTCAGATTTGCAGCCCTTCCTCATTCCATTGGGAGGAGTGCATAGGCTCGAGATTGGACATCATTGGTGCTTCTACAGCCGTGTACAGTTCAGCCCGTCTCTTGGTCTTCAAAATCTTGCGTTTGGCTTTTCGTCACTCCACCGTCAGTCTCTTCAAAGTAATAAAGCAAATACTATAGGAGACACGCCCGAAACACTGTACTTTGCGGAAGTCCACAAAGCAACAGTATAGTATGCGGCCATCTGCCTTGCCGTGCTTGATGATAGCCTAAAGCGTGAATATGTGATCTAACGTGGAGAAGGTCCTCTTGAATCCTACCTGCCCTGGTACCCTGTATCCCCCTCTCTCTGCGAGTGTGCTGAGCTCAGCCTCAACATAGATCCAGAAGAGCTTGGCCGAGATATGGCCGATCATGATGGTTCTATAGTTATTAGGATCCATGGGGTCTCCTGCCTTATGCATAAGCACAATAGTGTGTGATGACCAGGCGGGGAGAAAGCTCTCTCAGAGGACCCTATTAAGCATATGGGCTAGGAGGGGTGCTAGGGTGTTGCCTGCATAAGAGGTGTGCTCAACCACAAGGCCCTCGTGATCTTGTGATCAGCCGTTCTGAAGCCTGAGTACAGCCTTCGCCACCATGTCTCGTGTGAAAAAGGTGGATGTGATGGGACGTGCATGAGGTGGATGTGGGAGGGGGTATGTCGTATAATGAGTGTGCAAATGAGTGCCGAACGTGTGGGTGTGTGATGGGGGTGAGTAAGCGTCGTTCTCGGATCGTACACCAAGCCTCCCCAAAATTCCCCCTTAGGAAGAGCTAGTGTTACGACCCTGTGTTTTTTCTCTGGGGACAACAAGCAGGCGGGCACGGGCACGGGCACGGGCACAGGCGCGGGCGCGGGATGGACAAGTGTGAATGGCATCCATTTGGATATGAAAAGGGAAAACCCATGGTGGACAGCCCCAAGTGTGAAGGGGACAAAAGAATTAAAGTTTATTAGGTTTTAAAACCTTTGTGCTTTTCGAAACCAGAAATATAACTGCACCAAAGAAGCAAGGAATTTAACAATATCACTTTCATCTTATGAGGAAAAACGAACTTTTTTGGTTGCACCACTGCAAGGCGTAGATGTGATACTTGGCATGCCATGGCGACACCAGTACAATCCATATATTGATTACGACACGCATTCCTTGTATTTCATGTTCAATGATCAGCATCTGTGTCTTAGGGGAATGATGGAAGACAGGATTGCACCTTTCCTTAGCCACAACCAGGCTAAGAGAGCACTGAGGAAAAGGGAGAAGACGTTTCTCGTCTTTGTGAATGAGATTACTGCTCATGAACCACCTCCCAAGGACACCTCGCATGATTCCTTCCTTTCTCAGTTTTCCGATTGTTTTCTTGATGACCTAACCCCTGGCTTGCCTAGCTCCAGACCTGAGGAACATAAGGTTGAACTTATCCCTAGCAGTATACCTCCCTGCAAGGCACCTTATAGAGTGAACCAGATTGAGCAGAAAGAAATCCAGAGACAGATAGAAGACCTTTTAGAGAGGAAACCGATCAAGCCTAATAGTTCACCCTATGAAGCTCCAGATCTTCTAGTCAAAAAGAAGAATGGAAAATGGAACCTACTATCTATGCATTCACTATAGAGCCCTGAATAAAATCAGGGTCAAAAACAGATATCCTATTCTTCGAGTGGACGATCTTCTTGATAGATTGCAAGAAGCAAAGGTATTTAGTAAAACAGACGTGAAATCCGGGTACCACCAAGTGAGGATAGTAGAGGAAGATATATACAAGACTGCTTTTAGGACACAAACGAGTCATTATGAGTTCTTAGTGATGCCCTTTGGACTCACTAATGCTCTGGCTACTTTTAGCCGCATGATGAACCGCATCTTCCTGAAATATCGCAACTTTGTGGTAGTTTTCTTCGATGATATTCTTGTATTCAGTGATAGTGTTGCTGAGCATGAGAAACATCTGGAGATAGTGTTTAATCTCTTAAAAGAGAATGAGTTGTATCTCAATCCTGAGAAGAGCTCTTTCTTTCAGACAGAGATTGAATACCTTGGTCACATTGTTTCTACTGATGGTATTCGTATGGACCCCAAAAAGATAGAGACTATAGTGACTTGGCCGAGACCCAAAGATATTCATGAACTCCGATCATTTCTTGGTTTGTGCAATTACTATAAACGTTTTGTGAAGAATTTCGCTTATATTTCTCATTATCTGACTTTTCTTTTAAAGACAGCAAACAAATATGTGTGGACTGATAAACAAGAAAAATCTTTTAATGCTTTAAAAGAAGCACTCACTAAAGCACCAGTTCTGCAATTACCAGACTTTGCTAGACCTTTCTTTATTGTTGTGACTGATGCTAGTGGTACAGGCATAGGGACAATATTAATGCAAGATGGTCACCCCATAGCATTTGAGAGTAGGAAACTCAGACCTCCCGAGTGCAAGTACAGCACTTATGACAAAGAATTGACTGCTGTAGTCCATGCCCTAAAGATTTGGAAACATTATTTGATGAGATCATTCATCATTAAAACAAACCAACAGAGTATCAAGCACCTGCTTACCTAACCTTTGATATCTGACCGACACATCAAATGGACTACTTTTATTCAAAGTTTCCAGCCTACTATTCTCTACCAGCCTGGAAAAGATCATGTAGTCGCTGATGCCCTTAGTCGACGGCCTAGTGTTCATCACATCACGGCTGTAGATAGCTCGACTTTCAATGCTATGAAAGACTCTTATGACCAAGACCCATACTTTTCAGACACTTGGACCAAAATGAGAGATAATGGGTTGACTCTCCACTCAGATTACTCTTATCATGACAGGTATCTCTTCTTTCAGAGGAGATTATGCATCACGAGACCTTTTAGTCAGTCTATTATGGAGGAGTTGCACCAACCCCCATATGCAGGGCATGGAGGAGTATCCTCTACTTTACAGACCATTGCCCGAGACTTTCATTGGCCATCTATGGAGAAAGATATAGCCAAGTTTGTGGCCGAATGCATTACTTGCTAGAAGATTAAAAGCTATAAGGGGAAAACTCAGGGATTACTTATGCCACTCCCAATTCCCAATGAACCATGGGAGCAGATTTCAATGGATTTTATCACTGGTTTTCCGCTTACTGCTAATCAGAATGACATGATTTGGACAGTAGTTGATAGATTTAGCAAACAGGCTCATTTCATTGCATGTAAAAAGAAATTGACTGCTCATTAAGCTGCTCATGTATTTTTAAAGCATATATTTGCGCATCATGGTTTGTCTACAGCCATTGTATCAGATAGAGATTCTAAATTTTATAGCGATTTTTGGAGAACATTGTTTGATAATTTAGGCATAAAATTAGATTTCTCTACTGCTTTTCATCCTGAATCCAATGGCCAGACTAAAGTGACCAATAGTACTAAGCTAGACCTTCTTAGAACCTATCTTTTATCACAGCCTAGACAAATGGGATAAATATTTATACTCTCTCCAATTTGCCTACAATAACACTCCTCACTCTGCCACTAAGAAGGCACCGTTTGAGATAGTGTATGGAAGACCCTTCCCACTCCGATGACTCGTCTTTCCCGCACTATAGAAGCTGTTGATGAATTTACCAGAGACTTTAACTCTATTCATGATCAAGTTAAAGAGGCTATTAGGAAAGCTCAGGAAAAGTATGTAATAAGAAAAGGAAACCCATGACTTTTGAAGAAGGAGACCATGTACTTTTGAGGATAGAAAAGAAGAGGCTTAAGAGTGTAGAAAAGAATCCTGTTGTCAAACTAACACCTAGATTCTACGGTCCTTTCAAAATAGTAGACAAAATCAATGACCTCACTTATAGACTAGATCTTCCGTCCCATTGGAGGATTCATAACTCCTTTCATATTAATCTATTGAGACCCTTTAGAGGACCAATCCCTAATCATCCTCTTTATGAAGAACCTCCAGAGCTAGTCGATGATGAAGAGCAATTAGTACCTGATGCAATTATTGACCATGAGCAGACTACTACAAGAACTGGCAATGTTTATAACAAATATCTTTTGGCCTTAAAGAACCATCCGAGAGAAGATGTTCGTTGGATGCCTGAGCGGTTTTTCCGCACATGTCCTGACTTAATCCCCTCCTATCAAACACGCAACTGAGCTCCTGACCCGAGCAAGAGGGATGTTACATTATTGGCCCTCTATGGTCTATTGGGGACGCCCGTCCGACCATTGTGCCATGCTTGCAATTAGTATCGTGAGTGATATCATAATAAATACTACATTGTAAGATGCAATTGGCATATGCTTTGCGGGTCTATGCTATGTATGTTGTGATTGGGTGATGCCATGTGTACGCATGCTAGTATTGTTGATATTGCTGTTTGATTGCCTCACCTTATGTTATATGTACATTATGTGTGCTATGTTATATACACATTATGTGTGCATATACTAGGAGGCTAACCCACATTAGGCTTGTGAGCATGGGAGCATGGGAACAAGCTCTAGTGGAGCATGGGTTAGGACTAACCTTAAGGGTTAAGGTTAGGGTCAGGCATCCAAGGGTCACACATGAGAAATGGAAAGTCAAGAGTCACTTGAGGGTCCTCCTATATAATAGGGGCATAGGGCACACTCAAGGAAGCTTGGGGGGCTTAGAGGCTTGGAGGCTATGCTATGGTCTCTTGTGTAGAGATCCATATCTACTCATCTACCATTTCACACTTTAGCTACATGCTATTGGATTGGAGTTATACCTCTTGATGGTATGGGACATCAAGGTAGAGGTATGATGTATTTCATTTATTATTCATGTGTGCATCCCTTGGGCTCGGGGGTGGTTGGGTGGTTGAGTTT
This sequence comes from Cibotium barometz, assembly GCF_041138505.1. Classification (NCBI taxonomy): domain Eukaryota; kingdom Viridiplantae; phylum Streptophyta; class Polypodiopsida; order Cyatheales; family Cibotiaceae; genus Cibotium; species Cibotium barometz. Next base: position 25,110,377 of record NC_141096.1, on the reverse strand, counting down.
ATGCCTGATTTATGCATGTTTATGCATTACAATTATCTAGAGAGATCTTAGGGTTTTAACAGTGGTATCAGAGCAATCTCTATTTAATTGTTGTTGATTTTTTTTAGTAAATTTTAATATTTACTAATAAAATGTGTGAGGGGCCGGCTCTCCCAAATCCATAACCGCCAGAGTCTCTCCTTGGCCACCTTGGCTGGCAGGGGCTGAATGTGCCACTCATATGCTTGAAATCCGATCACCTTCATCCTCTGTAAGGTGCAGCCACTGAAGTCATCCAAAGGGGGCTTTGATCTCTCTAATCTTCCATGGGGTCCGGAACGTGTGTTACTACAATTCAATGGACGAATCGACGTTGCGGGGGAATTCCGTGAGTTAATGCTATTTTTTTCTATTTTTTATGGTTAAAATCAAGCATTAATGGAATTTTTTACAAAGATACCATAGAGTTTATGGTGGATATTTTTGATAAAATGGATTCCCTGAATTTTTAGAAATTTTTTCCTAATTTTTTAGGAATTTTTTGAGCATTTTTATGATTACAAATATATTTTTATACATTTTTGCGGGTTTTTTCCACGGGAATGCGATCAAATATCTATCAATTTCTACTGAAATTCAGTAGGGGACAGCGTGTTGATGCATGAATTGCTCTCCCGTGTGCGTGGGGTTCTCTCCGCCTCTCAAATCTGATTTTTCTTTCTCTTTTCCGGGTGAAAAATCTCTTTAAAATGATTTTTTTAACATTAATCATAATTAATGATAATTATGATTAAGATATGTTAATGAAAAAGTTAATCAAAGGATTAAGTTAATCTATGATTAACAGAGAAGGGAGGAGGAAAGAGAATGGAAGGAAGAAGAGGGAGAGGAAAGAAGGGAGAAAAAAGAAGAGGAGGGAGTTTCTCTCCCTCCCTCTCAGTTTTTCTGCGCACAGGCCGCCCGGGGGGGGGGGGGGGGGGCTGCGCCTTGCAGCCGGGCGAAACCCCCCCCCCCCCCCCCCCCCGAAAAAATCAAAATGGATATAAGCTAATTAAAGCTTTTTTTTTCATTTTTTTTTTATTTTTAAAAAAAATGAGTTTTATTTCAAAAAAAAAGAAGCTTTTCAAAAAAAGCTTAGAAAATGCCTGAAAAATTCAGAAAATTTAGAATTTGAGATTTAAAAAAATCTCTGAAAAATTCCTGGAAATTTCTTATTGAAAATTTTTGGCTTTTCATCTTCCGGAAAACCTTTGGCTTTCCGTTTTCCCGAAACCTTTTGGCTTTCCGAATTCCGGAAAAACTTTTGACCTTCCGTATTCCGGAAACCTTTGACCTTTCACATTCCGATTTTTTTTGTCTTTTCATTTTTCCAAAACTTTTGGCTTTCCGTATTCCGGGAAAACCATTGGAATTCTGAAATTTTTTGACCGTTCGTATTCTAAATGCGTTCAGGGTAATTAAAAAATTTTTAAAAATTCTTGAAAATTAGTGAAAAATTAGACAAAGGTAATTTTAAATTTTGAAAAAATGTGGGGTTGGTGTTTGGCAAGTGGTGTGTCCATTCGGGCGCCCGTGATCATTCAAATTCCTTTAAAAATATATTTTTTGACCCAAAAAATTAGAAAAATCCATTAAAATTATAAAATTTCATTGGATTTGTCGGGCGGAATTGAAAATTTCGTGAACGATGGGATTCTCAGGAAAAATTAGAAAATTTCTAGAAATTATTTTTAGAAATTCTAAAAATTGATATTTTTAAAATATCAATGGTATTTTGGCAAATTTAATTGCTAAAAATTTTTTGAAAAAATATAGGTTTGAAATGCCATAAGATAGGTTTGGTGGAATTCAAAATTATTATATTTTGAGGTCCTATAAAATTAGAAAAAATTAGGAAAAAATCATGATAATTATTTTCCTCGAGAATTTAATATTTTCGAGGGTTATTTGATGTTTTAGTACGTTTAGATAGATGCGGGTTATTCGCATATTATTAATACGATTATACCTCGTATTAATGGATATTTATGTTTGGATTAATTCTAAACGATGTATTCATGATTTTTTACCATTGTTTAGCCATTCTTTTTGGACATGTTCCTTAATTTCTTTTGATGGCTATAGCTTGCGTTCAAAGTGTGTTTCACCTTTGACACTTTTCCATGATAATTTATTTTGCACTTATTTAAGTGTGGACTGTGCTTAATTTCTTAAGCCCAAGACAAATTCTATCATGGGTTAGTTGATCAGTTTGTTTTGGTGGATTTTTATTGGATGTTTTTCAAGTTTTATGTGGACTCATCAAGTTTTGCCTAGATCACTTATGTCTAGGGTTATCTAGGTGAGTTATTTTTCTACCCTAACTTTATTGTATTTTGGGTAGTTATCATTAGAGAGGCGCCAATAATTCAATTTCTTTTCTAATGATGTACTCGGAAGGAGTTATTCCTTGATGTAGTCTCAAGTATATAGAGACAGGTTTAGTATGTGAAAGTCTGGATAAGGCCATCTTATTCCTTTTATATAGGATTTTATTCATATTTTTCTAGACGGCATACTAGGGAGTTTCAAATTGTTAAGGTATGTATGGGTGGTAACATGGTGGTATGGGACGCTAGTGATCCCTCACATATATTATCTTATGGAATAATTTGGGCTCAAGATTGTTGCTTTGCTTACATCACTTAGCATGTTGTTGACCTCGACATTCAAAGACAATCTTATTTTCTAAATTCACTAGAAGTTATAGTGTGGGCATTCTCTAGATAAACTTCTTTTATCTATAGCTTGCATGTTTTGATGACGGCGATCTCATCGGCATTTTCAATTGTTGAAATCTCTTTCTTTAGAGTTCAAACAAGTTTATCTTGTTGTGTTCGGATAAGGAAATTTGGATTCTTCCTTTGTTGGCATTTCTTTCTCTAGTTCCGTACTTTAGGTGATTTACACAATCAACCTGATAGGTTTACGGATGGACATATGTAACTCATCGAGACGTTGATGATTCTCTATGTTGATATGGGTAACTCGAGACGTCGATTATTCCATATGCAGATGTGGATATGTCGGGGCGCCGATGAATCCCTGGTTTCTGCTGTTATAATGCCATGTTTTCTTACTTTATTTCGAATGGTTTACAACGAGGAAGTTACTTTGAATGTGAATTGCTCTGATCATCCGCAGTAGTCTGATGGGCAAACAGAGTGTATGAATCAGATTATAGTGTATATGCTTCGTACATATGTCTCTAGAAAATCATCATATTGGAAAAAATATCTTCTAATGATGGAATTTGCCTATAACAGTTCTAAATTTACGGCTATTATTTTTTAGTCCGTGCATACTTATGTATGGGTATCAACCCAGGACACCTATTGATGTCGGTCTTAAGGACATCGAGCTTGATGCATCGAGGGATTTCTTGCGAGATATGCAGGAAATGCTGACCGAAGCTCGGGATTCTATCAGGAGTGCTCATGATAGGGCACGGTTTTATGCTGATAGGGGACGCTCATCTCGGTCTTTTGAACCAGGAGCGTTGGTTTATTTTAATGTTCCTAAAGATTTTCAGACTTTGTCAATGGAAAAATGCTCGAATTTATCTCCTAGATATTGTGGTCCATTTCGAGTTATGCATCGGATTGGCACGGTTGCGTAAGAACTAAAACTACCTCCAATTGTTAGAGTTCATCCAGTCTTTCATATCAATAGATTGAAAGGGAAACTGGGAGGTGAGGATAACAGAGTTACTCCTCAAGAACTCGTTGAAGTCGAAGATTTATCCTATGTTCCACATGAACCTGATATGGTACATGAATTCAGGGAAAGGAAACTTTGTAGTTGACTTATCCTTGAGGTTAAAATTAGGTGGAAAGATAGGGAAATTGAGGATTTGACTTGGGAGTCGGTTGAGATTGTTCAGCGCAGTTCTCCTTCTTTTCATTGCAAGAGTGCAATGTTTTGAGGGAGGGGAAGTATGTTATATGTACATTATGTGTGCTATGTTATATACACATTATGTGTGCATATACTAGGACGCTAACCCACATTAGGCTTGTGAGCATGGGAGCATGGGAACAAGCTCTAGTGGAGCATGGGTTAGGACTAACCTTAAGGGTTAAGGTTAGGGTCAGGCATCCAAGGGTCACACATGAGAAATGGAAAGTCAAGAGTCACTTGAGGGTCCTCCTATATAATAGGGGCATAGGGCACACTCAAGGAAGCTTGGGGGACTTGGAGGCTTGGAGGCTATGCTATGGTCTCTTGTGTAGAGGTCCAAATCTACTCATCTACCATTTCACACTTTAGCTACATGCTATTGGATTGGAGTTATACCTCTTGATGGTATGGGACATCAAGGTAGAGGTATGATGTATTTCATTTATTATTCATGTGTGCATCCCTTGGGCTCGGGGGTGGTTGGGTGGTTGAGTTTATGCCTGATTTATGCATGTTTATGCATAACAATTATCTAGAGAGATCTTAGGGTTTTAACACCTAACATGTTGACTTGTTAAGTAAAGATGATGAGTACGAGGATGCCGAATGAGGCATCGTACTTGTGTAAGGGTCACCGAATGAGGTGTCGCACAGGCATGAGTATGCAAGGGTCACCAAACGAGATGTTGCACGCGCGAGGGTCACCGAACGAGATGTCGCGCGGGTTTTGTCATGTGCATGGGCGTTTACATCGCCTCGACATTTATGAGTTATAACTTCATTATTTTTGGTTGGCCACGTGCCATTTATTTGTACTCGAATATTTATGTACACCGATATGCACGGGTGTATTGCTTGTGAACTAGAGCTTCACTATTATTTTTGGTACACACTAGATGTGTGTGAACATCCTCTAGAAGGATTCGTCATTTTTGTAAAAAGTAAAGAGTCCTATTTTTGGCAAAAGCTTCACGTTGGCTCAAGGACTATTTTGGTAATACATGATTAAAATACTCATGTCGTGGAAGGAGTCAGCACGCATGAGGGAGAGATTTAACCCCCAACCCTTTGTTGATGGTGATGTCGTCTAGGTTCTGTTTTCAAGCCTATGGTTTTATCTCATGTTTATTTTCATATCCATGCTTAATACGTTTAAATATTTTATTTATATGGAGTTGATTACTAATTCTTGATTTATGCGAGCACTTGTGGTACTTTGATTCTCTTGTGTGGCAAAGATCCTGACACGTAGTGTGAGCTAAGAGTACTCCCACACAAATTTCCGAAAAACAACAAAACTGAGAAAAGAACGAAGTTGTCTCACCGTCTGCGGTATCCACTAAGACAAAACCTTCTACACTCGGTCATAGTCAATGCTCAACCCGTCTCGTGTGATATTGTGTCCCAAGTAATGATTTGTGTCATAAAAACTCACATTTACTATATTTAGCATACAATCGATTCTGTCTTAAAATAATCAAGATAATCGTGAGGTGTCTAACATGATCGTCGAGAGTACGACTGTAAACCAAAATATCGTCCAAGAACACCACCACGAACTTCCCCAAATGTTTACGAAAAAGATCGTTCATCATTTGCTGGAAAGTGACTGCAGTATTGGTCAACCCAAAAGGTAAATACGAGAAACTCGTAATGGCCATACCCAGTCCGAAAGGCGGTTTTGACGTACCTTTCATGGATACTGGTGGTAGCCAGTACATAAATCTATCTTTGTGAAATACTTTGCTCCCACTAAACGGTCAATCAGGTCATCTGATCTAGGGAGTTCTTGATTGTCACTTTGTTCAATCTCTTGTAATCTACACACATTCGAAAGGTGTTATCCTTCTTTCTCCTAAGTAACACAGGCGCACCCGAAGGTGATTTACTTGTACGGATCTGGTCCACCCTCAAATAATCTGCAAGTTGTTTGGCCAACTCATCTTCCTCAGCTTGGCTCATCCTGTAAGACGGAATGCTAACACGTTGAGCACCAGGGACTAGATCAATACGATGATCCACTGCCCTTTCGTATGGTAAACCCGAAGGCAACTCCTTAGAAAATACATCTTGAAACGAGTCAAGTAACGTCTTTAATTCTTTGCTTTCAAACACATTTAATTCATTAACATCCATAGCATGTACAAGAAATAAAGAAAGTGAAATCAAGACACAATGGAAAGCGGTATACAAAGAACAATCCATTATATTTTGAAAATCAATTGTATTTACAAGAGGTCCCTGAGAGGGATGTATACAATCACCTTGAATACAAAACTGGGTGTTCCTATGTTCAAAAGAAAAAAAACTAACTAGACCGATCTATCTAGACCTTAAGGATCTTAAACCCCTCGATCCCTAATAGCAAGTCTACATACTCTAGATGCATAACATAGTACTCCAAAATATCTCTGTAGTTCTAAATCCGGATTGGTAGCTTCTCCACCTTTCGATCCCACACTTGCCGACTCGCAAGTAGGCGTACCTCGTAGGTATGATTGCTAGGCATCGTGTCCACATCCAATTTCTGCACAAGTTTGTAATTGACAAAGTTGTGTGAGCTTCCGGGGTCCAATAGAATGTGTATTCTATAGACGTTCATTTCTCCATAAACTCTGAAAAGATCATGCAAGCCGAAAATCTTAGAGTTGAACAAACAATCGGAACATGAACTAGGGCGATAAAGCACATTGATTGAAGTATCTCTCAAAGACAACTGGTTGGCTATCTTCGTCTTGGGTCCTGCATTTGTCTTGGCACCCTTCTTTTTCGGACACTTGTTACGCATGTGTTCTTTTTCTTCGCAGATGAAGTAACGTCCTTCCTTCTTGAGCTTCAAAGCCTTGAGGAGACGGTTTTTCTTTGCTGGAGTCGAGTTAGAATTCTTCGAAGGTTGGTCCAAAGACTTTCTTCTGTCGTGCTAGTCATCGGTGCAGAGAACTTCCTTTTGTGCTTGTTCCCCTGCTGCAGAGTGAATGGCCTCGTCCAAAGTTTTGCGCTTGTTATTCTTGACCTGTAAAATGGTACGAGTCGGATAATCCTGCTACGAAGAAACCCAATAGAGTAGTAGAATCCATCTTTGTAGCTTTCATCTACAAGCCTCTAAATTTTTGGAGGTAGACCTCATAAGTGAGGTTCTGCTAGGTCATGGTCAAACTGATAAATTGAGCAACTACGTCATAGTCATCCTCCTCCTTGAGGAACTCCTTCTTGAAGACTGCTTTAAACTACACCCAGGTTGTCGGTTTAGGTCTGAGTTCTTTCCACCAGAGCAAGCCTTGCCCGAGAGGAAACCTGCTGCTAACTGAATCTTTTTGTCACCGCCATATGGATGAAACTGAAAGTGAACCTGCCGCTTATGTAGCCATGTGTCCACTATCTCCTTGGTACGTTGCTTTTGCTCCGGAGTGATGTTGGGACCTAAACAAGATGCCAAGGTATCTATGCTCGAGAGAGTAGACAGGATAGTGGTCAGTAAAGAGATGGAATTTTACAAAGTCTGCATCTGCACAACGACCTGTGCCTGGTGCTCTGCAAAAGAAGCCTCGAAAGTAACTTTAAACTCCCAAAAATCAGATTTAGTCACAAAATCTTTGAAAAGATCGCCGTCAACGACCTCAGGAGCCGAAGGGTCTTCGTATTCGGAAACATGCTCCCTCTCTGATTCGTGGGTCAACATCCCAAAGGAGGAGAGGCAAAGAGAAAGCAAAAGCTCTCGAAATCTAAGAGATAACCCATGCACAAAGGGTTTGGGTAGCGTGAAGGAGAGTTGGCCGCCAAAGGAAGAGAGAAAAAAAAAGTGTTGCGATCCCAAGATGGTGCAAGAAGCCTTCACAAGAACTCCCGTGCTGAATTTTGGAAGCCAACGCTGGTTTTTTTAAGCTCACATTAGTTTTTGAAAAAAAAAACTCCCACGCTGAGTTTTTTTAAGCGCACGCTATGCCTAGCTCCAAGCTACCCCAAGCCTCGAAGCTACTCGTGTGCGTGCTGCACACGGTAGATGCACTCTGTGCACAAGACAGGGACTGATGGTTTGCTGCGGATCGTATGGGAGAACATCATGACCTGGGGGCCTCTCAACTCGCTGCCAATTCTCATCGGATAAATCTGGCCCCAAGAAGGCTACTCCATACATCAAGGCTGGTGTGACCAGGGTGTCAAAAAGCTAGCCCTTCACCCTGGGCTCCTGGAAATGTGCCTGGAAGCATTGCCTCTCAAGTAAGCTCAAGACTGCATATCCCCGTGTCACTCTGGCATGTGTTGCGAGAAGCATAGTGAAGAGTGGGCCACTGAAAGTGACCAAGGTAGACATAGGATGAGACAATCTCCATAGGATCCCCTCTATATGTGAATCTTAATCTGGATGTGAAGGGGCGAGAGGTATTGAAGACCATTACCTTGGTTTTACCAAGGTTAACAGAGAGATCCCGCTGAGTGCAAAAGTCCTGTAAGGCATCCAACTGTCTCTAAAGCCCCTCGGCTGAGTTTGAGAGAAGGACGATGTCATCTGCATAAACTAGTATGGGGATCAATATGCCTACCAGTGTGGGACCAGCCTTGCCTAATCCGTCAATAAAGCTCGAGATCTCATCAATGTAGAGGCCGAAAAGAGTGGGTGATAGAGGGCAGCCCTGTTTCACCCCAATAGTGCTGGAAATCTCCTGTGATGTACTCCTGGGGCTCTCGCTCATCCAATGACGGACTCATAGAGGATAATGATGCTCCAAACCATGTCAGAGAATGCTCAAAGATAAAGTATTGCACAACTCAATGATGTGAGAAATCTCCTATGATGTACCTCCTGGGGCTCTCGCTCATCCAGTGACGGACTCATAGAGGATAATGATGCTCCAAACCATGTCAGAGAATGCTCAAAGATAAAGTATTGCAAAACTCAATGATGTGATTGATTGAAGTGATAGAAGTGATGTGTACTCATGCTTTTGTAGGCTTGCAGCCTCATCTTTGGACTCATACAAATATCACACTCTAATAAGTGTATGCCACACGGCACACTTATCTTATCCACTTATAAGGGTGTGTAACAATAACCCTTTTAGGGGTTATTCACACACACAAGAACAGGGGTTCTCACACACGAGGACACACTGTAAAAGTCACATGGAGAGAGGATGAGAGAGTCAGAGAGACAGAGGCAATGCAGAGACAAATGCTGAAGTTGATTCATCGTGATTGCAGAGTACAAGCCTCATTTTATAGGCAGAGGATACCTTGTCTTCTCACACATAGACATCACTGATGATGTCAGTGATAGGAATCACACTGACATCATAGATGATGTAGTACACACCTAACCACCTACCAAACCAAACATGTTCACGCTGGCACACCTACTAAGCCACAACCCCTTTCACACTGACACACAAAGCTAGAACCCTGTTCACACTACTTAGCTCCGAAATACCCAACAAACCCCCCTTCGTCGCAAAAGGTGGTGAGGCCCAACACGCAAAGAGATAATCAATCTCCAACTCCATTGCAATACCACAAAGAGCGGGCCTTGCTGTCCACACCTCCTGTGTCATAGCAATCCCCTCAATCAGCTTGCGACCAACAGCTGATATCATCACTTAGTCACCCCCCATAGCTCATAACTGGGTAGAGGACAACTCTAGAGCCTTTCATAGATCCAAGGCTTATTACATAACACACACACACACACACACACACACAAAAAAAAACAACCATTTTAGGGGGACTACCCAGGGCAGAGAACCCTTACTTATTGACACTCATACTCAGAATAGAGAAATCAGAAAACATAATCTTCATCCTGAAGATGAAGATCCTGAATAGTGCAAGCATTAGCTTCAAAGGTGTTGATGTTGGATTCTTCTTCTTCACCTTCTGCTACAAGGTTAGCATGGTGCTCTTGCTGCTCCTTTACTTTCTTCTTGAAACAGAAAGCTTCTTTGTGACCAAACCTCTTGCAGTAACGGCATTGGATTCTCTTTCTCTCTCTCCACTTTGAAGAGGATGCAAGGGCCGTATCCATGGATTCATCCTTGCTAGAGGTTTCATCCATATTTCTGCGATCTTTCTCCGGCAGTGCCGTATCCATGGATTCATCCTTGCTAGAGGTTTCATCCATATTTCTGCGATCTTTCTCCAGCAGTAAGGCCACCATGGCTTCGAATGTGGTTGATGCAACGCGGAGTACTTCCAGAGAAGACTGGAATCGTGTTACATCCTTCATGCTCTTAATGAGGACTGCCATTTTGTCCTCATCATCTGGATCGCTTTTAAGACTAGTGAGCTGATTTATAATAGAACACATCGCAGCCAAGTGATCACTGAGTTTATCACTTTCAGACATTTTAAGCTCGTAAAACTTAAGTTTTAAGAATACCTTCAAATTGGTAATCTTGTTACCAAAAATTCCTTCGAGCTTACTCCAGATTTGGTGACCTGACGATTTGAAATCAATGTGATGTATAAGTGAGTCAGCTATCCCCAGGCCAAAATAGCTACATGGGAAGAGAAGATGCGGATAGAGCCATCACGAGCAAGAGAAGTAAAACGGCCAATCACTGGCTAGTGCATTTGTCGATGATAAAAGAAGAGAAAGAGGAACAGACCAGCCATCAGAAATGCTTCACAAAGATGCTAGTAAAACTAGCTGCAGCAGGTGTATTTCACCAAATAGGAAGTGAAATCACTTCAAACTGAGTCGAATCAGTCATGGATAGCAGCATTGCAACTGAAAAAATGCGGGGCAGAATTTCCACAAAGAATGGCGGCAGATCTGGTTGGGCAGTCGGCTGGAGGAGATCCCATGGTCATGCTTCAGATCTGGGCAGCAAGTCAATTGTGGGCAGGATATCGATGAAGAGCAATCGCCAGGAGCAATGTGATGGGCAACAAGGCGCAGCATGAGCTTCACATCTCCACGAGATCCTCATTCAGGATCGTCGTCTCCAGCTCTGATACCATGTAAAAGTCACATGGAGAGAGGGTGAGAGAGTCAGAGAGACGGAGACAATGTGGAGGCAAATGCTGAAGTTGATTCATCGTGATTGCAAAGTACAAGCCTCATTTTATAGGCAAAGGATGCCTTGTCTTCTCACACATAGACATCACTGATGATGTCAGTGATAGGATCACTGACATCATAGATGTAGTACAGACCTAACCACCTACCAAACCAAACATGTTCACGCTGGCACACAACCCCTTTCACACTGGCACACAAAGCTAGAACCCTGTTCACACTACTTAGCTTGGAAATACCACACACACACACACACGAGACTCCGAATCCCGACAATACATGTTCACACTCACATTGAGCAAGATATTATAAAGAACACTTGAATCATCTATTGACTTGGCACATGGGACTACCGGGGCAACACATACGGCACCTCTATGTGGGAGACTCCACACACACACACACATGAACAATTGACATATGGGAATACCGAGGCACACCTGTCAGGTTCCTGGTGAGACTGAATTGCTATGACTTCAAGATGATGGTGTCTCTACTATGCACGTCTATCTAAACCAATTTATCCTTAGCATCACAGAGCCATCTGTGTAGCTCTGAGCTACCTTCAGCTCAATAATAACCTTGATGACTCATCTACTACAGCCACATACAGAGCGACCATAACCTGTACAACGTCTTACTACTAGTTTTGAGTTTTGCAATACAAATGGAAACCAAATACAAACAGAGACCAAGAGATTAAGAAGAAGGACAACAAAGATTGAGAACATGCTCACGGATGTGTGTAATTTCTCTCACAAAAAAGGGGAAAAAGAGTACATACCACAACACCATCATGGTCATACTGCACCAAAAACCGGCACCGACATCCTCTAACATCATGCCTCCGCCTTTCAACCTCTTTGATACGAGCATCAAAGTAGAGCGCTTGCTCACTCCCCTCCTTTGTTTCAAAAAAAGCTCTAAAAGTCGGTGCGATTTCAAACAATTGAAGTCCATACAACAACACCCATTCTCTTACAGACTCATGTAGAGCTCTTTATAGTAACACGAGTTCCTCAACTCAAGCCACGAGGATCATTACAGATACTAAAAGAAGCTTAGCCACTAAGCATACCTGGAAACAAAGAATGAGGTCACCAGGAAGAACCGCTACGCACTCTGCTGCTTCGCAAGGCAAGGACCTCTGGCGAACACCAGTTCTCACATTGACCCATTCATCCTCCTCTGGACCAAAGCCAGCAAAACGCACTCTTACTTCCTGCAGCCACAGATCTTGTTACTAGGATATCAGAACAAACATCACAGGCTAATTTTCTCAATTGCATGCATGTCTGTAATTGTGTATCCCATCAAGAGTATTATCAAGAAAACCAAGACGAAGTGCTGCATGCATCATGCTTCGAACTGGGTGCGTAGAAGCATACTCGAACAGCGCTAGGTTAGACAGAATCGTTATGCCCTGATGTGAACCCCAGAGGGAGAGAACAGATAGCCATAAGAGGACAACAACAATCGGGTAGATCCTAGGGTTGCAGGAATACACAATCCTAGAGAAAGTTCCACTCCCTGTAAGAGTACTGGAAGCGTTCAAGATTCCTACAAGAACAAGTTTACAAGAGCATTTGGAACCAGTAAAAGGCCAAGGGAAGCAGGGAAAAATTATCAGACTTTGGCAGTGAGGCTTTCTCACCTGGCAGCCCACATATGGGAAAACTTTGCCATGCTATTGCAGCCAGATTGACATGTCAGCTGTTACTGACTTCCCACATTGTTCTGGCACTAAGAACTGAGGTGGCCTGAGAAGATGGAGCAGAGAGGGCATGGTGGCTGTTCCTTAAGAACTCAACACACTAAGGGGGTGTAAGGAGGAGGAGGACAGAAACCACACACAAGCAACCAATAGGTAGGGGAAAAAGCCTAAAAAGAGCAAGCATATGTCTGTAACCAGTTGCTGTTACTCCACATTCTCACTCACCAGATCACCAGATTCAAGCATTCTGTTCCTTAAGAACTCGACACACTAAGGGGGTGTAAGGAGGAGGAGGACAGAAACCACACACCAGCAACCAATAGGTAGGAGAAAAAGCCTAAAAAGAGCAAGCATGTCTGTAACCGGTTGCTGTTACTCCACATTCTCACTCACCGGATCACCAGATTCAAGCATTCTGTGTCCCGAAAATGAATCCACGTCATACCTGCAAGTACAATCAAAACTTGTGAATGATTTTTTTTTTAAGAAAGCAAATGCAAAGGAGGACCATCAAAGAAAACCTGTTCCATTTTCCATCATTACAAATGAGTACGCTCTACATCATGCTGCAGAATACCCACTTCATTCCATGTACAGACAGCATTCATATGCCTTTAAAAATGGTGGGGCAGCATTAGAAGCACTGATCAGGCTAAGCAACATGCCATCAGACAGCATGGTAGGTCAAGGCACATAGATCCTTCTCCTAGTTCTAACTATAGCACACCACCAAACAGCAAGGTAGGTACTTGTCCTCCCACCTAGCACCTAGGGTGGACATCTCACCATCTCTCTTCCCTCTCTCTCTAGAAGTAGGCACCTCTTTTCATGAGGCCTTTTGGCTGTATTTTCCGCACTTTCTCCTCCTCAATTCCATATCCAAGCTTGCTAGTGTATTTTCCAAGCTTCCAAGAGTGTTTCAAGGTGGTGTTCACTCTCCCACACACTACCAATGACTGAAATTCAACAATACAGCTCTTATATTTGCTGTAATTTCTGGTCTTTTGCTGAAAACCCTAATTTCAGCCTTCCTTTTTCAAGTTGAACCATAGGGAAAGTTTTCCCAAGGTTCCCTTCATCCTCTTGAAGACTTTTGTCGCAAAGGATTGCGAAAGATTGAAGATTTCAACACTCCAAACGCTTTCATTGTGAAGACTTCCGCTGTCATCGACTCTACTTGCAATTGGTAAGCTTTGATGCTTAAATATGGAAGCAAGTAGCAAGAGGGAGGAGCAGGACTCCATGTTCATATACCCTGTACTTTATTTGAGGGAGGGGCCGGCCGTTCCAACTCATTGTGCGTCTCTTGTCAATTCAGAAAATTACTTCTTGTATTCAGCATGTTGTCCATTAAATCTTGGTGTATTTAAGTGTATTGATTAGCATGTATTCAACCAAGTTCTCCAGATCCTCTCCACCCCCGTCACCACTTTTTCCTCAAATGGAAGGGGGGGGGGGGGGGGGGGGGTGTCTGTCTTCATGGATTTCCCAAGGGAATGTCTTCTTCCAACGCCTTCAGAAGATTATGCATGCCGAAGATCAAGGCAGCACGCAAAGAAGGGAAGAAGGCACATGATAGGGATGGTCACATCTACATTGATGGGAAGAGGGTCGAGTAGCGCCATCTGGCCTATGAGACACAGAGGAAACAACATGAAGACAAAGAGATACACATAGCAGTCTAGAACTGTAATGGAGCCCTATGGACACATCCAGGGAGACTTGAGGAGGTGATGGAGGGCCGGGATATCGTCTTGATGACACAGACACATGAGAGCCCAGAGAGGGGCTTACCACGGGTTGAGGGTTATCAGTGGGAGTCAGCTCACCGACAGGGGATGAGACAAGCCACCTCCCAAGGTTCAGGAGGTATTGTAGTGCTTTTCAGACATGGGTTACATGAGCATGTTCGAGTCGTAGCACGAGACTCGGAGGCGAGATACATGTGGATTAGCTTACGCCTCTCGGAGACCAGATGGATTTATATCGCCCTTTGCTACTTTCCTCCGAAGGGGTCCCGGTTTGCCACCACCGAGGAGCAGGGTGGAGGAGAGGCTAGTGAGTCTCCATACTCTGTCTTATCTGAGGAGATCTCACACTATTCGACACTGGGAGAAGTCTTCTTGATGGGGGACTTCAATGCACGGACCCAGAGCAGACAGTGCGAGATCTATGACTTTGAGGATCCCTTGAGACTAGAGCCGCTAGCTACAGAGGATATAGGGACCACTCGGATCTCCGCTGACGAAGGAGCTGACAGCACTGGATATAGGCAACATTTGCTGGAGATTGGGGCCCGACACCATCTCGTTATTTATAACGGGATGACTCAATGGCCAGATTCAGGTGGGTTGACTTGCTTTCCAGTGGGGGGTGGCAGCAGTACAGTGGACTATGTGATGGGATCCCGGGAGGCAGCAGATATGGTGTCTCACTTTACCGTACCACCATGCCCCATTGGGGCGGATCATACATATCTATCCCTCACTTTGAGGAGCTTACTGAAGACCAACCCACCCACCCATCATACAGCCACCACGCACTATTTTCCACTTCACCCAGGACCTAGCCGACGTGTATGACTATCATGTTCATGATCAGCTATTTGCCTTAGACCCATCGGCACCCATGGCTATGCTCACCTCCCAGCTCTCACATGTACTGCACTCCGCAGCCGCGAGGAGTTTCCCATACCACATTCAGACAGGACAGCCACCTACATCTGGGAGCATGCCCCAGAACCGATGGTATGATGATGAGTGCAGAAACCTTTACCGCAATCTCCGAGTGCAGAGGGCTCGGGGGAGATCACCCAGGCAGGCAGGCAGGCAGGAGGATGCATACTCACCCGCTGTAAGCGGCGAGCTTATGAGGAGGCTCAGTACTAGGACACATATCACATGCTCATGAGCATAGATGCTGCTGCTACTTGGAGGAGACTCAGAGAGCCCCGTCCTCCCACACCTATTACCGATCCTCAGACCTGGCAGACATATGCAGAGAGACTGTCATGGCCCTGTGAAAATGGAGCAGGACAAGTGTGGGCATGGTGGTTGCAGAGTCAGAATATTTTATGATTCACATGGGGGGTGCCCGGACAGTGTTTAAGATGTGTGGACATCCCTAGGTGTGAAGGGGGGAACTAGAAACATTAAATTTTAATGTTTATTGGAGTTTGCCCCTAGGCCTTAGTGGCCCTAGGAACTTATTAAGTTGGGGCCCTAGGGATTAAATTGGGGAGGAGTTTTCTCTCTCTTCTCTCTCTCTCTTCCCTTTTTGGGGAGTCGTGTAGCAAAAGTGGAGAAGCCCTCATGCGCTTGAGTACTAGCGTGGAAAAGCTCAAGAGAAAGGAGGAGGCGACTGATTTGCTGTGGCTGTAGCTGTTTTTCTGAGTAGAATCAGCCGTACAGCACTGTACGGCCAGAACTGGGCACACTCTCTCTCTCTCTTTCTCCTCTGTTGCTGGCGGCGCACAGAACTGCTGCTAGTTTGGCTGCGCAGAAGCCCTGTACAGGCTGTACAG
The DNA here is from genome assembly GCF_041138505.1 of Cibotium barometz. Classification (NCBI taxonomy): domain Eukaryota; kingdom Viridiplantae; phylum Streptophyta; class Polypodiopsida; order Cyatheales; family Cibotiaceae; genus Cibotium; species Cibotium barometz. Next base: position 25,094,210 of record NC_141096.1, on the reverse strand, counting down.
ACTGTTTTCCAGCAAGTACACATTGTACAGCTGCCGTACAGTGTACGGGCAGCAAGGTACAGAAGGTACAGTTGCTGCAGAGGTGTTAACAGGTGCTGGACAGGTGCTGGACAGGCCTGTTTTCTCAAATTCAGGCGACCAAAATCAAGCTGATGCTTGATGTCTGCTGCAGGTTTGTGTTATCTGGCTCCTTGTGAGAGGAGGAGTAAAGCAGATTGACAAGGGATTAAGACAGAGATTGAACAGCATATGTATGTTTGAGCTGAGAAGATGTATCATGCTCTTGAGTTATGCCCGTGGTTGCTTTGGAGAAAGCCATCGCTGAAAGTTCAGCAATCATGTCTGATACAGAGGAAGAGTACTTCTATCATGAAGAAGAAGAGCAAGAGTCTTCTCTTGAAAGAGATGTATCTGAGGATATTTTTGCAGGAGAACAGGCTGCAGATGTTGAGCCTTATGAGGATGTAACACAGCCAGAAGATGTGCATGGTAAAGAGGATGATGATGCTCGGTTCAAAGATCGCTTGGCTAGTGTTATGGATACTTTTATGCAGCTCACACAGAGTGAGAGATTTGCTGAATTTTTGAGATCTCGCACAGAGCCCCGCACAGAGCCCCAGAAAAAGAAGAAGAAGGTTCGTTCAAAGAATCTTCCTCAAGGTCATAGTGGTACCACTCCACAGGATCCATCTCCTGCACAGTTTCCGAATATGCAGCATGCTTTTGGTGCTAACCCACAGAGTTCCTTCTATGGACAGCCACCTATTCCTCAGCAGAACATGCATCCAGGGTACTTTGGTGGTGGCTCGGTGTTCCAATCCATGACTGGGGGTTATCCTCAGGGAGGCATGGGTATGTATGGGCCTTTTGGAGCCAATTTTCAGCCTGGCATGCAAGGGAATATGTATGGTGGTATGCAGTCCGGTATGCAAGGAAATGTGTTTGGAAGCATGCAACCTGGGATGCAAGGCAATATGTTTGGTGGCATGCAGCCAGGTATGCAGCATGGAATGTTTGGAAACATGGCTGGGATGTATGGTATGCCTGGTGTTGGAATGGGAAATGTTGACCCAATGATGGGTATGAATGTTGGGGGCAGCAATCTCACAAAACCACTTCCATATGATAATCTAACGCCTATGGGCAAGGCGAAGGATTACAAAGAAGGGGGAGCTGCAGTGAAGTTTGACACTTTCAGTGGAGCCAAGGATAAATTGAAGGCACTTACCTTTTTACAGCAGTTTGATGCTGCTTTTTCTGGTGGGAATTACACAGAGTCCTCGAAGGTGAGGAAAGCTGCCACTTTTCTCAAGGGCAATGCTTTGCAGTGGTGGTCTACTCTTCTTTTGCAGGGCATAGCACCCACCACATGGGTCCAATTCAAACAGGTTTTCTCTTCCGTATGGCTCACATCTACATTTGAGGTGGATGTTATGACAGCATGGCACAAGCTGGATGCTTCAAAGTGTGATAGTTTGGAGGATTATAACAAGAAGTTTTGGGAAGCTCTACTCCCAGTGACTTCTTATCGTGCCGTGCCATTATCTGAGCAGGTAGAGAAGTATTGTTGTGGGCTGCCCAAGGAGGTACGAGATTATTGTATAAAGACAAGAGTAACGAACATGTCACAGATGATTGAAAATGCTATGACAGCTAATGCGTTACTCACAGGTGGTTCATCTGGGTTTAAAGGCAGTAAGAAATTGGGCAAGAAAGCTGAAAAATTTGGGCATGCTTCTCGTGATGCTAAAGGGTCTACAGAGACAAAGTATAAGAAGTTGCCAATGCCCAAGAGGACTTCTGAGGAAAGACAGGCTTTGAGAGATGCTCAAAAGTGTTTTTACTATACTGAAGAGGGGCATATGTCATTCAATTGTCCCAAAAGAACGTCCAAGAAGGATCCTGACAATAAAGGAGAGCCCAAGCCAAAGAAACCAAAGCCTTCTGCAGGCTTAGTTCCTGATCTTGTGGGGGAGCAGCTAAGTGGTGAAGCTACAGAGTTGTGCAGGGCATGGGGCAAAGTGAGAGATCAGAATGCCTTGATCTTCTTTGATACAGGTGCTAGAGCCAACTTCATTTCACCAGATTTGGCTGGCCGATTGGGGATTCGCGCAAAGGAGATGGGGCCGTTACATGAGGCTAATATGGCTTGTCCAGGGTATGCAGAACCCGTTACTCCTATCATTGGGAAGCTTCGGCTTCATTTACAGGGTTATGTGGACAGCGAGGAGTTCTTCATCATGCCTTTGGATGGCTGTGATGTTTTGTTGGGGATGCCATGGTGCCACAGGGTACATGCGGTGGTGGATACTTACAATAGGAAAATTACTCTGACTCATAGAGAGAAAGAGCATGTATTGGATGTAAAACTCAAAGGGGAATCTGTTCCTATTGTATCCGCTTCGGCGATTTCATCAGTAATGAAAAAGCATCTTTCCGCGTACTTGATTTATGTAAAGGATGCACGGGATGATGAGTCTAAGTCTAATTTGTCAATGTTAGATAAGGACAGGGCTGATTTCTTAAGTGAGTTTCAAGACTGTTTTTCCGAGTCATTGCCAGGAGAATTACCTCCTGAGAGGCCAGAAGATCATGCCATAGATCTGATTCCTGGTAGTACTCCACCGAATAGACCGCCGTATCGTGTTAGTGCAGCCCAACAGGAAGAGATTATGAGTCAGGTGCAGGAGCTATTGAATAAGGGGTTGATTCAGCCTAGCTCATCACCCTTTTGCTCACCTGTGCTCTTAGTGCAGAAGAAGGATGGTTCTTGGCGCATGTGTATAGATTACAGGGCGCTGAATAAGAATACCATCAAGAATCGATTCCCCATACCGAGGATCGATGACATCTTGGACCGCTTACAGGGCTCCACAGTTTTTAGTCGTATTGACTTGAAAAGCGGGTATCATCAGATACGCATTAGACTCGAGGATGTGCATAAGACAGCATTCCGAACCACATTTGGGTTGTATGAGTTCTTGGTTATGCCCTTTGGTTTGACAAATGCGCCTGCCACATTTAACAGAATGATGGACAGGATTTTCAGACCTCATAGAGAGTTTGTGGGCACATTCTTTGATGATATGATTGTGCATTCACAAACTGAGGAAGAGCATAGAAGGCATTTGGCCATTGTGTTTGCAGAACTCAGAAACCATAGGTTGGTGGTTAATGGCAAGAAGAGTGAGTTTTTCTTGCAGGATATACATTTCTTGGGGCATATTGTCTCTGGTCATGGAGTCCGTATGGATCCAGCAAAGGTGGAAGCAATACTTAATTGGCCAGCTTTGAGGACTGTGCATGATGTACGCAGCTTTGAGATATGGTGTCTCACTTTACCGTACCACCATGCCCCATTGGGGCGGATCATACATATCTATCCCTCACTTTGAGGAGCTTACTGAAGACCAACCCACCCACCCATCATACAGCCACCACGCACTATTTTCCACTTCACCCAGGACCTAGCCGACGTGTATGACTATCATGTTCATGATCAGCTATTTGCCTTAGACCCATCGGCACCCATGGCTATGCTCACCTCCCAGCTCTCACATGTACTGCACTCCGCAGCCGCGAGGAGTTTCCCATACCACATTCAGACAGGACAGCCACCTACATCTGGGAGCATGCCCCAGAACCGATGGTATGATGATGAGTGCAGAAACCTTTACCGCAATCTCCGAGTGCAGAGGGCTCGGGGGAGATCACCCAGGCAGGCAGGCAGGCAGGAGGATGCATACTCACCCGCTGTAAGCGGCGAGCTTATGAGGAGGCTCAGTACTAGGACACATATCACATGCTCATGAGCATAGATGCTGCTGCTACTTGGAGGAGACTCAGAGAGCCCCGTCCTCCCACACCTATTACCGATCCTCAGACCTGGCAGACATATGCAGAGAGACTGTCATGGCCCTGTGAAAATGGAGCAGGACAAGTGTGGGCATGGTGGTTGCAAAGTCAGAATATTTTATGATTCACATGGGGGGTGCCCGGACAGTGTTTAAGATGTGTGGACATCCCTAGGTGTGAAGGGGGGAACTAGAAACATTAAATTTTAATGTTTATTGGAGTTTGCCCCTAGGCCTTAGTGGCCCTAGGAACTTATTAAGTTGGGGCCCTAGGGATTAAATTGGGGAGGAGTTTTCTCTCTCTTCTCTCTCTCTCTTCCCTTTTTGGGGAGTCGTGTAGCAAAAGTGGAGAAGCCCTCATGCGCTTGAGTACTAGCGTGGAAAAGCTCAAGAGAAAGGAGGAGGCGACTGATTTGCTGTGGCTGTAGCTGTTTTTCTGAGTAGAATCAGCCGTACAGCACTGTACGGCCAGAACTGGGCACACTCTCTCTCTCTCTTTCTCCTCTGTTGCTGGCGGCGCACAGAACTGCTGCTAGTTTGGCTGCGCAGAAGCCCTGTACAGGCTGTACAGACTGTTTTCCAGCAAGTACACATTGTACAGCTGCCGTACAGTGTACGGGCAGCAAGGTACAGAAGGTACAGTTGCTGCAGAGGTGTTAACAGGTGCTGGACAGGTGCTGGACAGGCCTGTTTTCTCAAATTCAGGCGACCAAAATCAAGCTGATGCTTGATGTCTGCTGCAGGTTTGTGTTATCTGGCTCCTTGTGAGAGGAGGAGTAAAGCAGATTGACAAGGGATTAAGACAGAGATTGAACAGCATATGTATGTTTGAGCTGAGAAGATGTATCATGCTCTTGAGTTATGCCCGTGGTTGCTTTGGAGAAAGCCATCGCTGAAAGTTCAGCAATCATGTCTGATACAGAGGAAGAGTACTTCTATCATGAAGAAGAAGAGCAAGAGTCTTCTCCTGAAAGAGATGTATCTGAGGATATTTTTGCAGGAGAACAGGCTGCAGATGTTGAGCCTTATGAGGATGTAACACAGCCAGAAGATGTGCATGGTAAAGAGGATGATGATGCTCGGTTCAAAGATCGCTTGGCTAGTGTTATGGATACTTTTATGCAGCTCACACAGAGTGAGAGATTTGCTGAATTTTTGAGATCTCGCACAGAGCCCCGCACAGAGCCCCAGAAAAAGAAGAAGAAGGTTCGTTCAAAGAATCTTCCTCAAGGTCATAGTGGTACCACTCCACAGGATCCATCTCCTGCACAGTTTCCGAATATGCAGCATGCTTTTGGTGCTAACCCACAGAGTTCCTTCTATGGACAGCCACCTATTCCTCAGCAGAACATGCATCCAGGGTACTTTGGTGGTGGCTCGGTGTTCCAATCCATGACTGGGGGTTATCCTCAGGGAGGCATGGGTATGTATGGGCCTTTTGGAGCCAATTTTCAGCCTGGCATGCAAGGGAATATGTATGGTGGTATGCAGTCCGGTATGCAAGGAAATGTGTTTGGAAGCATGCAACCTGGGATGCAAGGCAATATGTTTGGTGGCATGCAGCCAGGTATGCAGCATGGAATGTTTGGAAACATGGCTGGGATGTATGGTATGCCTGGTGTTGGAATGGGAAATGTTGACCCAATGATGGGTATGAATGTTGGGGGCAGCAATCTCACAAAACCACTTCCATATGATAATCTAACGCCTATGGGCAAGGCGAAGGATTACAAAGAAGGGGGAGCTGCAGTGAAGTTTGACACTTTCAGTGGAGCCAAGGATAAATTGAAGGCACTTACCTTTTTACAGCAGTTTGATGCTGCTTTTTCTGGTGGGAATTACACAGAGTCCTCGAAGGTGAGGAAAGCTGCCACTTTTCTCAAGGGCAATGCTTTGCAGTGGTGGTCTACTCTTCTTTTGCAGGGCATAGCACCCACCACATGGGTCCAATTCAAACAGGTTTTCTCTTCCGTATGGCTCACATCTACATTTGAGGTGGATGTTATGACAGCATGGCACAAGCTGGATGCTTCAAAGTGTGATAGTTTGGAGGATTATAACAAGAAGTTTTGGGAAGCTCTACTCCCAGTGACTTCTTATCGTGCCGTGCCATTATCTGAGCAGGTAGAGAAGTATTGTTGTGGGCTGCCCAAGGAGGTACGAGATTATTGTATAAAGACAAGAGTAACGAACATGTCACAGATGATTGAAAATGCTATGACAGCTAATGCGTTACTCACAGGTGGTTCATCTGGGTTTAAAGGCAGTAAGAAATTGGGCAAGAAAGCTGAAAAATTTGGGCATGCTTCTCGTGATGCTAAAGGGTCTACAGAGACAAAGTATAAGAAGTTGCCAATGCCCAAGAGGACTTCTGAGGAAAGACAGGCTTTGAGAGATGCTCAAAAGTGTTTTTACTATACTGAAGAGGGGCATATGTCATTCAATTGTCCCAAAAGAACGTCCAAGAAGGATCCTGACAATAAAGGAGAGCCCAAGCCAAAGAAACCAAAGCCTTCTGCAGGCTTAGTTCCTGATCTTGTGGGGGAGCAGCTAAGTGGTGAAGCTACAGAGTTGTGCAGGGCATGGGGCAAAGTGAGAGATCAGAATGCCTTGATCTTCTTTGATACAGGTGCTAGAGCCAACTTCATTTCACCAGATTTGGCTGGCCGATTGGGGATTCGCGCAAAGGAGATGGGGCCGTTACATGAGGCTAATATGGCTTGTCCAGGGTATGCAGAACCCGTTACTCCTATCATTGGGAAGCTTCGGCTTCATTTACAGGGTTATGTGGACAGCGAGGAGTTCTTCATCATGCCTTTGGATGGCTGTGATGTTTTGTTGGGGATGCCATGGTGCCACAGGGTACATGCGGTGGTGGATACTTACAATAGGAAAATTACTCTGACTCATAGAGAGAAAGAGCATGTATTGGATGTAAAACTCAAAGGGGAATCTGTTCCTATTGTATCCGCTTCGGCGATTTCATCAGTAATGAAAAAGCATCTTTCCGCGTACTTGATTTATGTAAAGGATGCACGGGATGATGAGTCTAAGTCTAATTTGTCAATGTTAGATAAGGACAGGGCTGATTTCTTAAGTGAGTTTCAAGACTGTTTTTCCGAGTCATTGCCAGGAGAATTACCTCCTGAGAGGCCAGAAGATCATGCCATAGATCTGATTCCTGGTAGTACTCCACCGAATAGACCGCCGTATCGTGTTAGTGCAGCCCAACAGGAAGAGATTATGAGTCAGGTGCAGGAGCTATTGAATAAGGGGTTGATTCAGCCTAGCTCATCACCCTTTTGCTCACCTGTGCTCTTAGTGCAGAAGAAGGATGGTTCTTGGCGCATGTGTATAGATTACAGGGCGCTGAATAAGAATACCATCAAGAATCGATTCCCCATACCGAGGATCGATGACATCTTGGACCGCTTACAGGGCTCCACAGTTTTTAGTCGTATTGACTTGAAAAGCGGGTATCATCAGATACGCATTAGACTCGAGGATGTGCATAAGACAGCATTCCGAACCACATTTGGGTTGTATGAGTTCTTGGTTATGCCCTTTGGTTTGACAAATGCGCCTGCCACATTTAACAGAATGATGGACAGGATTTTCAGACCTCATAGAGAGTTTGTGGGCACATTCTTTGATGATATGATTGTGCATTCACAAACTGAGGAAGAGCATAGAAGGCATTTGGCCATTGTGTTTGCAGAACTCAGAAACCATAGGTTGGTGGTTAATGGCAAGAAGAGTGAGTTTTTCTTGCAGGATATACATTTCTTGGGGCATATTGTCTCTGGTCATGGAGTCCGTATGGATCCAGCAAAGGTGGAAGCAATACTTAATTGGCCAGCTTTGAGGACTGTGCATGATGTACGCAGCTTTCTAGGATTGTGTTCCTATTACAGGCGTTACATACGGCACTTTGCTGAAATTGCTTCGCCTCTTCATGCCTTGACGAAGAAAGCAACTCCGTTTAGATGGGCTGATCGGGAAATTACAGCATTCAAAAAGCTCAAAGAAAAGCTTACTTCGGACCCAGTATTGGTGTTACCGGACCTCCGAAAGGCTTTTGTTGTCCAGTGTGATGCATGTGGAAGTAGCATTGGTGCAGTTCTCATGCAAGAGGGACATGTGATAGCCTATGAGAGTAGAGTTTTGCAAGATGCTGAGAAGCATTTACAGGTGTATGAGAAAGAGATGTTGGCTGTAATTCACGCTCTTTCTAGTATCTTCCTTTAGTGGAGTTTGCATATAACAACACTGTACATAGCTCGACAGGCAAGGCGCCTTTTGAGATTGTAGAAGGAGGGAAGAAGGTTCCACCCATTTTGCATACAAAGGATAAGATCTTTGAGGCTGATCAGTATGTGGAGAGCTTGGATGAAGCTTATCGGAGAGTTAAGTTGGCCCTCCAGAAAACTCAGCAGAAGCAAAAGAAAGCCGCAGACCGTCACAGACGTGATTTGCAGTTTGCATTGGGTGATTGGGTTCTTTTGCGTTTTGAAAAGGCTAGACTCAAGAAGATGAAGGGTAAAGAGCGCTTATTCCCTAAATTGAGCATGCAATATTATGGGCCTTTTCAGGTTTTGGAAAAGATTGGTGAGGTAACCTATCGTTTGAAGTTACCAGATCACTGGAGGATTCACAATGCTTTTCACGTGAGTCTTCTTAGACCTTTCCGTGGGGATGTGCCTGAGGATGTATCAGATGAGGCTCAGCCGGAAGTTGAGGAACTTGATGAGGTTCTGATTCCAGAGCAGATACTGGCACATAAAGAAAGAAAGGTACGAGGTAAAGTTTCCCGTCGCTATCTTGTGAAGTTCAAGAACTATTCACCGATGGATGCGAAGTGGATGGAGGAAGGTGACTTAACAGATTCACCTCAGGTTTTGCAGCTTTATCTCGATGCCTTTGAGTTAGAGCCGACTCTTATTGTGGCTCATTCAGGTTCAGCAGAGCATGGGTCTGGAGCATTACCTGATGCTCAAGAGGGGGGTAGCACCTCCACTCCCTTGATACAGACAGGCTCACATGACATCTAGAGGTCGCTTGGTGCAGATTTTATCTCATCCGAAGGTACTGAGGCTGACAGTACATCTGTTTATGGGACTTCTATGATATATGTGTACTAGTCACATGGAGATTTTTGTGGATATGTATGGTTCACAGTGGTATACAACTTGGACTATTACTATGCCATTGGTATGCAGTGAATGTTGATACATGTGTATGGCTCAGAGAGATTGGGACGCTGATCTTGCCATATTGTATATTTCACTTTGGATATTTTGATGCATCACCAGAATGCAATCGAGGACGCTTGCCATCTTTCAAGAGGGGGGTATGTCATGGCCCTGTGAAAATGGAGCAGGACAAGTGTGGGCATGGTGGTTGCAGAGTCAGAATATTTTATGATTCACATGGGGGGTGCCCGGACAGTGTTTAAGATGTGTGGACATCCCTAGGTGTGAAGGGGGAAACTAGAAACATTAAATTTTAATGTTTATTGGAGTTTGCCCCTAGGCCTTAGTGGCCCTAGGAACTTATTAAGTTGGGGCCCTAGGGATTAAATTGGGGAGGAGTTTTCTCTCTCTTCTCTCTCTCTCTTCCCTTTTTGGGGAGTCGTGTAGCAAAAGTGGAGAAGCCCTCATGCGCTTGAGTACTAGCGTGGAAAAGCTCAAGAGAAAGGAGGAGGCGACTGATTTGCTGTGGCTGTAGCTGTTTTTCTGAGTAGAATCAGCCGTACAGCACTGTACGGCCAGAACTGGGCACACTCTCTCTCTCTCTTTCTCCTCTGTTGCTGGCGGCGCACAGAACTGCTGCTGGTTTGGCTGCACAGAAGCCCTGTACAGGCTGTACAGACTGTTTTCCAGCAAGTACACATTGTACAGCTGCCGTACAGTGTACGGGCAGCAAGGTACAGAAGGTACAGTTGCTGCAGAGGTGTTAACAGGTGCTGGACAGGTGCTGGACAGGCCTGTTTTCTCAAATTCAGGCGACCAGAATCAAGACAGCCAACTGTTTGAGCAAGTACAACGCCTGGCACGTATCCCGAGGCGGTACAGACGGGTACAGTGCTGATTTTCAGATCTGTATTTTTCAAGGACAGCATAAGAGTGAGCATCAGGAGGAGGATACAGGCAAGTGCAAGCACACGTGTGAAGCAGGGTTGTGGATTCAAGTGCCTGCAGGCACAGATTGGTGCTGTTGCTTCCTCCAGTGTTGTTTCACGAGCTGAACTTGGTAAGCTCTGTTTCTGTTCATCCATCTCTCTTTCTATTGCTTGATGTCTGCTGCAAGTTTGTGTTATCTGGCTCCTTGTGAGAGGAGGAGTAAAGCAGATTGACAAGGGATTAAGACAGAGATTGAACAGCATATGTATGTTTGAGCTGAGAAGATGTATCATGCTCTTGAGTTATGCCAGATGTATGCCCATGGCTGGCCTGCTTTGTGAACTTGGCTGATCAGAGGGAGGCACAGTGTGTTGCTTGAGGACACAGATCTGTGTGCATAGATCCTCTGTGCTGAGTAGGATTTGTGGGCCGTCAGATTGGACTTACAGGTGTAAACTCTTGGCTGGTCTTTGTGTTGTACTCAGCCATACATATTATTTTAATTGAATAAAGAAATACCGCAAGGGGCGCCAAGCTTTGGGGCCAACAGGTGTCGCTGTGTTTTCAGATTTGGGCACTCTAGCTCCAATCTGTGTTTTTGTTTCTCATCTAGACTACAAGTGGACGGGAGATTGCTCCTACCGCACTCTGGTTTCTATCAGAGGCCGGTTTCAGAGACTCTATGATGTGCCTGCACAGTCCCCTATACCACAGCCCACAGAGCCATGCCCCACAGTCTCCACCTTCTTCACCCCACCTATGGTTAGGAGGGCCATATGCCGACTCCAACATGGACGGGCGACAGATCATACAGGATTACAAGGAGAGCATCTCATCTATGCTATTGATACATTGGCAACATTTCTTGCTCATCTCTTCAACAGAGCTCTGTCAGAGGGGTTTCCGGCTGAGTGGACGATGCACACTATTGTGCCGATCCATAAAGCGGGAGATGTACTGGACCCCGGGAACAACAGGACCATCATGATTGGCCATATATTAGCCAAACTATACGGGGCAATTTTGGAGGCACAGCTGAGCACTCATGCAGAGGATGGGGGATTGAGAGCAACAAGCCAGGCAGGCTTCCGACGAGCCTTCTCAACCATCGACCACATTTTTACATTGAGGTGCCTGATTGATCAGGCCAAGGCACGGAGGCAACGGCTCTATTGTTGCTTTGGGGATTTTCGCAAGGCATTTGATACTGTGCCCAGAGAGCGCCTCTTTCGGCGACTACAGACACTAGGCATACCCTCAGACATGATGTGGGGGATATACAGGCTATATGAGCAGGTCTTTGGGAGAGTCCGATGCCCAGGAGGCTTGTCCGACACAGTTGCTAGCACCATTGGTGTGAAGCAGGGGTGCCCGCTCTCCCCCACGCTCTTTGGGCTCTATATTGATGAGGTGGTCGACTACATCACACAGGGAGGAGGCTCTGGGGTTGAGCTATCACGTATTACTATCCATATTATGCTTTATGCTGATGACATCGTCTTGGTATCCAACACGCAGGTTGGGCTTCAAAGACACCTTGTGGCTCTTGATGACTTCTACGCACAGCAGGGTCTCACAGCGAACCTTGGGAAAACCAAGGTTATGATCTTCCACACCTCACCCGCAGTCAGGAGCCACACTACTCTCACATTAGCGGGAGGGCGGGTCGAGGTGGTGAGCTCTTATGTTTACCTTGGCATCACATTTACTAGCTCAGTTGGACGCTTCTCCATGGCTCAGGCAGTCCGAGACAGAGTGACTCGGGAGTATGCAGCTCTTGCTGGCCTTGAGCGTCAGTGTCATTAGGCACATTTTCAGGAACCCCACACGAAGGGGTGGCTCTTTGATACATTAGTGACACCAGCCTTGATGTATGCAGCAGCGGTTTGGGCACCAGGGCTTGCAGCCTCCACATGGGTACAGCTGGAGAGACCACAGATCTTGATGCTCTCGAGGATGATACGCACAGCAAACCATCTGTCCCGCACGACATTGTTCGCGCTGAGTTTGCTGCACCACCTATGGCAGTGGAGGCATTGTTCCAGACGATCTCCTGTATATACAGGATGAGGGAGATGCCCATGGAGAGATTATCCCGCCAAGCTTTTGAGGCATCCAGACAGTTGGCCGAGGCTGTGGACACACTGGATCTTGGTATGCACAGATGCTACAGTGGTTCTCACATCATGGGATAGACATTGAGCGGTTGCCACCTTTTCAGTATGATCAATCTGCTCCACGGGGTTACCTCTCTCTCAATGAGAGGAACAGAGTGATGAGACAGGACATATGGCAGCGCTACATACAGGAGACATGGACAGCACCAGAGAGCCCACTACCACCGAAGATGCTGTATTACAGAGACCACTTTATGAGCATCTCAAGGGATGGGTTTATACAGCGACCGCGGTATATGGATGTATACATGCCACACAGCTCTCGCGTTGCTATTGGACAGCTACGAGTCTCATCACATCAACTAGAGATAGAGGCTGGGAGAGCGGCACGGGTTCCCAGAACCGAGCGGATATGCAGATTGTGCCACGAGGAGGTGGAGACTGAGGATCACTTTGTATGTAGATGTAGAGCCCACCAGGGGGTCAAAGATAGATATGCAGGATTGTTTGAGGAGCACTCTTCACTACATCAGTTGATGGAGGCCTCGGACCAGCAACAGCTTGGCAGACTACTACTAGAGCTTCATAGTTCTCGAGAGAGACTCCTCCAGATACCCGCTCCCACTAGGGGTGGGAGACAGTCCCAGCTCACAGATTTCTTCCAGAGAGCTATGCCATTGCCAGCTGATGTACCACGTGGGTGACTGTCAGAATACGCAGCGGAGATGATGACCAAAACTGGGAACACAAGAGCAAAAACGTAGGCAGAAAAACAGCACAAGAGAGAGAGAGATGTAGGCGTGTAACTCTGCTCTATATACACAAGAAGATCCCGAGATATGATACAAATGAGGTATGGGGGCTGGGGTCCTATATACACCTCCCTAGAGGGCAGTCGGCCAGCAGCAAGAGTGCCCACGACTGATAAAAAAAGACCCACGACTGCATAAATGCAGTCGGCCAACAAACTGGTGCCCACGACTGATGAAAACCAGTTGGCCAGCAGCAAGAGTGCCCACGACTGATAAACACCCAGTCGGCCAGCACTGTACTGCTCTTGGCACCCTCTGGCAGCCCTCCCAAGCCTCAGAAAAATGGGAAAAAATAAGGGAAAAATACGGAGAGTGGGGAAAAATGGGAAAACACCTCATAAGGGCGGGCACACCCACAACAAAGGCCCTGGTGTATAAATCTAGACAGGAGATGACTTCTAACACCCCCTCTCAGCTCCTGGCTGTGTGACCAACCACTGGGAGCTGGGGTGCCGCCTGAGCAAATCCTGAGAGAGCGACTTCGTGAAGAGGTCCACCGTACTGTCCTCCGTCGAACAGAACTCTAGCAAGATGTCATCAGCAACGATCTGTCCACGAACAAAGTGCCTCTGGATGACCATGGGTTCCTCCAGTGGAAGCCCAAACCTGCAATGTAACCTCCTCCTGCTCCATAAAACTGCTCCTGGGCAATAAGTAGATCTCCTCGTGTCCGGATCTCCTCCCCAAACTGAGTCACTCCAACCGTGGGGTCGGACTCCATCCAACAATCCCCCTCCTGTGTACAAGAGTCCATGATCCTTCGCATGCCGCAGAAACCACAGGAAACGCAATCCTGCCTCCCAAAGAGACATCTGCAACCATGAGCTCAACCGCCTCATCAGGAAGCTCCCATCCAATCTGGTGTCCATCAACCAAATCAATGAACCATACAGCTTCTGAGTCACAGAGACATCACACTGCTCACAAGGATCAACACCTGTTACGGTGCACAAACAAGTCCTGGAAACCTGATGAAACCTGTCAACCACCCCCCCTGAATCCGGAACCACAAAGCCTGGAGAAACTACCTCCTTCTGCAAGTAAGCACCTGCCACCTGCCTGGCTTTCCGAAAGGTCCCCGTGGAAAGAACATCCTCATCTACTGGAGGTTCTATGTCCCCAACACTACGAGACATCAGAGCATAAGTGACCTGTTCAGCTTCCTCTGACTTACGAACACAAGAACTACCAACATCAGTACTGGAAAGTTCCTGCCAACTGCTGCCATCTACTAGCAAGCTATCCACCACCTGGTCTCAGAAAGCCCACACCTGCAGCGTATCCACACTTGAGTAGCCATTACCAGTCTGCCACTCATCACAATCCTGAGGACCTGGGAGAGAGAGTGCTGAAAGCCTGTAAACTCCATTCTCCACTCCACCTTCCCAAACCACTTGGCCTGTTGCTTTGTCCCGGAGAGCAACAAAATGCTCATCAAACTCCACCCGTACGCCAGTCTTGCAAACCTGATGCACTGACAACAGATGAAAACCAAGTGCCGGAACATACAATACCTGGGAGGAATGCTTCCCCCCTCTGCCATCGGGAACTATCTCCATCCTGCCCTCACTGTGAACTGGGATAGTGGACGTATCCCCAGTAAGAATATGACCAAAAAGCCTGCAGAGATCCTTTAAACCAGAACGGGAAGGAGTCATGTGCCTGGAAGCACCACTATCGAGAATCCACTCCCGAGTATCCGTTTGCGGAGAGTCCTCCAATCTCCTCCCTGCCTGAAGAAAATGAAACATCGGTGTCCATCACCTCCAGGTGCACAAAAGCCGGAGTCTTCATGATTGCTGCTGAGGAGTCTTCACCCTTCTCGGTCTTCCGCTTGGGACACTGCCTCCAGTAGTGGCCTTTCTCCCCACAATCATTACAGGTCCTCTCTACCTTCAGTTTCTCGCGGTCAGCGTCGTCGGACTTCTTCTCAGAAGACTTCTCCGATGAAGCCTTCCCTTTGCCCGAGTTACGGCCTTTCGACCGGCCTTTCGACCGTTGGCCAGTTAAGGCCTCCGAACCTCCACCCTGAGGAGGGTTCGTGAATCGTTCCTCCTGGTCCAGGACCATGGGCACAAGCTCCTCCCAAGTGATGGTGTTGAGCCTGCCACTGGTAATCAACGACGAGTAGAATGCTGAGTACGAAGAGGGCAAATGTGACAGCAACGTTATGGCCATGTCCTCTGACGATATCTCCTTCCCAGCCTGGAGAACTTCCTGCTGAAGAGCCTGCAGCTTGTTAATATGCTCCCGCATCGTCAACGACTTTGCAGGGCTCATAACCCGCATCTGTACTTCCAAGGAAATCCTCTTCATGGGCGATACCCTGTTGTAAAGTGAGGCCAAATGCTGCCATATACCTCTGGCCAACGTCATGTGCTTTACATGATTGATTACCTGTGGTGTGCAATTGAGGAAGATAAACGAACGGACCCTGGCGTTGACACGATCCCACATCTGTGTCTGGGCCTCCCGGTCCTTTCGGGTTGACGGTAACTCCCCTTCCTCTACTTCCGGCCGTGGAACACCAACAACGACGAAATCGGCGAGATCGCAGGACTCCAGAACGGATTCCATCATCACCTTCCATATGCCGTAGTTGCTCCCGTCCAACTGACGGTCCACCGGGAACGTGGGGAGTGTCGGGATCTTCACATGTCTCTCGGCCATCTCTAACAGATCTGCCATAGCGGGGATGTACTCTGAAAAGGGTGGGTGGGTGGGAACAAAGAAGAACTAAAACCTGCAAGTGGCTGTCCAGCAAATCAGCCCGCCTTCCTCTTGCTTCTCCTCTTCCCGATCAGCCCAACACAGTCCACCAATCAGCCACAAAACAGTCCCCCTCTTGCTCACACAAATCCAAAGACCTATCTAGAGCCTAAGGCTCTGATACCATGTCAGAAAACGCAGCGGAGATGATGACCAAAACTGGGAACACAAGAGCAAAAACGCAGGCAGAAAAACAGCACAAGAGAGAGAGAGATGTAGGCGTGTAACTCTGTTCTATATACACAAGAAGATCCCGAGATATGATACAAATGAGGTATGGGGGCTGGGGTCCTATATATACCTCCCTAGAGGGCAGTCGGCCAGCAGCAGGAGTGCCCACCACGACTGATAAAAAAAAGACCCACGACTGCATAAATGCAGTCGGTTAGCAAACTGGTGCCCACGACTGATGAAAACCAGTCGGCCAGCAGCAAGAGTGCCCACGACTGATAAACACCCAGTCGGCCAGCACTGTACTGCTCTTGGCACCCTCTGGCAGCCCTCCCAAGCCTCAGAAAAATGGGAAAAAATAAGGGAAAAATACGGAGAGTGGGGAAAAATGGGAAAACACCTCATTAAGGGCGGGCACACCCACAACAAAGGCCCTGGTGTATAAATCTAGACAGGAGATGACTTTTAACAGTGACCGCACAGAGAGCAGAGGAATTGAGAGCCAGGAGGAGACCTAGACAGACTCGACACAGAGCACCCCAACTCCGTCACCGAGAGATAGCAGCTATCCGGATGAGACACCAGATGGAGACCCAGGAGAGGCTAGCTCGCTTTCATTCAGACTCAGGGTACATGTTCACGCCACTCACAGCCTCAGCATCGGCGATGTATGATATCTTATATCCCTCTTATGGCACTGGATGGAGTTAGACATAGATTTGCATAGCATGCTTGTACTACCCCTTCAGCATATAGAGATGCAATCTTGCCTTAGCACTCCATCCACATCCCCAGCCCCCTTTATATTGTTTGTATATGGGCTCCACCGATCCATGATGATTCACAGTTCTATCTAGACACATGCACACTTTTTCTTTTCTTCTGATGACCGCAAGAACACAGTTGTATTATTTTTTGTCTCATAGGTCGACTTTGGCCTCTCGTAGACGTTAATATATCTTTCTTTCTTTCTTTCTCTCCCCTCTCCCTCCCAAGCCCTACCGATGTCAAAGCAATGGTCTTCTCCTTGCCATTGGGCAAGGCTCCCGGGACGATGTGGAATGATGCGACCTCCACAACAAGCTAGGGAGGAGTGGAAGCACCTCTTAACCTACATCCGAGCATACCTGGAACTGCTCCCCTCGCACCCACAGCCACCCTTCCACATCAGAGGCTAGGACACCTAGCATCTCCCGGAGTTTGGCCGAATGCCCCACAACCTCGCCTTATCCCGATTTGACTGATGGCCTACCCTATCCCACTTGGACCGCCCTACCCTATACCACTTGGATCACTTTTATATAGACGAGTGGGAGAGCGACCGAGGCAGCATGGTGGCCATCCTCAACGGCACCACTATCTCTGACCATGCCATGATGATTCTTCATTTGGTGGATCCATGGAATTAGGACCGCAAGCAATCAACACAAATTTTGGACCTCCTTGTTCAAGACCCTGCTATAGTCAAATGGATTGAGGAGCTCTGGGCCACTTACACCTTGTCCCCCAGGATGCCGTAGCGACCTTGGACCGTGCCCTTCAAAATGTCAATCATTTCCTCCGATCAGCAGCCCAAGAGCGGCTCATTGTTCTCCGATAGCAAGACAAAGGTCTTCGTCGCGGCCTTGCCTCCAGCTCAAGTCATCCCCACTGCCCTCGCCTCCCTGGAGGAGTACAGAGTGGGGCATAGATATCACTCCCACACCTCATTATGATCCCGAGCGGGGGACAAGGTCTCCAAAGATTTCTCTACCTCCACTTGTCCTCACATCTGCCGAAAGAGGGCATCCGCTCATGCAACGATCAGAATGAGGAGGCCTTCCAAAGGGTCTAGCACCACATCCAGCCTCGCGTTTCGGACTTCACTAGATTTCCCTTTCTCCCCAAACGAGCTCCTCGAGGCTTTGAATGCACCCACTCGCAGGAATTCCCTAGGAGCATGGACTATGTTATGTCAACTCCCAAGGCTAAACCTTCAAGTTAGGTTAGCCTTAGCCCAAGGGTTAGGCATCTTAAGTGGGGTTTAGTAGCTTTTATGAGACATGTGCTATATTTGGCTCCTCGTTTATAGGAGGCCTATATAAGTGACTTTATGAGTTAGTTTGGGGGAGAGCCCCTTAGACCAAGACTTGAGGCCTTGAGACTACTCCGTGCTAACATCCAATGGGTGTGTATTGGTGTATGGGACACCAAGGACTTTGCACGTGGAGCCATGTCTATGCCTATACTCGGGGGTGAACCTGAATCGCTCTACAGTTGGGCCGTCCTAAGTCTTTGTGTCTTTTCCTTTTTGTTTATACTTAATTGCAAGGTCTGTTAGCCTGGGGGTTTGACATTAGTATGAGAGCCATACCTTGTGGACTTAAGTGGGATTAAGTGGGAAGCACTCCAAGAGGAGAGGAGAGAATCCATTGCGTGGATCTTCCGAGTTCTTATCTGTGAGCTACTTGTTTTCCAAAGCCAGGCCGTATGGGACACAAGGGGCAGAGGATGCAGCAAAGTCAAAGGTGAACATGGTTAGATATGCAGAGATGGTTCTCAGAATTTTGTCGTGTTTGTATGTACTCCTTGTTCTTGACACATCTGATATGCTTGTGTGTGCGGGTAACACCTTGGATCATGGACGTTTTCACACATAGGAGGCTTTTGGACTGATTCGTTGCGCTGTACAGAGGACTGGTTGGGTTCTGCAGAAGGCTGAATTCTCTACACTTTGGTTGTGCACGGGAGTTTGTGCTTTTTCAGACTCTACACTGTGCTTTTTCTCTGTATGGTGCGAACAGCAGTACCTCCATTTGTGAACCAGAAAATGCCTATGGGAAGGTAACCCTAACCAACATACTGTGGCATCGTTGAGAGAGAGACGCTTGTATGATAAGAGAGAAAGCTGAGAACTGTAGCGTGCTTTTATACGCTGGTATTTTAAGCAAATTTGGCTATAAGTAGCTTTTATACTAAAAAAGGGGGAGAAGAAAGCTGAAAGTTGGGCGCCTTGTTATTTTGGGGCTATGCTTGCTTTTTTGGGTGTTTGCTTGCTTTTTTGGGGTACAAGCTCATAAAAGCCTGCATGCTTGGCCAATGAGGTGATAGCTCAAGTGGTGAAGGTGTTTGCCTAAGACCAAGAGATCCTGGGTTCAAAACCCCCCTTGGTGCTTCCTCGGCGGCCTCACCTCCGGGCAGATAATTAACCCGCCTATGGGCGGTTGAAAAATCAGTAACTACGGGAGGATCTTGGGCCTAAGGCCAGTTGGAAAAAAAAAAAAAAAAAAAAAAAGAGAGCCTGCATGCTGGAAGCGTGAGCTGAAAATCAACCTCTGTGAGTTGTGCCTACACTACAAGCTGAAGCTTAAGTTCTCTACCCTAACCTTCTATACTCTCTAATTCCCTACATGGTTGCTGAGGTCTATCTATCTTCTACTTCATGGCTGAAAATCGACCTCTGCGAGTTGTGCGTACACTACAAGCTGAAGCTCAAGTGCTCTACCCTAACCTTCTATACTCTCTAATTCCCTACGCGGTTGCTGAGGTCTATCTATCTTCTACTACATGGCGGAACAACAAGTAACTTCAGGGGTGCATGTGGATGCTTCTCGTGGTCTGCCCACAACAGTGTCATCTGGTTATGACCTCGTGAGAGACTACCATGCAGTCCACAGATGCACCTCTCGACCCTCAAGTACACATGACTTCGACACCTCACATACCATCTCAATATTTGCGACAGCCAGCTCCTATGGTAAATTCTGCTATTGATCCTAATCTCTTCTCTACTTTTTCTCAATACTCACAGCCATATCATCAATATATGGGCTATGTGCAGCCTCCTCTGCCTATGGACAGCCTCCACCCGCTCCTCAAACTCCTGCATCTCCTTTTGTGGATTCTTTGTATTCCATTGTGCTTGATTTGCAGAGACAGTTGGCAAAGCTACACTCCAACGCTCCCCAAGCTGCAGCTAGTAATCATCCCCCTCTGCAAGTATGCTTCCATCCAACACCTTTTTTCAGTGAGGAGTGTGAGGAACTTTACTTGGATAGTTGGCTTGGGAAGTGGACCACTTTTTTTTTATCTATTGAAGTACACTAATGCTCAGTGTATTAGTCAGATTCAAATTATTCTTCAACATAAAGCGTTCACCTAGTGGGATGTGTACCCAGGTTTGAGCGAGCAGCTACGGTGGATGGATATCCAAAGAAGGCATCGTGGCATAGTCACAGGGGACGGAGGGGACGGCAGCTTGAAACGCGGGGACGGCGATTCGGGACGGACCAGCGACGGGGACGGACGTCCCCCACGGCACGTTTCTCACAGGGGACGGCGACGGGGACGGCGCAAGGACGGGGACGGCACTGTGCGGGGATGGCAGAGAGCCGTTGCTCGCCGTTTTTTTGCCGTTGCGCCTGCCGTTTTTTGGCCGTTGCGCTTCCCGTTTCTAGCCGTTTATGGCTGTTGGCTCTTTGAGGCTTGGCCCTCTCTCTCTTGCCCTTGAGGCTTTCCTCTCTCTCTCTCTCTCTTGCCTATCTATATAAGAACAAGCCTCTACAAGGCTACAAGCACACACAAGTTCACAACTCTCAAGGCTCAAGCTTCTTCTCTCTTCCAACTTCCAAGTTCCAAGCCTCTAGGCTCTCACACAAGGCCCGCGGGCCGCCGCCCTACTATCTAGATTCTAGAATCTCTCTCTCTCTCTCTCTCTCTCTCTCTCTCTCTCTCTCTCTCTTTCTGCTCGTTTGCTGACCTGTCGCCTCCCTCCCAACTTTCTCTCTCTTCGAACCTGCTGCCCTCTCTCCCGACTGCTGCCCTGTTCGCCGCTCTCTCTCGTAGCCGTCCTCTCTGTTCGCCGCACAGTATGCTGGCCCGCCTCTCTCTCCGGTAGGGTGCCCCCCCCCCCCCCCCCAACAAAACTCCGCACCCACCCTTGCTCAGGCCCCCAAGGCAGCAACATAACTCTCGCTTCTTCCATGGCTTCCCCCTTGCGCAACCCGACGAAGGCGACCTTTATGGTCACAAACAAGAGGATAACAAATGTGGAAAAGGAGATGAAGGAATGGAAGGCGGAGATGGAGGGATGGTGGAAGGAGAAAGCCAACTTTCTCCAAATGGTATTCAATGAGGGTAAGCGGTGGAAAGAGGAGAAGGAGGACCTCATAGCAGAAGTCAAAGACCTTCACGGGGAAGTCAACACGCTCAAAGGCGTAATTTCAGCTCTTCAGAGGGAGCTTGCAGAGGCTAAGGCAAATGGTGGACTTGAAGAAGGTGAAATTCAGCCATCCATGATAGAAGAGCTCAAGGTTATCAAGGAACAAGTACGGGCAATTAAGGAAGAAGAGAAGCAACACGAAGCAAAGACTTCCTCATGGGTGGAAGTCATCACCAAGACTCAAAGGAAGATGGATGAAGCGGAGAAGTGGATAGAGGTCGCCAAGAAGGGTAAAGGTAAGGAGATAACAACCCCTACACCTACAATCATTAACATGACTTTGGAAGAGGAACAACGAAGACGTACACGTGCTTTGCATGTGAGGATTACCGGCCAGAGTGGGCAAAAAAAGCGGAGGCAACGGGGAAACATCAAAGGAAGGAGCTCTCATACTTCGCTTCTCCTCTATTGAGGCGAAGAAGGAGTTCTTGAAGAGGCGACCCACTTTAAAGAATACATGCATTTTTCTTGGTGACGATCTTACTCTTTCACAGCTTGCACATATGAAGGAAGTCATGCCAGAGATTAGGGCGGCAAGAGAAAAGGGAAAGATAGCATTTTATAGAGAAGGGAGGGTGGTCATCGTGGAGCGACGCTCTACATGACGGTACGAGACCTATGGGACCAAATTAAAGCTGGCAGCCTGGAACTGCAATGGATCCCTCAAACTTGATATAGGTGCCTTTGAGGACAGCTTTAGAGATAGAGATATAGTCTTCTACTCGGAGACTCACCAGGCCCTTGGTCAGATGATGCCACAGGTGACAGGATACAGATGGGAGATAGCTTGCAGAGTAGGGACGAGATCGGTACACAGTAGTAGAGGATCAGGGGGGTGGCAGTTCTTTTCAGGGAGGAGCTGCAACCGCTTCTACACATCGTTTGGAGAGATGATCAAGCCAGATATATGTGGGTGAGACTGAGGGCCGACACAGGCAGATTCCTGTATATTGCCATATGCTATTTTGCTCCTAGTACATCAACATATGCAGCACCTAGAGGGCAGTCTCCTTTCTCTGTCCTAGATGATGACATATGGGAGTTCTCTAGGGATGGAGACATCATCCTGTTAGGGGACTTTAATGCCCGGACGGGCAACCGCCTGACAGCCTTTTATGATACCTCAGAGGAGATGCTGAGAGAGCTCGACACTCTGGATATGGGATTAGACAGACGCTCAAAGAATCTGGAGTGCACAGAGTATGGGAGATATTTGGTAGATATGGGGACTGCACATGGGTTGGCCATACTTAATGGCTTGCAGAGGTTTCCGTCAGCAGCTGGATTTACTTGCTTTCCACATAGACATGGTGCTAGCACAGTGGATTATGTTATGGCTATGCCAAGCTTTGTTTCATGCATTGAGGACTTCACAGTTGGATCTCGGCCCATTGGGGTAGTAGTGGATCATGCATTGTTGACATTGACCATCTCTTTTCACTTTACCACAGCTCAGAGGACACGAGGGGCAGATCACACTCGATATACTTTTACTTCAGAGACTGATGCTGTCTACAGAGATGGGATTTATAGACGTCTGTACACAGAGAAGCCAGGGAGACCTTTGGAGGAGCTGACCCATATACTGACAGAGACTTTACAGGATGCAGCGAGAGAGGCATATCCACATACTCAGCCTGGCCAGAGACAGCGTTCTCGGTGTATGCCCCAGAACAGCTGGTATGATGAGGAGTGCAGAGAGACGAGAGCCCGACTGCAACGGGAGGTTGCTTTGGGAGTCACTACTCACCGACAATCACGTATTGCCTTCCGGCGCCTTGTGCGAAGGAAGAAGCGGGCCTTCCTTGCTCAGCTAGAGCAGGAATTATACCAGCTGTTCTTGAGCCAGGATTCGAGGGAGGCTTGGCGTTTGTTTCATGAGTCCTCCCCTACTTTGGCCATCACTTCTACAGAGGTCTGGGGTAGCTATGCAGCATCTCTATATACAGTTCTTGGACAGACACCTTTTCCTGACCCGCCAGCACCATGCCCACAGATATGTACTTTCTTTACCGCAGAGATGGTAAGGAAGGCCATTGATAGGATGAAGACTGGGAGAGCATATGATCATGATGGATTGGTTGCTGAGCACTTTATTCATGCGAGAGACATGCTGGCAGAGCTTCTAGCAGTGATGTTCAATCGTGCTATGTGTGAAGGCTTACCCGAGACTTGGAGTAGGTCCACCATCGTGCCTATCTTCAAGTCAAGGGACCCTATGGAGCCAGGGAATTATCGCACTATTATGATTGGTCACACACTAGCACGATTGTATGCATCCATTCTTGAGCAGCAGTTGAGTAGATGGGCAGAGAGAGAGGGCATTCGAGTAGAGGGACAAGCAGGGTTCACGAGAGGTTTCTCTACTCTTGACCACATCTTGACTCTGCGGGCCATTATTGAGGAGGGCAGGTCGCATGGGAGACGGATTTATTGTAGCTTTGTGGACTTCCGCAAAGCATTTGATACAGTGCCCAGAGCCAGATTGATGAGGAGATTACAGGAGATGGGGGTATCCACAGAGCTCATATGGGGGATTATGGCTTTATATAGATCAGTTGCAGGACAGGTACGCACCTCAGAGGGGGTCTCTACTTTGGTTCACTCCACTATAGGAGTGAAGCAAGGTTGCCCATTATCTCCTTCATTGTTTGGTATGTATGTGGATGAGGCTTCTGACTACATTGAGAGATTGGGGGACAGAGGAGCCCAGCTAGCAGGTACATGGATCCCACTATTGTTATATGCTGATGATATTGTGTTGATATCTGACTCCCCTGAGGGTATGCAACGTCATCTGGATGCATTACATGAGTTTGCACATGATAGTGGATTGTCTGTCAACCTTGGCAAAACCAAGGTTATGGTGTTTAACACCACGCCACAGTGGGTTAGGCGATCAGCTCCCACATTTACATATGGGCAGGAGATTATGGAGTATACAAATGCATATACATATCTTGGGGTAGTATTCAGTGGGCCAGTGTTTTCGATGAGGAGAGCAGCAGAGACTAGATTGACTAGAGCACATGCAGCCCTGGGTGGTTTGGAGAGGATGTGTTCGTAGGTTCAGTTTCAGGAACCTCGAACGAAACTTTGGCTTTTTGACACTCTAGTGACATCAGCTATGCTTTATGGAGTGCAGATATGGGGACCTTCAGTGGGCCATCACAGCGCAGGCGGATGGAGAGGTATGGAGAGGCCTTTGGTATCTATGATTGCTAGGATTATTAGAGCCAAGGCCGTGGTACCTCATGAGATTATTCGAGCAGAGCTGGCGACTGCCCCTCTGGTGATTGAGGCTCTTACGAGATCAGTCTCCTACATACATGGCTTGTGGGATCTCCCCCGAGACAGATATGCACGCCTCGCCCTTGAGTCCTCCCGATAGTTAGCTTTACAGGGAGACACGGCTTGTTGGTATGGACAGATGACATCTTGGTTCCAGGCACATGGTTTTAGCATGGAAAGATTGCCTCCCTTCCAGTATTCTCTGGATGCACCCTCTCTCACTCTCACACGGACAGAGATTACCAGACTCATCCGTCAGGATTTAGTTCAGCTGGACATTAGGAGGACATGGATACAGCCGACTGAGGAGCTGGGCACAAAGATGGCTTTCTACAAAGAGCATTTTCTTCAGCTCACAGCAGATGGTTTTGTGATCAGACCCAGTTACATGGATGCACACTTGTCTGCAGTACGATGTGCTATTGGTCAGATTCGCACATCCTCACACCAACTTGAGATTGAGATTGGCCGATATAGAGGTATACCAACTGAGGTCAGGATATGCCGAGTATGCCATGGGGAGCCAGAGACAGAGCTGCATTATATATGCCATTGTACTGCATACTATGAGATACGTGGTCGTTTCCACTGTTTCTTCAGAGAGGGTTTTGGACCACTTTCCAGAGTCATGGGGTACCAGGACCAGAGGTGTTTGGGATTGTTCTTGCTTGAGCTGCGGAGATATAGAGATAGCCTGCTTAGGCGCACAGAGAGCCAAACTCAGAGGCACATTACAGACTTCTTTAGTCCAGCCATCACTGCGCCAGATGGACCACAGCAGCAACAGGACATGGATACCGCCCACACCAGCGGACTAATTGATCGTGCGATTGAGCTTGGGTGGTCCAGACGCCCACGACTACGGAGGAGGGCATCCCAGCATAGACGGAGGTTGCAGCGGCGGATTCGGATTATTCTTGCGAGACATGCGGGACACCCAGTCAGGGTGCTGACCATAGAGGATATTAAGGAGATCCGCCAGCGTCCGATGCGGCACATATTATGAGATGGAGGCACCTCCATAGTGTACCCCCCCGTCCCACATGATATTGTATCCCCTCACTGTATTCCACTCACCTCCATAGCGTACCCCCCCCCCCTCACTATATTCACACCCTATAAGGGTTTCTATTTACCTTCCAGTTCCAGTTTCATTTTCTAGGTGCCAGTAGTATCATCTTTATTTATCATTTTCTGGTTTTTTATCCAGACATTGTATCAGATCCACCATGATGTAACTTTTTGGTCTCATAGGTCATTATGGCCTTTTGAAGACGTTAATATAACATTTCATTTCTCACCTCTCCCTCAAGCCTCTTGAGTCTTGACTCTTCCAACTTCCAAGCCTCTAGAGTCTCTCTCTCTCTCTCTCTCTCTCTCTCTCTCTCTCTCTCTCTCTCTCTCTAGACTCTCTCTCTCTCTCTCTCTCTCTCTCTCTCCTCAAGGCTCAAGAGTCAAGCCATCTTCAACCATGGCATCCTCCTCACGTGCCGGGGCTTCTCGTAGAAGGACAACGGGATGGACATGGTGGGAGGAGGTTAACTACACCACATCCGTTCATGGAGGCGGTTCTCGGCCATGGGTATGCAAGCTTTGCCCGTACCGGCGAACGGGTGGCGCCGACAAAGTGCGAGCCCACCTCTTGCATGAGAGTGGGCATGAGGTGAGGTTTTGCACGAATGTCACGCCCGAGAAGAGATGGGAACTTCTTGACAAGCTTGCCTATTACAAGTGGGAAGAGGTTCAAACTTACACCGAATCTCGGCAATTTTGGAGATCTTGGAGGTGCTCACTTCAAGGATAGTTTACGGTTTTGCTTAAGGGTTAACCACACTCTTAATCCATTGTATTCCAGCCTATTTAAAGACAATGATCTAATGCATCCTTCTCCAGTGGGATCTCAGCAAGTGGATTTGGCATGACCCTACCACCCCTCCGGACAACCCCCCCATTCACCTTTTTTCAGAACTCGGCCAACTAGGACAACAAATTCTTTTGCAACAAATCAATGACATGCCGACCACCTCCCCTCATTAGCAAGCTCGATGGATCATGTCCACCTTCCTCAAGGATTTTTGACAACACCTCTAGCACAATTTCCGCTGCCGCAAGATTTCTACTTGTGACTGCTGGCTCACCAAAGCCTTATGGTGGACACAGGGCTGGCGGTCTCAGGACGGCCAGGCAACAATGTGTCAAAGATGTAATGGTTTGGATGAGTCATAGCGAAACTGGAGGGCTCAACACCCCCTCCCCCTCCACAGGCTTGGAGACCAATAGACAATTTTCACGTGGATCCCTTTGAGCACCTCAATACACTACCATGGGTGTCACATAGAGCTTTGTTGGTTTTAGGGTTAGATTCAGTTTTAGTAATGAAGCATAAAAGGCACACTGAACAAAGAGAGTGAGAGTGTTCTTGCATGATGCACACACAATAATGAGATAAGGAGATAAGGTACAACCTTTTAAAGGTCACTTACACACCATTAGGACGTTTTTACAACGAGTGAAAAACCTTGATATAGAACGGTAAAAAGTGCCCCGTGTGGAGAACTATTACTCCTAGTTCACATGCCACTACTATAAACTTACAAAATCCCCCTTGTAGTGATGATGTGAACATGTACAAAGTGCAGATCATCCTTCAAAAGGTGGAAAGCCCAAAGTTTTGCGAAAAGCTTCAGACTTTTCTCTGAGCAGACTTTAGTGAGTCGTGTGTAGAGACGTACACAAGGCTTCTCTCTCCTACATGTAGCCTCTCTCTCTCACATAATGGTAATGCACCTCAATGTGCTTAGTACAAGCATATAAAACCCAATTTCATGCTGCTGCCATAGCACTCTCACTATCAGTGAGAATTAGTATGACTAACTTCTATCCCACACAAAGATCTACTGAAAGTCTCCACAATCATCACACTCAACTATAGCTAAGAATGTTGCCCTGTACTCAGCTTCACAACTTGAAGTGGCTACTATTGATATTGCTTCTTGCTAAACCTAGAAATGCATGACAACTAGCCAAATCGAAATCGTTGAAAGCATGCAACTCAATATCATCCCTCTTAGCATAAGCAATACAAGAGTCTCCGAAGCCATAATACTCAACTGTAGCTCTCAATCATGCCCTGTACACTCGGCTTCACAACTTAAAGTGGCCACTATTGGTTGCTTTTTGCACAACCAAGAAATGCATGAATTGCCCAAAAGAAAGCAATTCCAAATAGTGAACACCCTAGTGTCAAAACAACCAGCCCAATCCGAATCATTGAAAGCATGCAGCTGAATATCACCCCCCTTAGCATAAAGCAATCCAAGTCTCTCCAGAGCCATAATACTCAATTAGAGCTATCAATGTTGTCTTATACTCAGCTTCACAACTTGAAGTGGCCACTATTAGTTGCTTCTTGCTCAACCAATAAATGCATGAAATGCCCAAAAGAAAGCGATTCCCACTAGTGGACACCTGGTGTCATAACATCCAACCCAATCGGAATCATTGAAAGCATGCAACTAAATATCACCCCCTTTGTATAAAGCAATCCAAGAGACTAAGTACCTTGTAGATAGTAGAAAACATGCTTAACAACCCACCAATGCTTAATACCTGGGCTGTGCATAAATTTGCTCAACTAGTGAGACCCCATACTAAATGTATAGTCCCATATTGCATAGATAAATCAAGCATCCAACAGTCTGGCTATAAATCATAACATCAAATAGCTCACCTTGATCCTAGAGGCTGAGCCTAGCACCCGTCTACGTCAACATACAAGAAATTTTTTAATGTGTTCAACTCGACCACCCACCCTTTGATTGGCATTATGGCTTCTACCCAAGCCAAACATCCTCCACCTCCACCAACGGCCGGGATCCTTTTTTCCAAAGATGATCTTAGGACCTTACAAGTAGATTTTGATAAAGAAGATGTCACCATGTGGCGACCCATGCTTTCTCATTATGTATGTACATTGGACTGGCGTCCATGATGGCAATTGCATATGGCAGGGATTGATGCCACTCATGTGATACTATGGACTTGGCTTTCCGTTGGGACTTGTGTCTGTGTGTACATGCCCAGAAATGCCTGGAGGATTGGTGTTCCATTGACTCTGGTACCTCATGTACTTGCCTGGAGCACGTCTATTTTGGTATAGTCTCATGAACGGGGATTATCCATACCAATGCTGCATTGCATAACATCTTTATGTGCTTGCTTGCAATCGAAATTGCATATTGTTTTCATGCTTGCCTCACCAATGTGTAGTTCCGGATAAGAGGACGTCCGTCCGTGAACCGTGTGCGTGAAACTGTCTGCTAACATGATTATGTGGCATGTGACGGGTGGTAAGTACTGGTCATAAACCTAGCTTTAGGAATTAGCACTAATTTATAGGTAAGTGTGTATACACTTCATTAAGTTTTGGGCCACCAAAACTCACTTATAAGTTATGACCAACCTTGTGTTCGCACACACTAATGTCCAGAGGTGGACAAAACCCAATGCCCACCACCTAGACCTTATCCCCTTTGTACAAAGGGAGTAACCAGCCATGTGTCCGTTCTAGCTTGCACCACAAGGAACTTGTCCTCTCTACCTAACACCTAGAGTGGACAACTCACCATCTCCCTCTTCCCCCTCTCTAGAAGTAGGCTGTCCCTGTTAGAAGTCATCTCCTGTCTATTTGTATACACCAGGGCCTCTGTTGTGGGTGTGCCCGCCCGTATATCATTTTTCCACACTCCCCGTATTTTTTCCCTATTTTTCCCATTTTTTTCTAGTGGCTGGAGGGCTGCCAGGTGATGCCAGGAGCACTCTGAAGCTGGCCGACTGCATCTGTATCAGTCGTGG
Source organism: Cibotium barometz (assembly GCF_041138505.1). Classification (NCBI taxonomy): domain Eukaryota; kingdom Viridiplantae; phylum Streptophyta; class Polypodiopsida; order Cyatheales; family Cibotiaceae; genus Cibotium; species Cibotium barometz. The sequence continues at coordinate 25,065,020 of NC_141096.1, read as the reverse complement.
GCTGTCTGAGTGCTGGCCGACTTGTTCTGTGCAGGCGTGGGGCATCAGATGCTGGCCGACTGCTAATATCAGCAGTCGTGGACATTTATTCAGTCGTGGGCCTCTTTTAGAGCTGGCCGACTGCCCTCATGGGCTTGTATATATTGCCCCCCATCCTCCTCCACTTTCTCATTCAGTATCTTCGGGATCTTGTGTATAGAGAAGAGTTTACACACATCTCTCTGTGTTTCTTGTGCTGATTATTTTCTGCAGTCTACTTGCTCTTGTCTACCCAAGTTTGGATATCATTTCCGCTGCATATTCTGACATGGTATCAGAGCCCTAGGCTCTAGCAGATCTTGGGCGTTTTTTCTGAGCAAGAGGGGGAGCAACAGGTTGCTGATCGGTGGACTGTTTCGGGCTGAACGGGAAGTGAAGGTGCAAGAGGAAGGCGGGCAAAGGGGCTGGACAGCCACTTGCATATTTTCTGATTTTCAGATTTTTCCCACCCACCCACCCTTTCAGGTTACTCTCCAAGATGGCGGATTTACTCGAGATGGCTGAGAAGCACGTGAAGATTCCGACTCTCCCCACGTTCCCAGTGGATCGGCAGTTGGACGGGTCCAATTATGGCATCTGGAAGGTCATGATGGAGTCAGTTCTGAAGTCATATGATCTTGCTGATTTTATTATCAAAGGGGTGCCAGCTGAGGAAGGGGAGTTATTATCGACGAGGAAGGACCGAGAGGCACAGGCACAAATGTGGGACCGTGTCAACGCCAGGGTCCGGTCGTTTATATTCCTCAATTGCACACCACAGGTGATCAACCATGTGAAGCACATGACGCTTGCGAGAGGCATATGGGAGCACTTGGCTTCTTTGTACAACAGGGTGTCACCCATGAAGCGGATATCCTTGGAAGTGCAGATGCGGGTTATGAACCCTGCAAAGTCTTCGACGATGCGGGAACACATTAACAAGCTGCAGGCCCTTCAGCAGGAAGTCCTTCAAGCTGGGAAAGAGATATCGTCCGAAGATATGGCCATCACGTTACTTTCCCACTTGCCTGGTCAGTATTCCGCTTTCTATTCCTCGTTGATCACGAGTGGCAGGCTCAGCACCATTACTTGGGAGGAGCTTGTGCCAATGGTCTTGGACCAGGAGGAACGTTTCACGAACCCTCCTCACGGCGGAGGTTCGGAGGCCTTAACTGGCCAACGGTCGAAAGGCCGTAATACCAACAAGGGCAAAGGGAAGGCTTCACCAGATAAGTCTTCCGAGAAGAAGCCTGCTCCAGAACGAGAGAAGCTGAAGGCCGAAAGATCTTGTAATGATTGTGGCGAGAAAGGCCACTACTGGAGGAAGTGCCCTAAGCGGACAGGGAAGAGTGCTGAGTCCTCAGCCTCAGCTGCGAAGACTCCGGCATTTGTGCACTTGGAGATGGTGGACTCTGATGATTCATCGTCTTCGAGCGAGGAGGCAGTTGGCTTCACCGCAAAGGATACTCGGGAATGGATTCTCGACAGTGGTGCTTCCAGGCACATGACTCCATCCCGTGACTTCTTCCTGGATCTGAAGCGGCAGTCAGGTCGTATCTTTATTGGTGATAACTCCACTATTCCGATTCATAGTGAGGGCCGGATGGAGATCATTCCCGACGGCAAGGGGGGCAAGCATGCTTCCCGTGTTCTTTATGTCCCTGCTCTAGGCTTTCATCTTTTGCCAGTGCATGAGGTATGCAAGACTGGCTTTCGGGTGGAATTTGAGGAGCATTCAGTTGCTCTAAGGGACCGTGAGACAGGCAAAGTTTTTTGGGAAGGCGGTGTGGAGAACGGTATCTACAAACTCTCTGCACTCTCCTCACTGACAGGCTCTCAGGTCGGAGACTTGTCGCACTTTCGTTTTGGCCACTTAAATGTGGATGCTTTGCGGCGCGCCTTCCGGGACCAGATGGTGGTTGGCTTGCCAGATGTTGGTAGTAGGCAAGGACGCTGCAGTTCTTGCATACGTGGTAAGCAGCACAGGGAATCCTTTCCGAAGCAGGCTTCCAGGCGAGCTTCGAAACCTTTGGAGTTGATTCACACTGACTTGTGTGGACCACAGCAGATACCATCCTTGGGAGGATCTCTCTACTTCATGCTGCTTGTTGATGATTGTACCAGATTCACGTGGGTCTACTTTCTTTCACAGAAGGACCAGGCTTTTGCTCGGTTCAAGGATTGGCACGTGATGGTGGAGAAAGAGTCTGGATTTCAGGTCAAGACTCTCAGGGCTGACAAAGGAGGGGAATTCGCCTCGACTGTATTCTTTCGGTTTTGTGCAGATCATGGCATCAAGAGGGAATTGGCCAATACCGGATCGCCTTCGGAGAATGGAGTTGTTGAACGTAAGAACAGGACTGTGGTGGAGATGGCGAGGACTATGCTGGAGCATCGTGATCTTCCTCGTCCACTTTGGGGTGAGGCTGTGGCAACAGCTGTCCATACCATTAACCGCTCTCCGACGACTTCTGTATCCCATATGACTCCATTTGAGGCATATTTTGGCAGGAAACCCGATGTCTCGCACTTCCGTGTCTTTGGGAGTGACGCGTATGTACATATTCCGAAGAAGCAGAGGGGGAAGCTTGACTCCAAGTCCCGCAAGCTGGTATTTGTGGGGTATAACTCTCTTTCCAAGGGATACAGGTTGTATGATCCAGAGAGGAACGAGATTGTTGTCAGCCGGGATGTGGTCTTTGACGAGCATGTTCCAGCATCCACTGTCGAGGAGCCGCCACTTCTTGGAGATCCAGAGTCTGATGATGATTCCCAGTCTACCACTCCAGTTGAACCACCTCAGTCATCACAGGAGGTTGAGCCCGCAGCTGGAGTTGAGCCCCCGCGATTACAGGAGGCTCCACGATCTGTTCGAGTACCTAGGTGGTTGATGGACACCCTTCGGGAGTCAGGTGTCACGGAGCTACCCTCCGAGTGGACCACAGAGGACGGCCCTCGAAGATCACATCGAGTTCGAGATAAAAGCAACACGGCGGAGCTTCTTCAGGTGAACTATGCTCTTATGTCTCGTATCATGCGGGATAAAGAGCCCACTTCCGTAAAGGAAGCCCTTTCACAGGATACTTGGAGGGAAGCCATGCAGGTGGAACTTGACGCCATCGAGAAGAACAACACTTGGGAGTTGGTACCGAGGCCGTCGAAGCGGTCAGTCATTGGTGTCAAATGGGTCTTTAAGACCAAGTACGCGGCTGATGGGTCGGTGGACAAACACTAAGCCAGGCTCGTGGCTAAGGGTTATGCTCAACGGCCAGGCATCGACTACGAGGATACCTTTGCACCGACAGCGCGGATGACCACGATTCGGACCGTTCTTGCCCTTGCTTCTTCTCAGAGGTGGCCCGTGTACCAGATGGATGTAAAATCGGCGTTCCTTAATGGTGACCTGCAGGAGGAGGTGTATGTTGAGCAGCCTCCAGGCTTCCTTGTTCCAGGATCGGAAGGGATGGTTTACAGGTTACGTAAGGCCTTGTATGGTCTTAAGCAGGCTCCGCGGGCTTGGAATCAGAAGATTGATTCCTTCTTTATTCGGACTGGATTCCAGAGATCGGTTGCAGATCCGAACCTGTATCTCTTTCGGGAACGCGGCATGGTCACACTCATCATCCTTTATGTGGATGATCTCATTCTCACCGGCGGTCATGGGGAGCACATTGGAGTGACGAAGGCTGCCTTGTCAAAGGAGTTTGAGATGACCGACTTAGGCTTACTCCACTTCTTCTTGGGATTGGAGATCTGGCAGACCCAGAGGGGGTTTTTCGTCTCTCAGCAGCGGTATGTTCATGAGTTGCTTGAGGCCTTTGGGATGGAGAACTGCAAGCCTATTACTTCGCCGATGGACCCGAACACAAAGTTAACCGTTACAGATCCTTGTGAGCCAGTTGATGCCTCGCAGTACCGGAATTTGGTTGGTTCATTGATCTGGTTGCTGAACACCAGATTGGACTTGAGCTTCTCCGTGGGGCTGTTGAGCTCTTTTATGCAGACGCCATTGAAGACTCATTGGGACGCAGGATTGCGGATCTTGCGGTATCTGCAGAGTACGAAGGATCTGGGACTCTTTTACACAGGAGGGAATGGAGTCAAGCTCCAAGGTTGGAGTGACTCAGATTGGGGAGGAGATCCAGACACGAGGAGATCTACTTCAGGATACACTTTTACCCTCGGCTCAGGAGCGGTTTCTTGGAGCAGCAAGAAGCAGCCGACTATTGCCCTTTCTTCGACAGAGGCAGAGTATCGGGCTGCTTGTGGTGCTGCTTGTGAGGTTGTATGGCTGCGGAGGCTGCTTGGCGAGATGGGGTTTCCACAGAGGGAGCCCACAGTCATCCAGTGTGATAACCAGAGTTGTATAGCTTTTGCTCGGAACCCGGTTTTCCATGCCCGAACCAAGCATATAGAGATACAGTATCACTTTGTTCGTGAGAAGATCTTGGCGGGTGACATCTTGCTACTTTATTGTTCGACGGAGGACAATGCGGCGGACCTCTTCACGAAGTCTCTACCTCAGGCTACGCTCAGGCGGCACTCCAGCTCCCTGGGGTTGGTTACACAGCCAGGAGCTGAGAGGGGGTGTTAGAAGTCATCTCCTGTCTATTTGTATACACCAGGGCCTCTGTTGTGGGTGTGCCCGCCCGTATATCATTTTTCCACACTCCCCGTATTTTTTCCCTATTTTTTCCATTTTTTTCTAGTGGCTGGAGGGCTGCCAGGTGATGCCAGGAGCACTCTGAAGCTGGCCGACTGCATCTGTATCGGTCGTGGGCTGTCTGAGTGCTGGCCGACTTGTTCTGTGCAGGCGTGGGGCATCAGATGCTGGCCGACTGCTAATATCAGCAATCGTGGACATTTATTCAATCGTGGGCCTCTTTTAGAGCTGGCCGACTGCCCTCATGGGCTTGTATATATTGCCCCCCATCCTCCTCCACTTTGTCATTCAGTATCTTCGGGATCTTGTGTATAGAGAAGAGTTTAAACACATCTCTCTGTGTTTCTTGTGCTGATTATTTTCTGCAGTCTACTTGCTCTTGTCTACCCAAGTTTGGATATCATTTCCGCTGCATATTCTGACAGTCCCCTCATGAGACCTCTTTGGCGTGTAGAGAGAGAGAGAGAGAGAGAGAGAGAGAGAGAGAGAGAGAGAGAAGCTATATAGACTCTGCTATATACACAAGATCCAGTACAAAAAATGGTGTGGGGGCAAGGGTACCACCCTGGGCTGCTGGTCGGCCAGCCTAAAACAGGCCGACATTAGGAGAAAATGCCCATGACTGAATATCATCAGTCGGCCAGCAAAAATGGCAGTCGGCCAGCTCTTGAGCAAGTCGACCAACATCACAACAATCGGCCAGCAGTAGACAATCCCCACAACCAGACAAAACTCGGAAAACAACATGGAAAATGAGGAAAAATGGAGACTACTCCTAACTGGGCCGGCACACCCACAATAGAGGCCCTCACTCCCTACTGAGTGATATGGTGCAGACAGGAGATGACTGCTTACAATATCATGTGAGCCTACATTTGAGAGTTTTCCGGACTCTAGCATGGGCTGAACTAAATTTTCCACATCTCTACTAGCAAAAATCTTCTATGTAACGGGATAGTAGAGACGGTAGCCCTTGCTTTTCTTGTTGTATCCCACAAATATGCATTTCACAGCCTTGTCATCAACCTTGGTACAGTGTTGCTCTAACTATTTGGCCCTCCTAGCTCTATTTCACATGATGGAACCCTTGCCCAGACACTAGACAGCTGGAAGAAGGCATGGGGACAAGGACCATAAGGTTTGCTCAAGAAAAAGCACCAATCTTGGTCAAAAAGCTAGAAAAGCAAAACTAAAGAACTTGAGTAATATTTTATTATTAAAAGTGAAAAAGTGAAAAGCAAAGACTAAAAAAAGACCAAAAGCAAAGTAAAAGAAGAAAACAAAGCAAAAGCATTGCGTTTGGCAAAAAGCAAGGATCCTCTCAAGTATAAAAGAAGCATGTATCTCTCCAAGTGAACCACCATGGTTGAAGGATGTGCGGAGTTCTTCATCATCATCAAGGCTTAAAGCTCTCCCTCGCCTTCATCATCAAGAACGTGGAGAAGTGAAGATCATCAAGAACGTGGAGAAGTGAAGATCATCATCCTCGTTAACATCATCTCCTCCTCGATGCTACAGTTTGTGCGCCGCCACCTATTGAAAAAAAGCGTCGTCCTGCTGTACTGAATCAACACCGTATTGTTGTTGTGCACTGCCCGAATCTGTGCGCCGCCAGCCCTCAACGCCTTTGCACCACCTACACCAGCCGCTGCCACCACTTGGAATCTGCCGCCCCTCTCTGTTGTTCAACGTTGCGGTAGCCGCCCTCCCCCACCAAAACCGCATGGCTGCTGTCCGTACAAGTGCGCCACTGTTAGCTGCTCTGTCCAGAGCTCACAACTGCTGCAGCCACCTACCCAGTGCCAGCTGCAGTCTTTGCCATTAAGCACCACCAGCGGCTAAGGTTCCGCCACCTTGCTGCTACCTACTGAACTCCTATTTGCATCACCTACAGACAGAACTACTGTTGCAGCCACTTGCACTCTCTGAACAACACTGCCATCTGCCTGCACTTTTCAAGCGCCGCTTGGAACTGTTCACTACTGCCTAGCTACCGTCTGTTAAGCACCTACTATTGATAGTTGAACTGTCATGCGACCTCCTTGTGGATTGTCTTCTTCTTCAGCTTGGACAACAACACTACAAGTTGATCGTCATATTCTTCGACATCTGCACATACCACCCGTGTACCTTATGTACAAATTTGGGAGTTTCTTGAATTCAGATTTGGACATAGAACATGGAACATAGAGCTTGTACATGGAACATAGAGCTTGCACATGGAGCATAGACATGGAGAACTTGGACATAGAGCTTGGACATGGAGCATAGAGCTTGGGCATGGAACTTGGACATGAACATGGAACTCGGACATATGGCTTGGACATGGATCTGGACTTGGCTTTCGATTTGATTTGGACTTGGAACTTGAACTTGGATTCATTGGATTTGGATTTGGATATTGGATCTGGTACTAGCCCGGTGAGAGATACTTGAGGGTCATCCCCGTGGTGTGCTCGGCATCAAAGATCTTATGCCTCGACATCGACATCGACATCGACTTGGATATCCTACATCGGCATATCTGTTTGCTTTGTATTCATTGATTGTATTGATCCTGGCCAGCATGCCCGTGGATTGTCCCTGAATAAATTCATGAAAGGGGTTCCCCGCTCAGTGTGGTGTATTGTGCAAGATCCCTATTCCCTTCCCTCTCCCCCCTCTCTCTCTATATCTTTATCTCTTGGAAACGTGGTCAAGTCTGTCACGGGGCACGCCCCGCTGAGCTTACACACGCACAAAAGCATAAGCCAAACACCCAAACACCCACATATTATCAACTTTGGGCTGTGCCTTGACCATGCATCGTGCCATCTCTAGAAGAGACCTGTTTTTCCTCTCAACCACACCGTTTCCAATATGGCATCATGCATTGATGTTTTATGCCTCTTTCCAATAACTAAGCATTAAAAGCATGTGACCCCCCCCCCCCACACACACACACCCACGGCCCCCCGATCCATACATAGGGTCTGAATTTTCAGATTTATCTCATTCTCAGGCAACAAGCTTGACTTCAAGCTCCTCGCGGAGTTGATCATTGTTATGATTCAGATTCCATTTACTGTAACACAGGCCAGGCTACAGCTTCCATCAACACCTACGACCACATATAGGGCTACCTCTGAGCACCCTTCTGTGAGGGGGCTGTGCAGAATTGCAATCTGCACTTTACTGCCTGCTGGATCCTCCCCTTGTGAAGGGGTGTTGTTCTTAACAAATCTAAAGCTGTCGACTAGTGGGAGCAGGAGAGCCTCTGCCAGGAGTTTCCGCAGAGAAGAGAATGGTCTTTGTGGCTAAATGGAGCATCACACCCTAGCAGTTCCTCCACTGATATAAGGAGCACCTTGTATTCCAGGGGATAAAAGATAACCTCTCAAGAGTTGTGAGGGAAAGGAAGAGGAAAGAAGGGGGATGGATGGATAAGACTTTATGCTTTTGGTGCAGAGTATTGAACAACCACAGCACTGCATACACACGTATGTGAAATTGTGAATATCATATCATTCTACAGCGAACCCTACTGGCTGTTGACAGTTCAGAGTTTGAATTAATGTCATATAATAAAATAATTCGAACGGAGATAGTCAACGCATTACCATGCTTTGTCACGAGATGACTTTGCTTCAAACTCCATTTTTGGTGGCTCGTTCCCCTTACCTCCTACAGAAAACAACTCCAAGTTACCTAACATCCAGCCTATGGACAGAAGGGTATTGTTTAAGAAAATAATTAGGCATTCAAATGAGATCTATGAAGTTTGGACCCCAGGTCCTCTGCATGCCCAACATACACACATGCACATGCATGCACAAACACACACCTGATGGCACTGCTGCAGATGTGATTGCTGCTCTCCTTGGTGCAAACACCTCAACAGGGGCCGGTGCTGCAACTGCCCCTGGTTTGTCTATCATTTTAGAACTTTTCTTCACTGCATGCCGCCGATTTTGAAACCAGTTCCACACCTACAATGACAAGGTGACTGCTCTTGGTTCAAAGAATCCACCAACAATCAACATCTTAAAACACTAGGGAAAAACAAGTCAAGGATAGTCTATTCAGGTGAGGGTGTCCTTTCTTGGCCTTCGGATTAGATCGAGGAGGGTGAAGGATATTCTACAGGAGCAGCGCATTTGCAGATTATGTACATCTGGGCAGATAGAAATAGAGGAGCACTACCTACTCAGATACCCAGTCTACTATGAGGCTTACTCAGTCCCTCGATAAGGACACTACATCTGAGCAGACAGAAATAGAGGAGCACTACCTACTCAGATACCCAGTCTACTATGAGGCTTACTCAGTCCCTAATGAGGATACTACATGATGGGATGGATTACTTCCATTGTTCATTGTACATGCATGGCTCACATTGTACATGGGCCTTGTTTTAAAAATACTTGCCTTTTTTACTTTCAAATGTCATTGACATTCAATCTACTCATGGATCACATGTACTACTTTTTGGTCTCATAGACCCTTTGGGTCTTTCATAGACATTAATAAACTCTCTCTCTCATGATGAGATATGCCATGGACATTATTATCTCACTTTGGTCTCATAGGCCTGTTGGGTCTTTAGTAAACTCTCTCTCTCTCTCTCAACTTGGGATAATGCATGTGCATGAGGCCCAAAGAGCACAGAAGTGGGCTATCTACCATGATAATAGAGTCATCATCACAAATCACCGCCCTAAATAGGGGTGTGGGGTCTATGAGACCACATCCGAGCTGAAAATAGCCACTTGGTGGTTCAATCTCGGTGGACTCACAAAAACTTTCATAGGGAGAGACATTGTCTTGTACACAAAGACACATCAGAGCCCTAAGAGAGGCTTACAAGAAGTTGCAGAACATGTATGGGAGTCTGTCCTACAAGAAGGAAACTAAGGCTTGTGGTGGAGTGCAAGGATCAGGAGGGGTTGCAACTCCATTTAAGCCTTACCTTTGCACCATCTTCACAGTAGTCGGGAGAGATGAGACCACAGCCGAGCTGAAAATAGCCACTTGGTGGTTCAATCTCAGTGGACTCACAAAAACTTTCATAGGGAGAGACATTGTCTTGTACACAAAGACACATCAGAGCCCCAAGAGAGGCTTACAAGAAGTTGCAGAACATGAATGGGAGTCTGTCCTATAAGAAGGAGACTAAGGCTTATGGTGGAGTGCAAGGATCAGGAGGGGTTGCAACTCCATTTAAGCCTTACCTTTGCACCATCTTCACAGTAGTCAGGAGAGATGAGGATAGGTAGTAGGTATATGTGGATGAGATTATGTATGTAAAAGATGCGCACATTTGGTAGTGGTAAATGTGTTAGGGAGTTAGGAATAAGTGCTTGGGGCGCGCACACACTTATGCTAATAAATAAAAGGGTTAGAAACCTTAGCATAGGCACTTACAGTATTGGTGACACATGGCATCATAAGTGTAATAACATTCTATATGCACTTACCAAAAGGTGTATTAGGCAAAAAGAAAAAATAATCATAATTACGTGCTTGTGTTGCTCGACTATATCTATGTATATACCTCTCTCTCTCTCTCTATGAGGCAGTACTCGGCCGAGTACGTGCACCCGGTGGGACCTCAGGGTATATATGTTTAGGGTTTGAGCTGTTAGGGTTAGGGTTTGGAAGGCACTTCAGCAAGAGGCGTGAGAGTGTGAGAGAGGAACACGACTGCTAATGTATTGATTGTTGATAAAATGAAGTACAATAGCCACATAAAAGATGTGACCTAAAAGGTGTGTTCACATGGTCCGGCCATAAAGTGTGCCAAGTGGACCAAATCACTTATAAACCATTATAAGTGAAACTAAGCTAAAATTGGGGGAAAAAACCTCCACTAACTGAAGTAAAAAGTGCCCCAGTAACCTACTGATGATCACTAGCACTCCCTTGGGTGTATACACAGCATAAAACCCAACAAACCCCCTGGAGTGATATGTGATCACTGTACATCATCCACCAAAAGGAAACAAATTCAAAGTAGTGCGGAATGCTTCGAATTTCGGACGTGGTAATGCCTTGGTGAAGATGTCTGCCACATTCTGATCTGTAGGGCAATAAATCAGACTCATATCACCTGCCTGGAGTCTCTCCCGAACAAAGTGATAGTGAATGTGTTTCGTGCGAGCATGAAACACAAGATTCCTGGCACGGCAATGGCACTCTGACTATCAGTATAGATAGGTGTAGGCTCCTCCACTGAAATATCCATATCAGTCATAAGACAACGCAACCAGACACACTCAATGAAAGTAGTGTAAGCTGCTCTGTACTCTGCCTCACAAGACGAAGTGGCCACTGTGGTTTGTTTCTTGCTTAGCCAAGAAATACATGAAGAGCCAAGAAAGAAACAATTTCCACTAGTGGAATGTCTGGTATCAAAATCACCAGCCCAATCTGAATCGCTGTAAGCATATAGCTGCATGTCACCCCCCTCAGGATAAAGCAATCCAAGAGACAAGGTACCCTGCAAATACCGAAATACACGCTTCACAGCCTGCCAATGTGACAATCGCAGGCTGTGCATGAATCTGCTCAACTGAGATACGGCATACTGAATATCTGGCCGTGTAGTACACAAGTAAATAAGGCACCCAACAGCTTGAGCATATGTAGTGACATCAAATAAAATATTGTCATCCTGTAGTGACAGTTTCATCCCAGGCTCCATAGGAGTGCTAATAGGCTTGCAATCCTGAAATTTAAACTTCTCCAGAAGTTTAGCAACATACCGAGATTGCAACAACCCAATGCCTCTGTTATCCTGCACAAACTGTATACCCAAGTAGTAGTGTACGAGCCCCAAATCAGACATGTCAAATGTCTGTCGCAGTATCTCTTTAAAAGCTGCAATTTTGTCATCATTTGATCCCATGAGCAAAAGATCATCTACATAAAGACTGATGACCAGCAGATCTTTCTCTTCTTTCTTTACATACAAAGTGGCTTCTGATGGACTGTTCACAAAGCCTTGAGTGAGCAGGAAAGCATCTATCTTTGCATACCAAGCTCGTGGAGCTTGTTTCAAACCATACAAGGCCTTTTTCAGCCTGCATACTTTCCCTTCATGACCATGTTCTGCAAAACCTATGGGCTGATGTACAAAAACTTCCTCCTCGAGGTCCCCATGTAGGAAAGCAGTCTTGATGTCCAACTGATGAACAACCCAACCACGATGTGCAGCCAATGCAATGACACTCCTAAGTGTCGACATACGGGATGTAGGAGCAAATGTCTCCTCATAATCAATGCCCTTCTTCTGTGCATAGCCCTTTGCAACTAGACGGGCTTTGTACCTGTCAATGGATCCATCTGCATGTCTTTTCAACTATAGACCCACTTAGTACCAATGGCTTTCTTGCCTTTGGGCAGATCAACCAAATCCCATGTTTGATTCTTTTTGATAGAATCAAGTTCATCCTGCATGGCTTTGTTCCAACGCACATTGTCTCGTGCATCCACAAATGAATCAGGCTCATCATCATCCTGTAAACTGGCTGCCATAACCATGTTTAAATCCATGATGTGTGCATGCTCATTGGTCCGTCTCCCTACGAGTACGGCCAACAAGAGGACCCTCTAGATGGCTGTCCTGTAATGTCCTCAAATACCATCTAGGAATGTGTCTGACCTGTGGAGCCTGCTGCCCCATATTTGGCTCAACTTCTGGCTCAATTGCCTGCTGAATTTCTGCACCATCTTCATGATTAGCTGGCTGTCCTGCACCCTCATGGGTTGGATCACCAACTGTGGAATGAAACTCCATAGGTAGTAGACCTTCAAACACATCATTTTCAGCCTGATTTACATCATAACCAGCCATGGATATTTCTGATTTTTCATCAAAAATCACATCCCGACTAGTGAATATCTTCTTGGACAGTGGGTCATATAACCGGTAGCCCTTGCTCTCACGGCTATACCCAACAAAAATACATTTTGTGGCTTTATCATCCAACTTCCTCCTCAACTCTTTGGGTATGTGTGCATATGCAAGACACCCAAAAGTACGAAAATGTGATACCGAAGGCTTGCGGCCATGCCAAGCCTCAAAAGGAGTAATGGAAACCAATGCCTTTGTGGGACATCGATTCAAAATATGACAAGCACACATAACAGCTTCCACCCAAAAGATATGTGGTAGCTTCTTTGCCTTGAACATACATCTGGCCATCTCCATGAGTGACCGATTCTTCCTTTCTGCAACCCCATTTTGCTGTGGAGTATAAGGAGTAGTATACTGATGCTTGATACCTCTACTCTCAAGAAAGGAATTCAACATGTGTGACACATATTCCCCCCCTCGGTCAGAACGGAGAGTTTTAACCTTGCATCTTGACTCTGTTTCAACAAGTGCTACAAAGGCCAAAAATGCATCATATACCTGTGATTTCTGTGTCAACGGATAGACCCAGCATATACGAGAGAAGTCATCAATAAATGTAGCAAAATAGAAGCAACCTCCTAAAGACTTCGTCTGCATGGGACCACAAAGATCACTGTGTATAAGCTGCAACTTTGCAGTTGCTCGTAGAGCCTGATCACGTGGAAAGGAAAACCGATGCATTTTTCCCAAAATTCATCCTTCACATATATGATCTGGAGGCTTCTCCATAAGAGTTGCTCGTAGAGCCTGATCACGTGGAAAGGAAAACCGATGCATTTTTCCCATTCATCCTTCACATATGTGATCTAGAGGCTTCTCCATAAGAGGTAGGTCTGTCAACATGTTATGTCGCTACATAAGCATAAGACTACCAAAATTTACATGCCCCATGCGAGCATGCCATAACTCCGCATCAACCATAGCTGGAGTAAGAGTGAATGCATTATAAGCAAACTGATCCACTGGCTGAAATGCATCCAACTGATAAAGTCCATGACATAATGTACCAGTAAGCATCAAGGTCAAGGCATTAGCTTTGTCTCTAACCATGCATTTGTCATCATCAAAGTTGACTCGCATACCACACTGTGCTAAAGAAGAAATGGACAACAAATTCTTCTTTATCCCTGGTACATATAAGGCATCTGTAAGGCGAAGAATAGAGCCATCAATGGCTGTGAGCTGAATCTCCCCAATGCCACGAACTGGATATGAAGCATTATTGGCACACTGAACAGTTTTGCCAACAGGAGCAGGGCATACATTACAAAACAAATCCCTGCGAGATGTGATATGCTTTGAAGCACCACTATCAAAATACCAAGTACATGCATGTTCAGTCACACTGAGTGCCTGTGAAGACCAAGAGGCATCATAACTGCATGTGTAGAAGCAGTAATCCCTGTCTTCAACAAAGGAAGCAGTCTCCGGAGGAGCTTTAGAGGCATCATTTACAGACATCCCAGATTCCTTTGCCTTCTCTTTGGCCTCTTCCTACACTCTGTGATGTAGTGACCTGGCTTCTTACAGTAATGGCATTTGCCCTTCTTCTTGGGCTGTCCATCACCTTTCTTGGTATCCTGAGATGAACCACCATCACCTGAATTCTGATTTGAACTCTTTGGCTGAGACTTGCCTTTCCCTTTTTGACCTATCGTAAATGCTTGTTCAGCATTTGTGTTCATGTTCATGTTCTTCCTGATTTGCTCTTCCTGTAACAAGAGAGCAACAAGTTCCTGATAGTTAAGGGGCTCAACAGCATTCCTCATGCTGAGGTTCAAAGAGGTATGAAAAGCCAAGTAAGATCTTGGCAAAGAGTTCAAGATGGTGGACACAAGCTGTGTCTCAAAAATAATCTCATCCACATTGATGAGTTGCTCTCTCAAATCCTGCAACTTGTTCAAGTGGCTAGACATATCATCTCCTTCATGCATTTTTTGATTTTCCAGCTATCTTTTCAAAAATGAGATCCATGCCTCATTACGAGCAGCATACAACTGCTCCAGAGTCACCCATGCATTCCGTGAAGAGCCAGCTGAACGAATATGAGGTATAATAGACCTCTGTACTGACAATGCAATAAGTGATAAGGCTTGTGCATCTTTGGCATCCCATGTCTTCTGAGCATTTGTTCTTTGAACAGGCAGTGGCTGACCTGGTGCCTGTACCTGTTGTCCTCTTCCACGAGCACCCCCTTGGGGAGGAGTCTCTGGAGCCAATGGACCTGGACGTGGTTCATCACCACTAACAAAATCCCAAAGACCTTTTGCCACGAGCACATTTCTCAGCATAAAACTTCACAAGGAGTAGTTCATGCCATCCAACTTGTCTTCCTTAGACAAGTACGTGAACACATCACTCTGCTGTTGATTTGCCATTATGCCAATGCACAATGTTGTACCTGTGTATCAAAAAACCCAATAGCAACAACCCTGAAAGCAACTGTACTCCACTGAATACAGCTTACCCAAATATGCCTGCACTCTCAATCCTCTGAATGTGCAACACAATGCACCACTGACTGAGTAGAGCAATAAAAATGGCTCACACAGTGCCAAAATGCCCAAAAAATGCCCAAAATTACTGCACCCAAAACCTTGCAAAAGACCTGTAGAGATTTCTTTGCAAGAAAACCTCCCTGTATCTGCCAGAAAATTTTCACAGAGAAAATGCCCAAATTTCAAAACATGTAAGGCTTACCAAAATGTGATTTTGCAGGATACTGTACGGAGGAGAAGCGGCTGTACGAGGCTGCAGGTACTAATCGACTGCTGTACGGAAACAGTCGGCGGGTACTGTACGGAAACAGCTGTCAACGAGTTTGCTACTGGTCGCCTGCAGGTACTGTACGGAGCTAGGCGTGCAGTTGATGGCGAGTGTACGGGCAGCTGCAGGGTACGGAACAGAATAGATCGCCTGTAGGTACTGTACGGAGCTGCAGGTACTAGGCGACTGTGTACGGAGCAAAGCAATCGCCTGTGCGATTGTACGTGCAGCTGACGGCGAATGTACAGACAGTGTCAGGCGAACCAGTACGGGCAGGTACTGTACGGAACTGACTGTCAGGAGCAATGTACGACAGCTAGCTGCGCAAGACTGTACGACTGTCTGCGCTGGAGTGATTGTACGGGCTGTTGCAGGCGAAGGCAACTGATGGCGTGGAACTGTACGGGTAGGGCAGGCCAACCTGCTCTGATACCAAATGTAGGGTTTGAGCTGTTAGGGTTAGGGTTTGGAAGGCACTTCAACAAGAGGCGTGAGAGTGTGAGAGAGGAACACGACTGCTCATGTATTGATTGTTGATAAAATGAAGTACAATAGCCACATAAAAGATGTGACCTAAAAGGTGTGTTCACATGGTCCGGCCATAAAGTGTGCCAGGTGGACCAAATCACTTATAAACCATTATAAGTGAAACTAAGCTAAAACCGGGGGAAAAAACCTCCACTAACTAAAGTAAAAAGTGCCCCAGTAACCTACTGATGATCACTAGCACTCCCCTAGGTGTATACACAGCATAAAACCCAACAATATGTAGCACTATTGGGGTTAAGCAGGGCTGCCCACTCACCTACACTCTTTGGCCTATACATTGATGAGATCGCAGTATTTGTGGATAGTTTCGGAGGTAGAGGTTCACCATTGGCTCAGACAATAGTGCCCATATTGCTATATGCTGACGACATTGTCTTGATCTCAGATTCAGCCAAGGGTTTACAGAAACACTTAAATGCATTGGACAGATTTTGCAAGGAGAGAGACCTTACGGTCAATTTGGGCAAAACCAAGGTTATGGTCTTCAACACATCTTCTGCAGTCGCCTCACGATTTTCTTTCATATACAGAGATGCCCCAATAGAGATTCTACAGAAGTATGTGTATCTAGAAGTCACTTTTACACGCCCTTTGTTTTGCATGACCACAGCTACCATTGACCGTCTTGCGAGGGGGCATGCCTCCCTAGCCCATATGGAGAGCCAGTGTTTCGAGGCACATTTCTAAGAACCCCGCAATAAGTGCTGGCTCTTTGATACTCTAGTACGACCAGTGGCTATGTATGGTGCCTAGGGAAGGATCACTGGAGGAGCATATAGAGGCTACAGGTGATGATGTTGTCATGCATGATCAGGAGTAAGCCATCTTTACCACATGACATTCTACATGCAAAGTTTGGGGTGGCCCCACTGGTTACAGATGCCCTTTTTCAGACTCACTTATATTCAGCATGTATACATGCTTGACAGAGATCGCCTCCCACGACTAGCACTAGAGTCCTCTATGCAATTACACGGCAAGAGGGAGAGGAAGCGATTGAGACGAGCTAGACTGCCCTCCTCCTCAGCGACATGGCCACCACCATTACCGACACATGCACGGTACTCTGAGGTAGTCGAGTGGTTTCATGCACATGGCATACATATGGACCGTCTCCCCCCATTCCAGTATAGCTTGGATTCCCCATACCTTGATCTCTCACACCAAGAGATCAACCGGTTAGATCTACTCGGGCTACACCAAACATGAGTGTCTCCGTCAGAGATTGGTAGGAAGTGTGAGTTCTACAGAGATCACTTCTTGGTACTCTCCGAGGATGGATTCTTTGAGATCTCGGGATACATACAGATACACATCCATGAGCAATCATGGTTGCCTTCACCTCAAGCATGTTAACATCCAAAGTAAACATCGTATCATTTATGTTGCCCTTTGCAACCAATCGGCATTGATTTTTGAAGTCTTCCACAAAGCACCCTTAAGGATTAAACCTCACTTACACACCTTGCTTAACCATCTGTCCAATAGAAACTAGGTTTTTCATATTATTGTAAACACGAAGTATATCTGCTAGATACTTCATTTTACCATCGTACATAGACAATGGCACTTTACCAACATGCGCAATGGGATGCACAGTATTATCTCTTGTTTCAACATACCCTGGTTTTTTCATTTTCTGTATATCTTTAAACTACTCACCATGACTGGTCATGTGGTTAGAGGCGCCATAATCCATATACAAAATATCTCTCGATCTTGACACATCTCCTATCGTAGAACTGAGCATGTGTTGCATCACAAATAGTTGCTCACTTCTATCATCACCCTGTTTACTTAATGATGCATCGTTACCTTACTGCAACTTTCCACTTCTGATATCATTCTGCTTTTTACAACAATTCTTTACAATGTGCCCTGATTTGCAACAATAATAGCACTCCATGTTGTTTGTATTTTGATTTCTTCACCAACCATCTCAATCTCCCTGGCTCCCCCTGCCTCTAGAGTGACCTCTTCTACTTGTTTATATATTAGATTCCTATTATTGTTGCCTATGATTTCTATTTCCAAACCGGCCTGCACCTCGGCCTCTAGATGATAATTTGCCTCTACCTCTACCCGTATCTAAGTAGAAGACGCACTCATGTGAATTTCCGGAGAATGAACCTCTCCCCATATTCATCTCCTCACGATGAGGAGAGCAATCAGTTCCTAAAAATCTGAAAAGTTCTCTTAAACTCCAATGAAGGTTTGAAACTGATTGTATTCCTTGCCAAGAGACCATTCAAGTTCATCGATACCATATCATCATATCATCTACTATGATGCAATAGAAGCAAGGCATCTGGAAGCCCTTTAACCTGAGAAATCATTAATACTCGGCTTCTTTTTAGTCACATTATGTAACTCTTGCTTTAGCTGCATCTTCCGAGCTTAAGTATTTATAACGTACATCTTTAGCGTTCACCAAGATATCCCAAGCCTCTTTAGGAGTTTGTGCATCCTGTATATGCACTTTATGCATATGTACTAAGCCAAAAACATAAAGCTTTATTGCATAAAACTATATATGTTCTAGGGTCTTCCAGAGACACTAGGGATAGCCGTATACAGCTAGGAATAAACAACAATTTTGCCATGATTTATGTCGTGATCACGTCTGTGATTTCAAATCACAACCGTGATTCTATAGAAATCTGGTAATTGTAGATTTGGTGATTCCAAGTGCACAAATCCATATTGTGGCTAGTTAAAATAATTTCATGCACTTAAGGTCGGAAGGCTTAATTGGTGGTGACATTCGCCTCCTAACAACAGTACATCTAACCAACCAAGATCCTCCTACCAAAGAAATCATAAAGTCTGTCACACTAACAGACAACCAACTAGTACATCACATTTCTTGCTCTTTCATGCCATGCTTTATATATCTGCACCCGCTGTGGGATAGAATTTTCTTCAAAAATCCCTCGCTTTTTTTCATCACCTGTGATAAACTTCCAATATCCTTTTCCCATAAGGAAATTGGTCATCCTGACCTTTAATGCTTAGTAGAAGTTATTCTTGTCCACTTTCTCGTTCACAATCTGGAATAGACTGTCTGACATGATTACCAGCAGCAACTTATCGAATAGTACTTGCAAATACTTTTGTACTTACAGCAAACTTTGTAATCTTCAACACAACGGTATCGTACACCTACTATACTACAAGCATATGGAACAATCACACAAACATACACCGACCAACAACCTGCAAATCTTAGATTCTCTACATAGACTGTCCTACAACCAAATTTTTGCTGCAACTTTACTCCGACCAGAAATTGAACATACACAGTCGAAATTGACACTTTCATATGGTACCTTCAAAAAACTTGTAGAGCCGAACCGAGACCCGTAACGCACCGAAACACGCAAAATCTCAATAAGCAAAGTTAACATCACACAGCACGGTCTTCTTCCTTCACCCAAGAGAATACCTCAATCTGAGACCGTGTCTTCACTCTTTGCCTGTGGCTGTCACAACTACCGCCCAAAGGTGTTACTCCAAAATCAAAGGGAAAAAGATAAAAATTTATTCTTATCCGTGTATTGCTTCCTTACTTGCCTCTTAAGCTCTTCACACAAACCAGTGCTCTAATACCATGAGAAGAATACGGGGAAGAGGATTACCTTGAGCTCCTTACAAGCAAACACATACATAAGAGTAGACAAGCATGCAAAAGAGATGGATTGCTGAATTTTCTTCTATTCTCTTCTCTTTTCTACAGCCATAGCATAAAGAGATAAGAGTACATACTATATGGAAAAGTACACTCCTACTATAACTTACAAAGGTCGATCCATAGTGTGAACCCGCCGAATACTACATGAGCCGGCACTATAACTATGTCATAACTCTAATACACCAAAGTGACTGTTACATAGTCTTTAAACCATTGACAGCATATCACCCATAATCTCACCAACCATGCCAATGGCGTAAGTGCAAAAAGTTATCACCCATGCGAGTCATCAATGCTCGCAGCACTAGTTGAGCTCAATATCCCAACAAGTTTATACAGACCCCTAGAAAGCCACACTAGGATGTAGCTAGACGAATTCTCAAATACGTAAAGTTCACTATCAATTATGGACTTTTCTACGAGGCTGGCAAAGCGATACAGCTACATGGATATACAGATGCTTGATTGGACTGATAGTGTCTCAGACAGGAGATCTACTAGCGGCCTTATGTTTTCTTTTGAGAGTATTGTTGTGAGTTGGAGCAACAAGAAACAGCTGACAGTTGCCTTGTCGAGTACAGAGGCACGCCGCACAGTACACAGGATGCAGCTATGACAGCTTGTGAGGTAGCTTGGTTTCAAAAGCTACTTTGGTGATATGGATAGGACGTTGTCATACATTTGGCCAATGACCCAGTCTATCATGCAAGGTGTGCTACCACATAGAGATGCATTATCATTTTGTGAGCGAGAAGGTCCTAGCAGGTGATGTGAATTTGATATATGTCAACATAGAGGATCAAGTAACTGACATCTTCACTCTTGAAGGCATTGGATATAGAGAAGCTCCGCAAGTTTAGGAGCTTCCTTGGAGCGCAGTGTGTGGAATTGAGCTCGAAAGAGTGTTGAGATATCAAGCTCAACTAGAACTGCGAACATTGATGATCCGCGTGGATGATAGCTTCCGCACTTACGTCATTGGTTGGGTTGGTGAGATTATGGGTGATATGCCGCCAGTTGTTTACAGGCTATGTGACAAGCACTTTGGTGTACTAGAGTTATGGCATAGTTGTAGCACTAGCTCATGTAGTCGGGTTCACGCTATGAACCGATCTTTGTAAGTTATAGTAGGAGAGAACTTTCCCATATAGTATGTACTCTTATCTCTTTATGTCATGGTTATAGAGAAAGATGATAATAGAAGGAAATTCAGCCATCCATCTCTCATATGCTTATCTACTCATGTGTCTGTGTGTTCGCTTGCTCAAGCTCGTCCTCTCCTCCACATTCTTCTCACTACACATCCCTAATCCTCACTCACGACTATCAATAGTGCAACTAGCCAATAGCTACGTTCTTGGGAGGCCCCTTCTCTCAACTTCCAAGGTAAAAGTCTTGCAAGAAACTCTCCCACAAATAAGCCCTATATAGCCCATAATCTAATTCACACTATAAAGTATAGTCCAATCGAGCTCTATGCTACCCTTGTTATGTCTAGACACAGGACATAACATTATCCCTCTCCTAAAAAGAGGATGTATTTGTCTTTGTACCATGAAGTATAAGTTTTGGGTTAGTAGTGCATTATTATGAGCCCTAGACCTCATTTCAGCTCGTCGTGTAAATATAAAGGGAACATCATATATATAAATGATTCCCCTAGTGAAATATGCAGAATGCAAAATCTAGGGACTATGCAAGGGTTTAGGTGGCCTTACTAAGAGAATGAAATGCCAAAGCATTCAAAGGATATCAAGCCAAAGATATTTAAGGACACATGGCAGCCAATAAGCAAAAAAAATGACTTTCGACATTGCATGGACTAAGAAGCCTCATAAAAATAAGAACTAGAGAGAGAATTGTGTAGGTTCCACGGCTGCGAGCTAAACTAAGGCAAAAGCCCTATACTATTGTGACAAGCTCAATTCTATTCTGGAACAATAAAGGTTTATAAGTCAAAATAACTATATTGATTGCACAATCAAGAGTCGTTGTCATGTCCAGCTCAGGGCTTGCACTTAGATTTCAACTTCATACCAAAAGGGCCCATCGGAAAAATCAACACATTGCAAGCCATGTATTAGTTCTCTTGAAAAGTCTATGAAGGCCAAATGCACCATAATTTCTCGATGCACAAGGGAACACACAAGTAGAATATACCAAAGAACCATGTATTAGTTCTCTTGAAAAGTCTATGAAGGCCAAATGCACCATAATTTCTCGATGCATAAGGGAACACACAAGTAGAATATACCATATACACATCTATAAAAAATTTCAGGTCTCCATAAGAAATGATCTATACCTGCTTGTACTGAACGGTTGTCTTCCCTGCTCGCTCTGGGCCGGCACTACAAATGGATACATGTAGACAATGGAAGAAAGAGTGTCAAAGTGGGCATGTAGAAAACCACGGTGTTTACTCAAGAACCTGCTTAATGATATGTTTCGGAGGCAAAAAAATCATGGAAATCAATCTATTAATCTTTGTAGAGTTCGTTAATCCTTAAGAGATGTCTAAGATTAGTAAATACCTAAATGCATCAGCAAGAGCTTGGATAGAGTCCCGAGAAGGGGCGGAACCCTTTGAATCATCCAGGGTTTTCTCCATTATGGCCACCTATGGCAATGAAAGGAAAAACATGCCATGTTAAGGGCAGAATCAAAGGGTACGAGGGTGTATTTTTGGCCCTGTGAAGACCACCCAACATCCTCTCCATCTCCGCCCCGCCCCGCCCCGCCCCTTCTCTCAGCTCACGCAAAAACCACAAAAGCGGCTGAAAGAAAACGGCGAAGGCCGCTTCCCTGAAGTGAAAACCGGAAACCTGCTGAAATTAAAGAGAGTGCAGTACCTCGGCTGGAAGAAATCGGAAGACTGGACCGCCGTTTGCCGGTGGTCGCCCCATCTTTCGCCCTGCACGCACACCCTCTCTGCAATGGTAAAGCCTACGATCATACAAACACGGGCGAGAAAACGGCTGTTTGAGTGAAAGCCTACCAATGAACCGCCCTCACAGTCAGAATATATACGTATTTATTTAATATATATTTATGAATATAAAATATACATATACCTGACGTATATTATATATAAATATATCTATACGTGCATATATATGTACATTGTGTGTCTCTCTCTTGGGGTTGGAGTGTTCCACCCAAAGTGTTCTCATTCAGTAGTTGGTGGTTGCAATAGCATAGTCGGACAGTTTGATTGCATATGATCAAATTTGTCACAAGTGAAACAAGAGCCAGCAAATGTTCCCCATTTAAGTTTTAAAAAGGCATCTTGGGATGGGCATTCTAATCATTTCCACATCAAAGGCAACATCTTGCAATGTCGGTTTATCAGTATCCCACAATATGCAAAACTTATTGACATTTCCATTCAAGCATGGGAGACATACAACTTTGCCCAATGCTTCTGCCAAAAATGGTAGTGCAGCCAACAATAAAGCGAGAGGTCAACTACCTCCACCCGTACATGGCACTTGTGCCTTATGAGACTTTGATAGTCATTAGTTGGCAGCCAAGGATAAACATGCACTAGTTGCCGAGCACAAAACAAAGATAATTTTTCCAACAGTGTTTGCTTGTATTGTAGATCTATGAATATCACTTCAAAAAACCGGCTATACAAAACAACCCAATGGTTTAAGCCACTATGCAACATCTGTTGGGTCTGGCATTTTCACAAGGAAAAAAAGGACTTCAGCCTTCGGTGCCAAATTTGTCACATGATTAAGCATTACATGTCCAAGAACTTTGACACGGAATTGAGGCGCAGGAGATTCCCAAACTTTTTTTATTTCAATAAAACCTTCATGGTGGAGAATGTCTACAAACGGCTGCAATTCAAGACAAAGGCAAAATGAAAGTTGCATCCACTAGTTCTCCTATGCCAAAACCTAAGGAGAAAGAAAAGAAGGATACAAATACTTGGTAGACCCCCAAAAAAATAGCAAGACTGAGACCTAATGTCTCGCACAACTGGAGGACAACTAGTGGGTATCACACTAATGAAATAGCTAACGATGTTACAGGTGTTGGTCGACTTTGGCCAGTAGTTGTGAGGGCTGATCCATTCCAAACACTACTACTTGCAAATGTTGTGCATGACCCTGGAAATGTAAGTGATTCAGATGCTACGGTTAATATTGAGCATGGCTATGCGAGGAGCCAAGCAGCCATGTTGATGGAAACTTAAGAGTTGTTGCTCCCATCATAAAACATGTAAATATGTATATATCACTTAGATGTTTGACATATAATGTGCAAGGCCTCTATCAAATAAATAAATGGAGGTTGATTTGGCCTTACATACATAGAGCTCAACCGCACATAGAACACAACCATCATTCCTTTGCTGGGAGGGAAGGTTGCTTTGCTGGTTTTCATATCTTTTATGTTGGTAATCGTGCTTTTTCTGGTGCTACCATATTGGTTAAACATGAACTACAGCCTCAACTGACCTATAATGATCCTGAAGGCAAATGATGATCATTCAATGTATGGTGAATGGTGAAATATTTGAGTTTGCAACTGTATATGCTTCCATCTGTAATCCAAGCTCAAATGTGGCAACAATTGCAAGCATACAAATGCTTTTTTATGTGGTGACTTTAATAATTCACCGGACTATGAAGACAATAGCTCTCACAAATCTCACATGATTGCTTTTGAAAAAGGGACGTGGCAAAATGTACTTTGAAGCATAAAAGCATGTAACTTGTGGAAGCATCTAATGCCTACCCAAAAAGGATATACCTTCCATCACAATGCAATCAATGACTACTGGGCCACATTGGATCAATGGTATATGATCAATTTGATGCCTTTACTTGGTCTATGTCCATAGACTTCTCTATACAAACTTTATATCATTTCCCTTTATGGATGACTTTGCATTTTGGCATGACTACGCATGATGTACCTTTGCCTCCCAAGAAATTGCCTACAACTACCTAACACATCAGTAATTCAAATTTTTGATAGAGGCCTCAAATTCAACTTGTAAAGCTCCACATGCAGATAGATCTAGATTTGGCATGGTGTACAAATTTGCAATTAGACTCTCGGATGTTATTCAAAAATATGGGAAATGGTATATGGGCATGGAAAGGCAAAATGTGTTGAATGCAAAATCAACAATATAATTATTGATGGAGTATAGTTAGTATAGGAGATTGGATGCTCAGGAGATGATCTTCTAGAGACCCAAAATTGCCTGAAACATAATGATGCCATGAAACTTCAAAAATGAGACAAAAAAAATCAAGGATAAAGGTTGCTTTTCAATAGCCTTCTTTAAGAAACTGTATACTTCCAAGCACACTCAATCCATTCATAGACTCTTGACAATTTCATGTCCAAAGATTTGGAATGTTTATAGCAAACAAAAACATATAGAAAGCCGTCAAATCGCTCAAAAAAAGAACTTGTATGCACTCCCAAAATGCATGGTTTGAATATACTCAATATTCTCTACCATGTCATTACAAGAAAGGCAACTCTACTTCTTGAATTCCTTCACCAAAAGCAACCTTGGACTTTGATGTTGGCACATTTGATTGTGACAATGAAAACAAAGGCTTTTGGGGATTAGATAGTTTCCCACCAAGACGTCATATTTATTGGAAGATTTGAAGGCCAGATTGTGAGCTGCCCTTATTCCACCACGCTTTTACATGACTGGAAAATGCTCTTTTGTCATCTTTCTTGGTCAGGCAGACCTCCAAATAGAGGCAACCCTTTGCGAAAAGAAAGTATCCATTGGAGCAAGACTTTTCATTGGTTGCACTACAACACAAAAAAGCATAGTTCCTCTCTAACTTTGGCATATGCCTAGTTGATGATGTTGCTGATGAGACCAATATATTTTCCTTTCCATGAGTTGTCAAAAGATACAATCTGAATATGCATCACAAGCATGTATGGCATGAAGTAATTTCTACATTACAAGATTTTTAGCCGGTGCCTCCACTCGAGGAGGAGGAAAGATTGAGAGACTAGAGGAAGCTTCTAGGTTACTCCCCTTTCTCTCTCCATCACCTCACGGTAGCTAATGCTTATTAAATTTTTCTCCATCCACCTTGGATATAGACACATGTAAATTAGTTGTGGCATGTAACGGGGATGCCCCTCTTCTCGTGCTCTCCTGGACAAACTGTCATGGCATTTGAGAGTGCGATTTCCCAAATAACAACTTTGGGAAATTCTTCTAGATGTTTGGGCACCTTTCTTTGCCTTTGCCAGATTACAAAGTTTTCATATGCTTTGTTTTTTTCAGGAGGTCACTTTACCTTTCACTCCAAGATTATTTTTACCTCAAAGATCTTTCCTTTCAATAGTTAGGGGTGTTTTCCCATTGTTTCTGATATCTAAGTAGTAGTTTTCCCAAGGTAGCTATAAATGTACCATATATTCCTTAATGAAGCAGTGGTTTCACTAAAAAAAGTGGCTCTCTCTCTCTCTCTCTCTCTCTCTCTCTCTCTCTCTCTCTCTCTCTCTCTATATATATATATATATATATATATATATATATATATGTATGTATGTATGTATGTATGTATGTATGTATGTATCTCTCTCTCTCTCTCTCTCTCTCTCTCTCTCTCTATATATATATATATATATATATATATATATATATATTTATATTTATATTTATATTTATATTTATATACATATGTATGTATATATGTATGTATGTATGTATGTATATCTGTAGAGAATTATTAGGATGTTTTCATATATATTTTCTTATTTTGACCATATATTTAGCTCAAAGTCGATATGCTCTGTGAGTTATGTATTGGGTCTTATAGGGCATTGGCCTTATAGACATTAATATCGATTTCTTTCTTTCTCTCTCACGTATCTATATATTTTGGAATAAGTTTAATTATGGTGATGATGATGTATACATAAATATATTAATATATTTTAGTTTTACATTTGAGTTGACTTTAATGCCTATCTTAGCAAGGCCACTCATATGTCTTTGAGAAGAACCGGTATGTGTATAAGCACCCCAAATATTATCATTATTAGTGAAGTTTGTACATCTTACTATCAACCATAAAAGCGTAACATGTAACGAGGTTTTCAATCCACACTCTAGATTCTTGAATTGTGAAGATTGAATACATGAAAAAAGATTTGAATCATATTTTCTATAATAAAGGTGTTTGTCACAAAAAATGTATAATATGCCCACTCTATAATGGTGAAAATGGGAGTTTGTGCATTGTTTAATACCTTGCTTAGATTGTATTTGAGTGGGGAGAGAGAGGCTAACTCAAAGTTTGGGTTTTGTATTGTGTTTTCCAGTAGAGCATTTAGTGAGTCAAAATTAGGAATTAAAACACTATTTTGGAAAATCATTTTATGTGTTGTGAGTTAAGTAAGCTTCTATAATTTTTTGCATATGGGCTTTAAATTTAACCCCCAAAAAAATGAAAGCCATTTGCACTGTGGGTGGCTAGGTGGCCTTTTTTGAATACGGAGGTCTCTCGATTCGAAGGCTTCACAACAATGCTGTAGCCATGGGTTTTATGTTCCCAAGGCATGCCATTGGTATGTATGTAGAGTATTGATGCTATGCTCTCAATAATCAAAATTTATAAGAAGGTGCATGATGCAAGTGGATTTATTTATTTTTTTGCCTAACAAGATCCCTCAATTCCAAGGTTGTAACAAGGCAATGGCTTCCATCCATGGCTATGGCTTTAAGATATCATAAACCAGAGCAAGGAATGTCATCCCAATAGCCATCCCAGTAGTATGCATAGAATTCATGCTATGCTTCCACCTTGCAAAACCCACTTTAAAAAATGGCTAGTCAAAGCTATCTCTCATGTTTGATCAAAGCAAACTCTCATGGGCCAACCAAAGCCCTTACACAAAGCCAAAATAAAAAGCTCGAGTAGTGGATATGAACATGATGTCATGTTTCCCACTTGGTGAGGTTAAGCTTCCCTCGTAACCCCACATTATGTAGCATATATATATCTCTCTATATTTATAGATACTATGGAGAGACTATACAACTTAAAGTATAAATACAAAAAGAGCTAAAATTTTATTGATGAAAATAAAAGAAATGTGACTTTTTCTTATTAATTTATCTAAGTTCGACATTACACTATATGATTTTATCTAAGTTCGACATTACACTATATGATTTTATACATGCATACATACACATATACATATATATGTACATGTATAATATATATGATTTTATACATACATTACTATAAGGGAAAGTACTATCCTATTAAAACATACAAAGGTAGATCCATAATGTGAACCCCACTACATGACTTGGTGCTATAACTATGTTAGAACTCTAGTGAACCAAAGTGGCTATCACATAGCCTCTAAACCACTAATAGCATATCACCCATAATCTCACCAGCCATTCTAGTGGCATAAGTGTGGAGTTTTCATCCAAGCATTATTAATCCCATTTTGGATTAACAAAGATGCTCCTCCCATTAAAGACATTAATAAGTGTTATGTAGTGACACTATAAATGTTGTAGATCATGAGATACTAGCCAACCAAGGCTTTAGTTAGTAAGTTTTGGGCACCCAAGTATGAATAAGGGCCAGTTGTATACAAGGCGATTTCTCATAATGGAAAGACACAATCCCCCTTTATGCTGTGAGAGCTCTTGTCTTGTCTTGTGTATGAGAGAGAGAGAGAGAGAGAGAGAGAGAGTACTCTAGTGCATGTGCCTCTTCTATGCTTGAGTGTGGGAGAGTGAGAGGACGGTTGCCTTGCATTGTGGTGTGAGCAACTCTGCGAGCGATAATAGAGTGGATGTGGAGATTGGAAAGATTATCAGGTCAGGGCAAGAAGTCATAAGTGCGCCATAGTAATCTCCCCAACTCATATTAATGCAATTCTAGCCTGAAATTACAAGGCATGGAACACAAGCTGTTCATGAAGTGAAGTATATTTCACGACATGAGACCCGGTTCACGGCATGAAACCCATTTCACAATGTGAAACATTAGCCTGACAGACATCGAGCATCAAAGTTAGAGTAGTGAGTTGGCTTGCTGAACTGTTTTCTCATGTACTTGAGGTCAAGAAAACTTATTGGGGAGACAACCCTGCCAGTGCATCTAATTATCCAGGATCTTCTTACCAGAAAAGTGTTGGTTCAGGTTGCTCAGCATGAGTACTCAATTGAGTGTTGCAGCTTGGAGAAATCTGACCACTGCAGAAACCAATAAAACAAAGAATCCATTGGAAGAAGGACTAAGGTTCTCCGGACATGGAGAGGAAGGGAAACCCACTTCTCTTACGAAATCCAATGGAATATTTGATATATCCAGAGGATTCTTTGATCTCCAACTTGGCTCAGAAGATGAAGCTCAATCTGCGGACAAGGGTCCGTCTTAACGAGCGCAAGACACGGTCCAAAGCTAGACTTAATAACACCTACAGCCCTAACGTCTAGCGCCCCAGGAACACTAACACCTTGAGACTTAGTGAAATTACTCCTAGGGTTAGAATAGATAAGGAGAATGCTATCATCCAATACCTAGAAGTCTTTGAGTTAACATGTGAAACCTGTGGACCGGTGAACAATGTGACCATGATACACACCTTTTCCCTAACTCTAGATGGGAAAGCCCACAAGTGGTATCAAACCTTAAAGCCTAAGAACAAAGTCAATTTCGCTCGGCGTAAGAACGTGTTTATACCAAGCTTCGCTCGAAGCGGTGATAGATGGAGTCCCGTGGCTCAAATCCATAACATCAAGTAGAAAGAAAATGAATCCATGAGGGATTATGTTTCTCGACTCAAGCACCTAAACTTAAGATGAAAATTGAGGGAAAGGCTAATTGATGTGATCAGTTATTGTCATGTTTCCAAAGAGGAGTACAAGATTATAAGATGCATGATTATTTGGTGTTAGCCCGACCGACTACTCTGGATACTTGCTATAAGTTGGCTATTGAGTATGAAGATAACATGCTTGAGCTGCCATAACCAGAAGATGCCAAGGCAGCTACAGTGGTATGAGTTTCTAGTCATCAAGACGTGGGACCCAAAAACAAGCAAGTTAGCAACATGACAGTTGAAGAACTCAGCATTGTCATCTTGGAGAAGCTAAAAACCAGGGATGGGAGGAAAGAATCGGGGAATTCCCATCCCTACCCCCTAAGAGAGTTAATTTGGTGCTCAATCTATAGACAAAATCATACGAGCACTAAATGTCCTCACCTAAGACTGAAATAGTTGCTCTATTGTGCTCTTTGTCAAAGATTAGGGAATCACGATACTGCCATGTGCAAATACCCAAGGATCCAACCCTTAGCACAATTGCCAGCACCCAAAGTGCCATTAGCCTTACCAACACCACCAATGCAGCCCAACGTGGCTGTAGGGCAGCTAAATGCATCCTATTTACCGAGAGGAATATTCACAATGCAGGATATGACGCCATTACCACCACCTTTCGTACCACCACAACTAGCCACCACATGCCAAGATCAGCTAAGTATTGATTGAAGAACCCTTGGAAGATGGGGAAGCTATGCGCAAAGTAGAAGTGAATATAATGACTACTACAAGGAACCACCTGAGATCACACTAGAGTATTATGTCCTACAAAATAACACGCCAGTACGAGTGTTTCAAACCACGGTACAGTGGAAGGGAAAAGACATAAACTCGACTATGAGAAGGGGACCCATATAGTGTTTCCATTGTAATGGAACTCATTGACTAGCAAAGTGTCCTCTGAAAATGTAGGTAATGCTGGTCAACCTCAATCGATAGCAGCACAGACCAACACCATACCAATTATTTCCTGTGTCAAGTGTGGTGTTGATCATCTAATTAAGGATTGCCTTTATCGCACCAATGGTAACGCTTCTAGATCTAACCATGCCACCATTAGGACTACAAGTGTGCAGCCTAGAAATATCACGCCAGTAAATGCCCTAATGTACGCACAAGAGAAACAGGTGTGGATAAAGGGAAAAATCCAGAAGGTATTACAACTTCTAAGGCTAGGAGAAGGAGAAGAGCAAAAAAGGTGGGCAAGGGTGACACCTTAGTTGTAATTCAGGATGGATCCAAGGAAGATACCATTGACACTAGCTCCACCACCCCAGTTAGAGGAAGGAAACGATCTATTGCCAAGACCGGATGGGCAAGCACAAGGAACTACAAAAGAGAGACCAACAACCCCCAAGGGTGTTAGAGAATATCCAAATGCGGAGGAGGAAATAAGAAAGCTTGAAGAAGCTAAGGCTTTTGCAGAGGAGTGTTAACGCAACCATGAAGCCAAATTAAGGGCTAACAAGGCTAGGGATACATTGTATCCACACGGAATGAGTTGCTAAGAGAAAGGAAGTAAGATGTGCCAAATCCAATTTCGAAAGAGTCCAAGGAAGGGACTAATAGTGGTTTGATGGAAAGGATGTTTGCAAAGGCAGATCAAGAACTGTCGACCATTCATTCCCTAGGATTGAGTATGAAATAAATACGTGGAAGGAGACTTCCCTTGCCGAAGAACCCAGAGATATAGACAATCTCTTAGCAGTATTGGCCACAACTTCAAGATGCCGCTTAGACCATTACTACGTAACTTCAAGATGCCGCTTAGACCATTACTACACAACACGTCGGCATTATGGGAAGATTGGGTAGAAGGATGAATGAACCCAATGACAACTACAAAGGAGAGGTAGACACCTCTGGCTGAGAAAAACCTAGTGCCTGAGGAAAGGGAAACGCCCAGATTCATCCAAATACCCATCAAACCAATTGGGAAGGTATTATGAGGGCGATGACACGAATGCCGTAATTCCAATCCACCATAATGGGTACCAAGCACTTGCTATTCTGGATAGAGGTGCGGGTGTGAGCATTATCACCACCAAGAAATGTTGGGAAAATTGGGGAAAATCGGAACTAGAAAGAGTGGACCTAATCGTTAAGATGGCAAATTGAACATCCGCAAGACCAATGGGATTATTGAAAAATGTTAAGCTTAAGGTCTTTTCATTCAGTTACCATCATGCATTTGTTGTAATGGACTTTCTATGCCAACTAGATTCATATGATATTATCGTGGGCCTTCATGAGGGAAGCTAAGGTGGTGCATGATTGGGCATTAGACCAAGTATATATACGAAAGGATTCACAAATTTTGAAGATCGATCTCCATACATGGAAGGCACACCCCATGGAAGGGCATTCAGTCACAACAAAATGATCCACATCCTTACAAGTCTACCAACCAGTTAAAGAGCACTCACATGAAGAGGAAGAGAACAAGATGTACGCATCGCTTCCACCTTTGGACTTTAGTGAAGACCATTTCAAAACTTACAGCATAGATGAGTGGAAAGTAGTCCAATTAACAGCCAAAAGAGTGAAGGAGAATGGCCATTTCAAGTCTTACGAGGGACCAACAAAAGTTAAGGAGGTAGACATTGTTGAGCCAGGGGAGGATATCCAAACCTGTCTACATTGCTATAATGACTTGATTGCTGCTGAAGAAGAGGAACTCATTGCTCTCTTGAAAGAGTTCAATAATTGGTTTGCTTTGAAGTATATTGAAATGAAGGGTATACCACCCGAGTTGGTTCAACACACTATCTCGATCATGGAGGGATCGAGACCATCCACGTAGAAACCCTACTAGATGAATCCTAAATATGCAGCTATTATAAAGGAGAAAATTGATAAACTCATAGCGGGTTTCATCTACAAGATTGAGCACACAGATTGGCTATCACCAATTGTGATCGTGCCAACAAAATAACAACAAGTTCAGAGTGTGTGTTGATCTCAAAAAGGTCAATGTAGCTACCAAGAAAGACCACTACCCATTACCATATACGGAGCATATATCATAACGGGTAGTAGTAGGTGACGAAGCCTACAACTTCTTAGACGAGTTTTTAGGATACAACCAAGTGTCCATTGCATGAGAGGACAAACACAAGATGGCCTTTAACACAATGTGGAGGACCTATGCTTATAAGGTTATGCCTTTTGGCCTCACTAACGGTCGTGCAACTTTCCAACGATTGATGTGCACGACCTTCAAGGACTACTTGCAAAAGTGGCTTAAGGTATCACTAACGATCTTTTTACACACTCATGATGGATTGAACATATGGCTTGCTTAAAGAAGGTGTTTGAGAAATGTTGATTGTATCGCATATCCTTAAACCCTTTAAAATGTCAATTTTTGGTCATGCACGGTGTTATATTAGGACACACTGTGTCTAAGAATGGCATTTCCACCAATGAGAGCAAAGTGAAGTTGATTTTGGAATTACCCCTACCAACAAACTACGACAGTTTATGGGACATGTTGGGTACTATTGAATATTCATCATATTCTATGCTGAAATCACCAGACCATTGTATAGACTGCTCATAGTCTTTGAATGGAGTGAAGAGTGTTAACAAGCACTGGCTAGTGCATCAATTTTGAGACCACCTAGTATTCCATGTGTACATCGATGCATCAAATTTTATTATAGGGTGCGTATTGGCGCAATTCAGAAAATTCAAATTGGATTACCTGGTTTGCTTTGCCAGTCAACAATTAAATGATGTAGAAATCAACTATACCACAAATGAATGTGAAGGGTTGGCCATGGTATATGATGTCAAGAAATACAGACATTACTTGTTGGCCAATAAGTTTGTATTTTTTGTGGATCATCAAGCCTTATTGTATTTGGTGAACAAGCCATGCACCACAGAAAGGATCGCACATTGGTTACTCTTACTCTTGGAATTCGACTTTACGATCACGTCGGTAAGGAAAGGATCACAACATGTTTTGGTAGACTATATATCAAGGATTCCAAACAAAGAACCTACCCATTGGTGTGGACGATAACCTTCTAGATGCATGTCTATTCAAGATCGATGTGGTGCCTGAGTGGAGTGAGGAAATATTCGAGTACCTACCTTATGGTTTTCCATAGGATCGGCCCTTGAACAAGGATAAGATGCATCAGCTTATTGAGCTGGCTGCACCATATCAATTAATTGCGAGAGAACTATATAAGATGGGTAACGATGATATACTTAAAAGATGTGTGCAAGAAGATGAATTTGTACGGTATTGAAAGAAGCACACTCGGGAATAGCCGGAGGACATTTTTCTGGAGAAGTTATAGCTCGCAAGATTCTTCAACAGGACTATGGTGGCCTACGTTGTTCTGTGACGCCATAGAATTTGTAAAGAGATGTGAAGAACCAACAAGATTCTATGTGCTATCTTAACCAAGACCTTAGAGGCTAGTTGAACAGATTGGGAGCATAAGTTGACTGTAGCATTATGGGCCTATCGTACATCATATAAGGTAGCAATGGGATATACTCCCTTCCATCTAACTTATGGCATCAATGCGGTAATGCCTATGGAGTTCTTAGTTCCAAGCCTACATATTGCAGTACAAGAAAGTCTGCATTAGCCGAGAGGTTGATTGACTTGGAGAAACTTGATGAAACATGGCTAATTGCATCGCATGGACTTATGGTTGAGAAACTCCAAAGGAAGCATTGGTTGAAAAAGAAGGAACTTGAAAAAGGGGACCATGTCCTAGTGTATGGTGTTGGAAGCATAAGGAAAAAAAATTGAAATACCAAGGGTTAGGACCCTTGAGAGTGTTCGAGATCACTCAGTCAGAATCGAGACTATCGATGGGGTAGAAATGGAGGGCTACATCAATGCAAGCAAGCTAAAAAAGTATTATGAACCATTGACCCAAGAAATTCTCACACAAGAGCATCTCTTGAAACATAAGAAATAGCTAGAAAAAGAGAAAATTGGACAAGCTCAAGTAGAAGCCAAGGCTAGGGAAGCCAAAATGAAATAGAGACTCTAGGGAACAACTCTACATGTAAACATAGCTTTGCTCACATTTCTCAAAGATAATGACCTAGATATTGAACCTACACGCCTAAGTGTACATGTCTCTAAAAAGGGTAGTCAAATAAAAAGTATTGCATTGATTGATACGGGGTCAAGTCACAACTTGATTTCTTATGAAACTTAGGTAGCGCTGAACAAACCACACCTAGATGCTACTAACCCCCAAGTTCATAGTGTGCATCTGTTTGTTATGCAAACCATGGGGTTTTTACATTTTAACATCTCTATAAAAAATAATCCCTTGGTTGGGAAGGTGTTTGTTATGCCTGCAGGTACAATAGAAGAGGAGATGATACTAGGAAGGTCCTGGATTTGCACCACAAACTGTAATAACATCCAATGGGAGGAAAGGCAAGTGCAACTCAACCATGGCAATGAACCCCTGGATATTATCAAGGAGCCTCGCAAGTATGGTTACCAAGGGACAACAAAAAATCCAGTGCAGAGTTTACCTCCAAAAGAAAAGAAGAGAGACAAAGGCACAAGCAAAATCAGGAACCAGATCTATCATGTGTCAAGGCAGCACCGAAATTAGTATATAGAGGAAGAAAACCATTAACCCAATTAGACAAAAGAGTGCAACACCGCCGACGTCACCCACCAAAGAAATCAAGTGAGGCCAAGATCTAGACAAAGGTAACACAAAAGTGGACCCACATGCACAAGACGAACAATAGGTTCACGATTGATGTTCTCCTCCATTGGATGGGAGGAAAACTAAAGAGTTCTCATACCAAACTAGGGTGTCTACAACAACAAATACCAACAAGCTCCAAAGTTCTAACTTGGTTCCCCTGGTAATAAGGCAAGGGGAAGGTGATAAGGGATGAGTACCTAGATACCAAGGAAATGACTTCAATTTTGAATGGATGCAAGGTAGAGGGTCAAGCATTTCACACTTGGAAATGTCTAACCCATTTCACTCCATGAAACATGGTCATATGTTTCATGAGCTCAGTTTCTATTCCTCTCCATGCATATTTTTTGGACTTGGAATAAATGAGCATATAGGACCATCTAGGGTATCACTAACTGCATGAATAAGGGAAAGCGACCATTTCATGACGTGAAAACCTCCGCTTAGTAGCATTTCACATCGTGAAAAGCTGCGGACTATTTCACGTCGTGAAATGGCCAGCAAGATTGAGTGAATCACATTTCGTCACGTGTGGTATCCCCCAATTAAAACGGTCGCCATGTCAATGGCTGGACCATAAAAACGAAAATCTTTCCCTTTTCTCGCACTTTGCTCGTATCGATCTTTGAAATCTACATCTCAACTCTACTGATTCTATTCATCACAAGCACTTCATCAGCCCAGCACTTTGCCACTTCTACTCCTCAGGTAGGAGCTCATACACTATCACATGTCAATGTGTCATTGATTCTCATCATGCTTCCTCACATGATAAAGATTCATCAATCCTCCTTATGCTTGCAATTGATTCTCCTCTTTTGTTTAATCGATTCTCCTCTTTTGCATCTTATATCCTGCACTCGATTGCCTGACCTATTTTTTGCGATTGCTTAAGATCAATATCACTAATGACAAATCGATCTCAAGTCGTGAAATAGCAAGGCGCTATTTCACGGTGTGAGAGATCTCAAAACCTAGCTATTTCACGGCCAAGCACCTTTTCACGTTGTGAAATGGGTTACAAACATCTCATGACTCCATCTGATGTTAGCCCTTGCTCTTATCCATGTTCTAGATTAAAGATAATAGCTAACAAAAATCACCACTGCCCACCTAACCATTTCACGCCATGAAATCCTAAACCTTGCTATTTCATGGGGGTGAAGTACCATTTCACGCTGTGAAATGCCAACTCTACTATTTCACGAATGAAGTACAATTTCATGCCATGAAATCCTAAACCGTGCTATTTCATGAGGGATGAAGTACCATTTCATGCAGTGAAATGCCAACTCTCCCACACCCTCTTTCCATCATGCATACACCCCTTAGAAGAATTACTTACATATTCTATCCAAAATTCACATCACAAACCTGCCATTTCATGCCGTGAACTAGGTTGCATTTCACGACGTGAAATGCCTTGATAGGCCCGTGAAACACTTGACCGAATGTGAAATACTAACATTTTGGTTGCCAGTTTCAAGTTTTTGACCCCCCCATGGCATTACACACATGTACCGAGCGATCTTGAACTCCTACTAGCTAGCAGAGGCTGACACTCTCATGATTTTGTTTTAGATGGCTTCAAGATCCAGCAAAGGAGATTCCAACCCTGAGTATGAAGAGATCCTTACAGTCACTCAAGCAAGCACCACTGGATCTCTTGTAGACAGCAAAGAAGAAAAGGAAGACAAAACAAGATCCTGTGTTGGAGTCACCAGAAGGGAAAAAGAGGGGGCATCGTGACATAAGACTTACTTATCTCGGTCCTTATGCCAAGGACCTAGACGGGACGGTGATCCAGCAAGACATCAAGACAGAGCAAGGGAATCTACTCTTCTAGTATCATAGCCTAGAATGCCCCAAGATTCTAGAGGATACATATGTGCAGTACAAGCTGGAGAAAGTGGTCTTGGGAAGGATGGCCAAGGTACTCCCTAGAACCTTCAACCAAACACTATGTGTAGAGTACCTAAAGACATATGACAAAAACACCAAGAGAGGAACCATCACCAAGCCCGATGGATCCAAGGAGTAGATCCATATCACATAAAACATGATCAGAGAGGCGCTCCACTTGCCACCTCCAGTCATAACACATCTCCATCACATTGATTAGATGCCTGTTGTTTGAAGATATGCCAAAGTGGCTCTCATACAATTCTAATGAGGTAGAGTACGACAACATGAAGGATGAAGTGGATGAAAGAGCCTACTGTGCCATGTCCATGATTATGCAAATCAAGTCGGTGGACAGGTACAACATTCACAAGATAGCCCATGTGCATGAAGAGAAAGAAGATGATTGGGCTTTCACCACAAGGAGATGGAGCAATACCTCAAATCCCACCAATCAAAGGTCTGCGACGACGCCTATCTCCTCACCAAAATTTTAAGCCATACAGGTGACATTCCGACCAACAGAGCATCAAGAACAGGCCGTCTCACAAGTCCAGCAAGAGGTGTTACTGAATCTAAGACAACTACAAGTAGAACTGCAGTTAGGGCAAGTTGTCCTCAAGGACACCAAAGAACTCATAAAGGAGATGTCCACGGGTGCCAAGGAAGGAAAGAAGCAAGAAAAACCAAAACATATGAGAGGTAGTGTTACAGAACCCTCCCAAAAGCTAGTAACCAGGCAACATGTTGTAGAGGGAGCAAAAAGACTGGAAGAAGACGTGGCCAAGGCCAAGGACATCACAGAATATAACACAACCTTGGAAGACCAGGAAGTTCCCATGCAGCAGCAGGTGACAACAAAAATTGATGCTAATTCAAGTGTAGACACCATCAGCATGGCTCTCTTCTTGCCTTTTTCATTTTTCAACTTCCTTTGCTTGTTCCTCCATACCATGCTCTCGAGGTGCGGAGGTGGTTTCCTCGATTTCCTTAATGACCTCTGCTTGTGGCTGTAGCTGATCCTCCTTGTCTGTTTGCTCTTCCTTCTCAGCTTTGTTGATGGGTTCAGATCTGGAAGTATTATATCATGTAGAGGCAAGAGGTTTTTAAAGACCAAGGCCACCGGGCTGGAAGGGGGGGGGGTTGGAGTATAGATTCTAGTATGTCTGTTTCCCTAGTCCCCAAGGGTATGGTATGGAGGAATGGGCAAAGGAAGTTGAAAAATGGAAAAGGCAAGAAGAGAGTCCTAGCCCCAACAAAAGAAGGCGCCTTGAGTTCAAAAGCCTACAATATGCAAGTTTATTCTTAGAATAGCTGGACATCTTGGCATGCAGATACATTCTTAGAGGAAAGCTTGGAAGGAATGGACCAGCTGCTATAGCTCCAGCTTCAGGAAATAGAAGGCTCCACCTCTACCAGCATAAATATATGGTCACAAGAACGAGTGTGGCGATACCACCTCATGACCACACATCTACTGCACAACATGCATGTAGAGCTATGGAAGTGTATCAATGCCACCACTCGCTAGGTGTAAGCCCTGAAAGATCAGCTAGGTGCAGCAGCAGAGGCCACACATAGAGAAACAATTGTAGTTTAGAGACTGTAGAGGACCAAGAAGCAAAGATAACAACATTAGAGGAGCATAATATGCTACTGAGTAAGACAATTGTCAGGAGGCACAAGAAGAATGAGACACTCATCATGTAGTTCGAACAGGCTAAAGAACAGCTCCAGAAAGAAGTAGAACATAATAAAGAGAAAGAAAAGCAGCACAAACACCAACTAAAGGAAGATCTCCAAGCTAAAGAAGAGGGGTTTACCAGACAGATAAGGGAGCTCAAAGAAGAGAAGACTTCCGCTCAACAGAAGGTAGCTAGCTTGTAAACCGAACGTGAATTGCTAAACAAAGCACATGCAGAGAAGATAAGGGATCTCAATGAAGCTTTTAGTACACCAAAAAGTTCTCGAACATGTCAACAAACAGGTCAACATTAGCTAATCACTAGCACAGGATTGCCTCAAGCAACTAGAGGAATCTAAGGCCCAAGCTACCACCCACAGAACTGCAAGAGAAGAAACAAAGAGAAGGTACACAGAGCTCACAACTGCTCAGGATGCAACAGAAGCTGCAATTTCCATGCTTCAACACTAAAGATAGAAGGATCCATGAATTGGAGCAGCAGAGCTAGCCCTCAAAGAAGTGAGCAAACGAACGAGTTATGACAACTTATCGAGTGTGCCTCTCAGAGATAGGCTCATTGTCGGTCGTGACTCCTCGGGCCCCTCCTAAAACCCTTACTTTGTTTTTGTCTACACTAACACTCTCGCTGCTTCAATATGAGATTAACCTAATAGAAGACCTCATTTTAGGAGATTCAACTCTAATACATCAGAACATGGAGAGGGATGTTAACCCCACCTTAGTAATGGGAATACTTAGAAGGCGATGTGATGCTTACTAAAACCAGTGACATTTTTTTTCCAACTACATCCCATAGTGCTTAATCTTTGGAGTTGGTGTTGGGTGGCAACAATATGCCATCTTCGATGATAATGTTGACAAACTTAACTTGTTCATGCTCGATGCCATGCCATCCACACCAGCCAACTATGAGGTTGTCATTTGAAGCTATCAATGGGTGATTAGCCCTAGGTGGGTTGAGGTCTATGATACTCATAAAACCTAAACCTTTATGAGTCTACCTTATATCACCCCTTGGGTATCATTAAACTATATAGAAAAATACATAAACTTCTGGAGGCTATGTTAACTAATGTCCTTTATGATTTTGATTATGCCCATATAGGATATCCAAATGTAGCCTCAAAAGAAATCACGGACCCCCATGAGTTTATGAAGATTGTTAAACCTCCCCAACCTCCACCTAGTTCAGGCGAAGGGCAATGTGCTTTTATTTTGCTGACACTATTCTTCGAAGTTATGTATCAGCCTAGGTTTCTGTTGGCTGCTGGGGACTGTCTCCATTCATGCTCCGAAATGAACAGTCTCCATTCATGCTCCTAAATGACCCTCTACCTGCCCTTTCATAGGCTACTGTAGGGTTGGGGTTGGTAGTCAATTGACTCACCACCACATGTGGCTGGCCCACAGGCACCTTGCCCCACTTGTATGCCCAAATTTTCCCTTTAGGTGGTTGCAAGTGGGAAAACATATCCATGTGGCACCCTTTTGAGGCATGCACATGGCAAGCGCCTAATATTTTTTGGATGTCACATTACCATTATATGTAGTCTTACTGGTTCTACCGCAGTAAACGACGCAAAAATTAAGGTCACAATGCTTAGAGTGCAAGTTCTTGGGTTGACTAAAACTGCAGTAGCAACGTAGTTCACTGTAAACCCCCTCCATCACATTGATTTTTAAGTAGTATAATGAGCGCAAACCTATCAACTAAAGCAAAAAAATGTTCTCTAGTGATGCCAATGCTCAACAAGCATTGAACCACATTGTGGTTAATGCACAAGCTCTAGTTTTATCTCAATTTGCTCTCAGTCAAGTCAGTAGCTCGATCCAATATCAAGTCCTACAACCCAATGCCCAAGAGCCAAGGGGAACACAAGGAATAAGACAAGACTACCTTCTCACCATCTCCAATGCAAACTCTGCCTTGATAATCTCGTGTGGGACTGATGGTTTGTTGATCATACGGGAGAACATCATGACCTGGGGCCTCTTAACTCGCTGCCAATCCTCATTGGATAAATCTGGCCCCCAAAAAGCTGCTCCATACATCAAGGCTGGTGTGACGAGGGTGTCAAAAAGCCAGCCCTTTTTCTTGGGCTCCTGGAAATGTGCCTGGAAGCACTGCCGCTCATGTAAGCTCAAGGTTGCATATCCCTGCGTCACTCTGGGTGGCGGCATGTGCTGTGGGAAGCATGGTAGAGTGTGGGCCACTGAAAGTGACACCAAGGTAGACATAGGATGAGACAATCTCCATAGGATCCCCTCTATATGTGAAGCTCAATATGGATGTGATGGGGCGGGAGGTATTGAAGACCATTACCTTGGTTTTACCAAGGTTAACA
Source organism: Cibotium barometz (assembly GCF_041138505.1). Lineage (NCBI taxonomy): Eukaryota > Viridiplantae > Streptophyta > Polypodiopsida > Cyatheales > Cibotiaceae > Cibotium > Cibotium barometz. The sequence goes on along the minus strand of NC_141096.1, from coordinate 25,023,912 downwards.
AAGAGGTCCCGCTGAGTGCAAAAGTCATGTAAGGCATCCAACTGTCTCTGAAGCCCTTCGACTGAGTCTAAGAGGAGGACGATGTCATTTGCATAAAGTAGTATGGGGATCAATATGCCAGTGTGGGACCAGCCCCACCTAATCCATCAATGAAGCTCGAGATCTCGTTAATGTAGAGGTCTAAAAGAGTGGGTGATAGAGGGCAGCCCTGTTTCACCCCAATGGTGCTGGAAATCTCTTGTGATGTACCTCCTGGGGCTCTCACTTGTCCGATGATGGACTCATAGAGGGTGATGATGCTCCAAACCATGTCAGATGGGACTCCGAACCATGTCAGATGGGACTCCGATCTCCTGTAGACGGTGTAAGAGGCAAGCTTGGGGGGTATAGTATCAAAAGCTTTGTAGAAATCCACAAAACAGCAGTAAATCCTCTAGTGTCGTGCTCTACCATCCTCGATGATGGCACGAAGGGTGAAGATATGGTCAAGGGTAGAGTAGCTCCTCCGAAAACCAACCTGTCCTGAGGCTCTACATCCGTAAATCTCTACAAATGAACTGAGCTCTGCCTCTAGCACTGATCCATAGAGCTTGGCCAATGTGCGGCCAATCATGATCGTCTTGTAGTTATTAGGATCAAGTGGATCTCCGGCTTTGAGGCTGGGGGTGATGGTGTTGGTGGACCAAGAGGGTGGAAATCCTTCACAAAGGGCTCTATTGAACATGTAGGCTAGTAGGGGCACTAGGGTATCATGGGCATGAGAGAGGTACTCAGAAGTGATTCCCTCATGATCTTGGGCTCGCCCATTGCCTAGTCTACGAACGGCCTTGAGGACCATGCCCTTTGTGAAGAAGGTGGAGGTGGTGGGGGTAGGGGTGGTTGATGGGGGATATGATAGAGGGAGCGTGCATAGGAGTGCCATGTGTCTGGGCAGGTGAAAGGTGTGGGAGGGCGATGTTCTCGGAGTTTCCTCCATGCCTCTTTGCAGTTCGGCCCTAAGAAAAGTCGGTATAACTCATCCTCTTTCTGAGCATAGAACTCCTGTTTCTTGCATCGAGTGAGCCGTTGAGAAATCCATTACGCTTGGCGCTTCATGATTTGCCCAATCCATACATCATGCTTAAGACGGGAGTGTGGCCCGACATTCATCATCATACCAACAGTTCTGGGGCATGGAACTGCAAGGTGGCTTGGTGATAGACCGCCGCGTGCATATGAAAGAAGCTGTGTGGAGTATGGTGGTGAGTTATGTTGTGAGGGTGGATAGGGGGACAGTAGGTTCCACATCCTGGAGTTGGCGGTAGATGTGGTTGGAATAAACAAGGTCAAGCTCGTGATCAAAGAGGACCTAAGTGTAATGTGAGATGGGGGGAGGTGGTGGAGGGACGGGTGGCGTGCATATGAAAGAAGCTGTGGCGGATGTGTGGAGTATGGTGGTGAGTTATGTTGTGAGGGTGGATAGGGGGACAGTAGGTTCCACATCCTGGAGTTGGCGGTAGATGTGGTTGGAATAAACAAGGTCAAGCTCGTGATCAAAGAGGACCTAAGTGTGATGTGAGATGGGGGGAGGTGGTGGAGGGACGGGTGGCGTGCAGGTAAGAGTGAAAGAGAGGTAGGCATTGTCAGCTTCAAAAGGGGGTGGCGGAATGAAGTCGGGGATAAGGTGTGCCAAAGCCGGAGATCCCATAAGGTAGTCCAGAGTGCTAGTACCTCCTAAGCGAGGGAAGGAGGTGAGGGCACCGGAGGAGGGCCATCGGGACACCCCATTATAGATAACGAGACCATGTGCAGCTCCCACCTGGACACTGTGACCTCCTCACGGTCCTGTGATGATCGCTGCATCCCTGTGTCAGTGATGGCTAGCTCCTGTAGTCTGATAGGGTCATCTAGATTGAGTAGTGGGACATGCTGACTTCCTATCCTGGCATTGAAATCCTCGAGTAGGAGGACTTCCCCCACCTGTGAGAACTCCATGATATCCTCATATAATGGTAAGTACGGTGACTGGCCATGCTGTGCGGCGTAAGGGGAGTGGCGTGGTGCAAAATAACACACAGTAATGTGGATGACTCTGTCACTGTGCTAAGCTGTATCCGCACCCAAAGATATCGTGCATCCTCGTCCTTTCGAATGATGCTGAGAATCTGTCAGAGATGGGATCTAAAAGGACAGCTACCCCCCCAGAGCCACACGTACTCCTCCTGATGTGCGGGTCGCCTCGAAAAGCTGACTCCCACTCATACCCGACTATGTATGGTAAGCCCCTCTCAGGGCTCTGATGAGTCTCTGTAAAAAAATTGACATCCCTGCCTGTGAGAATCTCGCTTAAGCCTCCTGGATTCGACCACAGCATGCCATTGTAGTTCCATATGCCAACCCCATGTGTTTGGTCTCGTAGACCTCGCATCCCTATTTGGGACAACGCTCAGTTGATAATGACTCTTCCATCCCTGTAGATAGCCCACTTGCCTACTCTGCGGACCTCATGAATAATCACCATCGCCTCACGCCAGTGTGCCACCTGTGCTAGAGTGAGATCATCTCCCATGTACACCTATATGAACTTGAGGGCAGCCCGTTTGTCTAAGAAGGCCTGTCTGTTGGTGGCATCAGGGAATCAAATGATGAGGGGTCGCTCTCGTGTCATATCCTTTCCTGCTCTCCATGTGTCTGCAAAGGGGCGGGCGATCCCGTCCACTCCTAGCATTTGGCAAAGTGTCATGGCATGGAAGCCCCTGCTTGTAGCCCCCGTACTCGCACATGGAGGGCCCTATCCCTCCTGCGTTTCTCCTCCTGGAGAGTCTCATGTATGATGCTCTGCGGGGGTTTGTGCTTCTTCACCACCTCCACCCAATCTTTCTTCGTGGATACAGTTCTTCCAGCAGCTTATCATGCGCAGCTTTCAACTACTCCAAGTCAGTCCTTAAACCCTCCTGAATAATTCCCCTTCCTCCACTGTGCGGTCCTTGACTGTAGCCTTTAGGGCTTCCATTTCTACCCGGAGTTCCCCTATCATTGGGGCATTTTCTTCTGGAATTCCTGTTTGTTGCAGAGCTGGGTCTCTTTCAACATTTGAATCACCTCTTTCTGGTGGTTCATTTGGGCTGTGAGTTCTTCAATCCTGTTGTTCTTTCCTTGTATCTCCTTGCGGAGGCCTTCCAACTGTTTTTCATGTTGGTTCAGAACCTTATCCAACACCTTCTTTTGTTTGCCCATTTCTTGGTGTTGTCCTCCACTGTCTTGATGTATGCCTCCAGCTCCTGTAGGTTCATTGTGTTATTTCCCCTAGTTGTTGCCTTGGGGGCCTGAGCAAGGGCGGGCGGGAAAACGGGGGCAAACACACAGTGTATGAATAGGCACAGCCTGACAAGGGAGGCGGGGCAAGGTCGCCTGTGTACTGGAAACTGGCAGGTGGAAGCAGGGCCAGCAGTGTGCAGCACGAACAGAGGAGGGGGTAGCCTGACGAGCAAAGAGCAGCGCAACGTAAAAAGGGAGGCGGGGCAAAGGCGCCTGTGCACTAGAAATTGGGAGGCGGAAGTAGGGCCAATAGTGCGCAGCCGCGCGAATAGAGGAGGGGGGTAGCCTGTGCACTGGAAACTGGCAGGTGGAAGCAGGGCCAGCAGCGTGCAGCACGAACAGAGGAGGGGGGTAGCCTAACGAGCAAAGAGCAGCATAGCATAAAAAGGGAGGCGGGGCAAAGGCGCCTGTGCACTAGAAATTGGGAGGCGGAAGTAGGGCCAATAGCGCAGCCGCTGCCGCGAATAGAGGAGGGGGACAGCCTGACGAGCAGAGAGCAATGGAGACTGATAAGGGAGGTGGGGCAAGGGTGCCTGTGCACTGGAAACTGGGAGGCAGAAGTAGGGCCACCAGCGCACAGCACGAACAGAGGAGGGGGGGCCTATGCACGTTCACGCCATGAGAGAGAGAGAGAGAGAGAGAGAGAGAGAGAGAGAGAGAGAGAGAGAGAGAGAGAGAGAGAGAGAGAGAGAGAGAGAGAGAGAGAGAGAGAGAGAGAGAGAGAGAGAGAGAGAGAGAGAGAGAGATGCAGTTTTAAATTATCTTTGTGTGAGAAAGACAGAGAGAGGTAGTGTGTGTGAGAGAGATAATAAGAGGAATGATAATTGCTAATTACAATGAGAGAGATAATGAGAGGAATGATAACTGCTAATTACAATGAGAGAGGTGTAGAGAGAGAGAAAGGCATCCATTAATAATGAGAGGAATGATAACTGCTAATTACAAAGAGAGGTGTAGAGAGAGAGAAAGGCATCCATTAATAATCTCAAATATTAATACATCATTATCTTATGAGTTTCCTTGTTGGAATGCGCTTAAATATTTCCCTAAAAAGGTAGCACTTTTCCTCAGAGCTCCTACATCTCCTACCCACAATATAAAACCCATCTAGTAATCCTAATGCCTCTTTGATTAAGAGGAGCTTAAGATTTTCATCTAGCCTATAGGGGTCTAATGTTATGTAAATATATAGTGGATTAGCCACATGCCATCTATCAAATCTACCAACTTCCCATTTTAGGCTGGGTTGATATACATGGTGTCTAAGATCGCCCAATTATGGAGCCTCATAAAAATGGAATGTATTTTTGGCAATGTATTATTTTCATAAGCTAGCTTTAGAATGTTTAACAACATATCCTTACATAAAACATAAACAAAAATTTATATTAAACAGCATTCATGGTCTATGTATTAGAGAGAGAGAGAGAGAGAGAGAGAGAGAGAGAGAGAGAGAGAGAGAGAGAGAGAGTATAGATAAAAACACAATAATTACAAACAATTCAAACAAATCTATACACACTAATCTTAAAAAAGCTTCTTGCACCAATGATACATAAACCTGAATGAAAGACACATAGAGACAAAAGGATACAAACCTTAACAGAACTTAGCCATACTATTCATCATGAAAATAAGACATCATGTATATCAACTAACAATAATTCTAGTACATCAACCTATTTAGAATCCTCTTTAATTTCTAAGAAATTTATCCTTTCGAATACATTTATCAAGGATTATAATATAGGGAGATTTTTATTTAGAGCTTTTTGAACAAACACACCAAAAATTAGAGCTTTTTGCACACACGATGTTATTGCAAACAAAGCTCCCTCGTTTCATTAGTGGGAGTGATAAACATATAGAAAGAGGATGTGTACCAAGTAGAGAGATAACTAGAAAGACATAGAGAGAGAATATGTAGCTAGGTAAATAAAAGTAGAGAGAGAACAAAATAACATGCATATTAGTAGAGAGAGAAAAATTTTCTCATGAATATTCTCAAAGACTCAGCAGAATATTAAACTTAAGAATATTTTTTATTCACAAAAATAATCACCCTCTCTACATTAAAAATTAGCAACCAGGCATGACAGAATGCCCTTTGGTAAATGAAAGCTATGCTAAAATGCCATTCTCTACATTCAGAAGTAGCAATGGAACCAAAGAGAGATACAGTTCATCAAATCCCAATACAGGCCTACATTGAATGCCCTTTAGCAAAAAAACATTGATATCATCTCCTATGAAGGCTCTACATTAAAAAGTAGCAACTAGAACAAAAAGAGATACATATCATCAAATTACAAATGAGAATCAAAATACTGAATGTCCTTCAGTTATCAAAAAGCTACTCAAAATGTTGAGGTCATATGCATCCTACGATTCAGCTGGCTTCATTAGATGATGTTGTCCGAGAATAAAACGAATATCTCATTCTTTTAGTGTTGGTTGATGCATACTCATGTGTTGGTGTTAAAGTAGTCCAAGAACATGCAAATACATTAAATACATATGTATACATGCCAGAAAAGGTTTCTAATTCTCTTCTCTCTTTCGAAAATCAGGGAGTGGCGTGGTGCAAAATAACACATAGCAATGTGGATGACTCACTGTGCTAACCCAAAGATATCGTGCATCCTTGTCCTTTCGGATGATGCTAAGAATCTGTCGGAGATGGGATCTAAAAAGGATAGCTATCCCCCTAGAGCCACGTACTCCTCTTGATGTACGGGTCTCACCTCGAAAAGTTGACTCCCACTCATACCGGGCTATGTATGGTAAGCCCCTCTCAGGGCTCTGATGAGTCTCTATAAAAAAAATGACATCCCTGCCTATGAGAATCTCGCTCAAGCCTCCTAGATTCGACCACAGCATGCCATTGCAGTTCCATACTGCCAACCCCAGGTGTTTGGCCTCATAGACCCCGCGTCCCTATTTGGGATGGTGCTCAGTGATAATGACTCTACCATCCCTGTAGATAGCCCACTTGCCTGCTCTGTAGGCCTCATGAACAGTCACCATCGCCTCATGTGATAATGACTCTACCATCCCTGTAGATAGCCCACTTGCCTGCTCTGCAGGCCTCATGAACAGTCACCATCGCCTCATGCCGGTGTGCCACTTGTGCTGGAGTGAGATCATCTCCCATGTACACCTGTGTGAACTTGAGGACAGCCCGCCTATCTAAGAAGGTCTGTCTGTTGGCGGCATCAGGGAATCTAATGATGAGGGGTGGCTCTCGTGTCATATCCTTTCCTGCCCTCCATGTGTCTGCAAAGGGGGGGGGCGATCCCGTCCACTCCTAGCATCTGGCAAAGTGTCATGGCATCCTCCTTTGGAGAAGCCCCCACCTATAGCCCCCATACTCACACATGGAGGGCCCTATCCTTCTTGCATTTCTCCTCCTCGAGAGTCTCATGTATGATGCTCTGCGGGGGTTTGTGCTTCTTCACCACCTCCACCCAATCTTTCTTCGTGGTTTGCAGTTCTTCCCGCAGCTTATCACTCGCAGCTTTCAACTGCTCCAAGTCAGTCCTTAAACCCTCTTGAATATTCAGTTCCCCTTCCTCCACTGTGTGGTCCTTGACCGTAGCCTTTAGGGCTTCCATTTCTACCCGGAGTTCCCCTATCATTGGGGCAACTTCTGGCATTCCTATTTGTTGCAGTTGGGTCTCTTTCAACATTTGAATCACCTCTTTCTGGTGGTTCATTTGGGCTATCGATTCTTCAATCTTGTTGTTCTTTCCCTGTATCTCCTTGTTGCGGAGGCCTTCCAATTGATTTTCATGTTGGTTTAGAACCCTGTCCAACACCTTCTTTTGTTCGCCCAGTAATTTCTTGGTTTGTCCCCACTGTCTTGATGTAGCTCCTGTAGGTTCATTGTGTTATTTCCCCTAGTTGCTACCTTGGGGGCTTGAGCAAGGGCGGGCAGGAAAACGGGGGGAAACACACAGTGTATGAACAAGTGTATGAACAAGCGAAGCCTGAAAAGGGAGGCGGGGCAAGGGCGCCTGTGCGTTGGAAACTGGGAGGTGGAAGCAGGGCTAGCAGCACGCAGTGCAAAAAGAGGAGGGGGGTAGCCTGACGAGCAGAGAGCAGCGTAGCCTGACAAGGGAGGCGGGGCAAGGGCACGTTTGCGATGGAAACTGGGAGGCGGCCAGCAGTGCGCATCGAGCGAACAGAGGAGGGGGGGAGCCTTACGAGTAGAGAGCAGTGCAGCCTGATAAGGGAGGCGGGGCAAGGGTGCCTGTGCACTGGAAATTGAGAGGCAGAAGTAGGGCCACCAGCGCGTAGCACGAACAGAGGAGGGGGGGCCTGCGCACCTTCACACCATGAGAGAGAGAGAGAGAGAGAGAGAGAGAGAGAGAGAGAGAGAGAGAGAGAGAGAGAGAGAGAGAGAGAGAGAGAGAGAGAGAGAGAGAGAGAGAGAGAGAGAGGATTATGTTGCTGCCTCCTTGGGGACTTGAGAAAAAAATAGATAGATAGATAGATAGATAGATAGATAGATAGAGAGAGAGAGAGAGAGAGAGAGAGAGAGAGAGAGAGAGAGAGAGAGAGAGAGAGAGAGAGAGAGCTGATATACTTGATTTTGTGTGTGTGTGTGTGTGTGTGTGAGAGAGAGAGAGAGAGAGAGAGAGAGAGAGAGAGAGAGAGAGAGAGAGAGAGATGCAGTTTTAAATTATCTTTGTGTGAGACAGAAAAAGAGAGAGATAGTGTGAGAGAGATAATGAGAATGATAACTGCTAATTGAAATTTGCATGGTGCAATGGGTGAGTGACAGATAGTTACAAAGAGAGAGGTGTAGAGAGAGATAAAGGCATCCATTAATAATCTCAAAGTTTAATACATCATTATCTTATGAGTTTTCTTGTTGGAATGCACTTAAATATTTCCCTAAAAATGTAGCACTTTTCCTCAGAGCTCCTACATCTACTACCCACAATATAAAACCCATCTAGTAATCCTAATGCCTCTTTGATTAAGAGGAGCTTAAGATTGTCATCTAGCCTATAGGGGTCTAATGTTATGTAAATATATAGTGGATTAGGCACATGCCATCCATCAAATCTACCAACTTCCCATTTTAGGCTGGGTTAATATACATGGTGTCTAAGATCACCCAATTATGGAGCCTCATTAAAAAGGAATGTATTTTTGGCAATGTATTATTTTCATAAACTAGCTTTAGAATGTTTAACAACATATCCGTACATAAAACATAAACAAAAATTTATATTAAATAGCATTCATGGTCTATGTATTAGTGAGAGAGAGAGAGAGAGAGAGAGAGAGAGAGAGAGAGAGAGAGAGAGAGAGAGAGAGAGAGAGAGAGAGAGAGTATAGATAAAAACACAATAATTAACAATTCAAACAAATCTATACACACTAATCTTAAAAAAGCTTCTCGCACCAATGATACATAAACCTGAATGAAAGACGCATAATGATACAAACCTTAACAGAACTTAGCCATACTATTCATCATGAAAATAAGACATCATGTATATCAACTAACAATAATTCTAATACATCAACCTATTTAGAATCCTCTTTAATTTCTAAGAAATTTATCCTTTCAAATACATTTATCAAGGATTACAATATAGGGAGATTTTTATTTAGAGCTTTTTGAACAAACACACCAAAAATTAGAGCTTTTTGCACACACGATGTTATTGCAAACAAAGCTCCCTCCTTTCATTAGTGGGAGTGATAAACATATAAAAAGAGGATGTGTACCAAGTAGAGAGATAACTAGAAAGACATAGAGAGAGAATGTGTAGCTAGGAGAATAAAAGTAGAGAGAGAAGAAAATAGCATGCATATTAGTAGAGAGAGAAAAATTGTCTCATGAATATTCTCAAAGGTTGAGCAGAATATTAAACTTAAAAATAATTTTTTTCACAAAAATAATCACCCTCTCTATATTAAAAATTAGCAACCAGACATGACAGAACGCCCTTCAGTAAATGAAAGCTATGCCAAAATGCCATTCTCTACATTTAGAAGTAGCAATTGAACCAAAGAGAGATACAGTTCATCAAATCCCAATACAGGCCTACATTGAATGCCCTTTAGCAAAAGAACATAGATATCATCTCCTATGAAGGCTCTACATTAAAAAGTAGCAACTAGAACAAAAAGAGATACATATCATCAAATTACAAATGAGAATCAAAATACTGAGAATGCCCTTTAGCAAAAGAACATAGATATCATCTCCTATGAAGGCTCTACATTAAAAAGTAGCAACTAGAACAAAAAGAGATACATATCATCAAATTACAAATGAGAATCAAAATACTGAATGTCCTTCAGTTATCAAAAAGCTACTCAAAATGTTGAGGTCGCATGCATCCTACGATTCAGCTGGCTTCATTAGATGATGTTGTCCGAGAATAAAACAAATATCTCATTCTTGTAGTGTTGGTTGATGCATACTCATGTGTTGGTGTTAAGGTAGTCCAAGAACATGCAGATAGATGAAATACATATGTATACACGCCAGAAAAGGTTTCTTATTCTCTTCTCTCTTTCGAAAATCAGGGCAAGTAAGGCTCTGCTTTAATATAAACTTCATAGTACCCTTCTATGAGAAGACGAAATTCGACATGCTCATTTGGTGTAACACATGTCTCTTCTATTAGTACCGCATTCAACTCAAGGGCTCTTGCTGTCTTTTTCTCTGCCTCTTTTGATATTCCATGTCGCCACTTTTTGCTCCTCTTACTAGATGGAGGGTTAATTCCATCCATTCCCAAAACTCCATGATTTGGATCAAATCTTTGAAACAATGGTGATTGACAAGCCATACGCAAAGTAAAACCAGCCTCCTGAAGTAATTTCACTTCAACAGGTTGACATGTTTGTCCCCTTGGAAATTGGCCATATCCTATGTAATTGAGGTACAATCTTCACTTGCTTATCCACATTCCATGTGTGCTGAACATCACGATTGCAAAACCACATCCGCTGAAATATTTGTTTTCCATTGTACTCCCTTGCTGACCAAAAATAGGGTGCAACTTCTCCTGGGGATCTGCTCTCTATGTAGGAAGGACACTTTAGCCTATTTATCACACCCCAAAACATTTACGCTTGCACAATGAACAGGCATTCTTCTTATTGCCCACATAGTTTTGTGCACATTCTCCTCAATTATATTTTTCTCATCCATATTTTCTGCTTTGTTGCTTTCTAGAACCATGATGGTTATGCTTTTCATCCATTTGCTACACGTTATCCTGCTCCATGTTTACATGTCTCTGTCTTCAAACTAATCTATCTTGGTCTTCCTCTAATAACATTGTTAAGATTTTCCCAGAATAGAATTTGTGCCTTTGCATCCTCCTCTTTTATTTCACATATAGTGATTACCATCAGGCTTTTTAAACTGTAAATTTAAATTAATTATTTTACAATATGCCTACTTATTGCATGAAATAATTATTTTATGAATCACAACCACAAAATTACTTTACACAAACCTTGGGTCATACACCGAACATGACATGGTGGCTTAGCCATCAAATTTATGAGTGTGATCAAAGTGCACCCAAGAATCATGCAAGTCTCCAGAGCCAGTTTGATGCATCCTATTTACTAGTCAACCCTTGAACCTCTTCCGATGGACATCTTGAAGTGGAAGCACTTGTCAGGGGCTTTTCCTTAACCTGGGAGTCAACTACCATGGAAAAAAGGAAACATACATCTTTTCTTGAGTTGCAAAATGTTGTAAAAAACACCCCAACAACCAAAGTGTTCTTCTTCTTCTCATAAGCAACAATGCTCCTAAACCTGCATAGAAAATTAAAGTGTTAAATTTTATTATGGATTATATAATTTACTCTAGACAATGGACTATAAAAAGCAAACCTTTGATTTTGAACAAGAGGTATCAACTCTTCTAAAAAGTTATTAAGCTCTGATTCCCCCACTGTTTCGTACGATCAAATGTTAAAGAGTCCATAAAGCAGTTGTTGAGCCACAAGCATCTGTATTTTTCTAGGCCAAATACCTTTATTGTAATTCAAAAATGTACCCACGAGCCTCCTTAGTCTCTCAATAGTAGACCTTGAGGTTCTCAGCTCAACTGGATAACTGTGCTCAGCCCTTGAGGTTCTCAACTAGATAACTGTGCTCACCTTGGTGTATCATTAGTCGTATCATACATTTATCTTTAGGAATGATGTAATAGATTGAATAGAGACATGTATGCACGCAAAACGGACAACATTTTTGTAATATTGACATGTGATTTATGCCCTTTCTTCTTTAGCTAGTCCTTTGGATACTATGTTCTCCAAAAAACCATGGAAGAACCTATCGTTAAATTGTTGATTATTCTTATAATAGATGCAAGAGTATCTTTGACATTGGAGAGAACCAAGACAATAACTAAGCCAAACATTGCATGGCATTTACACATTAGATTTCCTTGACCTTGACCACATATAACCATCATATTTTTGTTGCATCCCATCTATATTGGATCCCTTTCCAAATGTTGGTGCTCAAAAACAACATTACTATCATATGCTCTTGGTATCTCTGTTACAGCCACCACTGGTCCTGATGATTTTGCTAAGAGTTTTTGAATTTGATTACCCCTAGCATTCTAAAGCAACCAAGGAACTATATGATTAACAAAGCTAGTAGCATTGTCCTCTTCACTATCAACATCAATCTGAACGGTGTTGTCCATGCCTGTTGATTCATTTTCTAAGATTTCAATCTCGTCCAAATTTTTGCCCAAAGGTTCTTCATCTTTTGCACCTAATGGAGTACTCTCCAAGTCTATAAACTCAATAGAATCACTACCCTTACCTTTAGAGCAATTTATATTGCTATTTTGAACACTTTCATCCTCACTATCTGCTACATAATAAGCTTCTTGTTGACAACGGACAGTACGATACTCCATTGACAAAGATGAATCAACCAAGAAGTGCAGATGACCATCAACATCTCTGTGTGATGGTATTTCTACCTAAAATTTCACTTTACCATATTGTAGTATAGCATGCAAAGTAATAAGCTTCATAGTTTTGTGGTAAAAGGCTCTACAAAAAATATACACTCAACAATAAATTTCCATCCTGTAGATGCACGGAACAAGATATGGTGTCAACTCCTTCAGTCCATGAGATAGAAGCTTCGTGTAACAATGCTCCCTTCTACTCTATGAGCAAGAAGTAATATGCACTAGCTTCTAGTTTTTTAGCAAAAAAAACATGTTTTTTCACTTCATTGGTGATATAGCAATTGTAGTATTATTACCTTTTTAGCTTCCACATAAATTTATAAAAGCCTAAATTTATAAAAGCCTAAATTTAATGTACCTAAATTTAATTTAGCTTCCACATAAATTTATAAAAGCCTAAATTTAATGTACCTAAATTTAATTTAGCTTCCACATAAATTTATAAAAGCCTAAATTTAATGTGCCTAAATTTAATGTACCTAAATTTAATTTAACTTAATGAGTTTAAGTGAGAACTACATTTATATATGTTGTTTATTTAGATTATAATTTGATGAAAGCATATAAACAAAAAAAGAATATTTTTATTAAGAACTGATTTGATTCTCATCTCATTAGAGATGAGGAGAACACTTGTTTCAAAAGTTATTCTCCAGCCGTTATCATTTAAAGTTCACAGCCATCACTCACTTACACTTCCACTCCCACTCTCCGAGTCTCCCACAAAATTAATATCATTTAAAGCTTGAGGACTTTTTAGGCTTCTAATTTTTAAAAATTTTTAGCTTCTAATTTAAAGTTATATTCATTTTATTGAGCTCCTAATTTTAAATTTTTGTGGTTCTAAATATACTTATCATATATAAGATCCTATAAGCAAATATATGTGTTATATATATATAAGATCCTATAAGCAAATATATGTGTTATATATATACACTTACATCTAAGTATATATATATATACTTATCATATATAAGATCCTATAAGCAAATATATGTGTTATATATATACACTTACATCTAAGTATATATACATAACACTTAGATATAATATAACTATATATTTAATACATACATACATACATACATACATACATATATATATACATATACATACATACATACATACATACATACATACATACATATATATATATATATATATAAACTATACATTAACTATATATTTAATATATATTATATACACTTATATATATATTATATCTCAGTGTGTAAATAAATTATATGTATATACTTAGATCTATAGTGTGTGTTATATATACATAAATTTAAGTGTTATTGATATTCAATGTTCTCTATATATTATATATACTATATCTAAGTTTGTAAATAAATTATATATATATATAGACTTAGATCTATAGTATAAGTAGATTAAGTATATTATATATATATATATATAATATTATATACACTTATATATATACTATATCTAAGTGTGTAAATAAATTATATATATATATATATATATAAAATTAGATCTATAGTATATGTAGATATATAGAAGATTTAGTATATATTTTATATATACATTCACTTTAACTACTTTAGATACTATAGATATATAGGAGATATACAAGTGAAAATGAGAGTGAGAGTGAGAGTGTTAGTGTGAGTGTGAGTGTGAGTGTGTGTGTGTGTGTGTGTGTGTGTGTGTGTGAGACTTCTTATGTTAATGTGTGTGTGTGTGTGTGTTTGAGAGAGCCATTATGTGTGTGGCCACAATGCGCCCCCTCCTCCTCACTCCTACACCTCCCGATCTACCAAGTACACCCCCTCCTCCTCTCCTCCCTTGCCCCTCTCACCCTGTTTTGGCTCACCCTAACCTCCCTTGAAACACATCCAACAAGAGATTACATGTGAACCGCAACTGTCATGAGGATCTTTCCAATGGACGAGCTTGTAACCCTTAAGGTCTCCAAGCTCTACAACTCCTTGAGAAGCAATTCCACCGCACCTCCCATGAGCGTTGTCACACTGCCATGTTGCACTACGGGTACTCGTCCCTGCTCTCATCTCACATCACTCACACACTCACTAGCATGCATTAGAGAGACAGATTAGCAAGAGAAAGACTCAATTGCACAATGGGAGAGTATGTTGTATATTATGAGAGAAATTCACTTATATACATGACCATAAGTGTTCACACTCACTTAAATTGTGGCCGGCCAGGAGCTTTAGACTCATAAGAGGCCTAATGCTATTACAATGACTACTCTCATAATATATCCATGAAGTACATCACTTGGAACTTCATCCTAACTTGCTACCACAGGCTCTTGAAGTGGGAATTGCCATAAGTCTTTCGTTACACCATTCCGGGCACCCGTCCAAGTTGTAGCTTTGAACACCATTTTTACATCGTGAATGTATGACCTTTTGGTGTGTCTACCTCGACTCCTTGATGTAAGATAATGGCAACAGTTCTTGTTAACCCTAGGAATGGGTTAACATTCCTCCCATTGTGATGGCGATCGCGTCCTCGTGATCACGTTGAAGACCTTTGTGCAGGGAGAATCGACAAGCTTGTAGATGGCTTTGATGTTTAGTGACATTCAATGTTCCTTGTTCCTCCGAAAGGAATGAGAGGGGATAGTTATTAACTGAAATGGTTGGTGGTTTTTTTAGGAATTCTTAATGGGTGCGTGGGGTGGGGTTTTTGTTGCGAATGGTTCAATTTATATATTTGTGTGAGTATGTTTTTTTGGGTTTTTTTTCTCACTTTGCTTTTGGCAATCATAAGCAAGGTTACATGTGATTTGTGTTAGTGGGACGCTAAGAGATGTTAATAATGAGAGAGAACAGAGGGAAGGATCTGGAGGAACGTAGGCATAATCATCAGAACGAGATAGTGATTCTCAGTTCCTTATTTGATTCATTGAAAGAGACATTCATCATTTGAAGAAATTAGCCTTCGATGATTTCCCTTTGTGTGGCAGGATTCTTGTCAAATGTTTTTGAGTAAGACCCGTTTCTACATACTTCTTCCCATGTGTTTTTTATGTTTTTATGTATATTTAAGTGCTCTTATGAAGCAGATGTACATGAAGTATAAGAAATGAGTCATATAGACTCTTTTTGAATTGCTATGTGTTAAAGTAGCCACTTGTTGGTGAGGATTGAAAGAATTATGTCGACTTGCAAGGCTTATATAGATATCTTCACTAAGATTGAGGATCATTGATTTGTGAAGACGGTAGCGTCATTTGGAAAGGTTTGTAATTTGAAGGAAAATTCTAGGTGATGGGTTCTACCATTGACCAGCAGGCTTTAGCCCACCATGACCCCCCATCCAGATATGTACCTGGAAGTTGTTGATGGTGGTGAGGCTTTGGTGCAAATGTCCTCCAATGCATGAGTATGGATATGTACTCATGGAGTAGTTGCTACATTAACATATCCAAAAGAATACTAAGCGATAAGCTTAACAAAATATAATGGCTATTGAAGATCCTTGGGAGTTGCTTGTGATATTCTACCACTTCTAGGTAGGCCATATGTGTGACTCCCTTGTTTTTGTGTTTTTTTTTACCACCACCTTGCGAGCAATAGTTTCTTGTGGCTACTCTCCTTTTTGAGAGAATAGGTTCTTATGTCTGTCGCGTAGCTTCTGCACTTACACTTCACATCCAGAGGGGTGAAAAGAGTATTGTGAGTTTGTCTTTGATGTGCTGATAAGTCTCCATTGCAGACGTGGGAATTGATTCAAGAATTTTTGGCTCAAATTTTGTCAAGGTGGTAGGTAAGACTACCAATTGGTTACCATTGGGGTTCCTTGAACACACAAGCTCTTGTGTAGGTGCTGAATGCATGAGAGTGGTTGAGTGACTTGCTTGGTGTTGCTTGGATTGCCATTCTTGTCGAAATTCAGGTGAAGTTGTTGGGGTTGAAATCATTGGTGAGGCTTTCTTCACGTTGTTCAATTTTGGCAACCATATGATGGTATTACCTTCATAATATCATTGTTGTTGATGCACGTGTATAGGCACCCATCTTTCATGAACATTCTAAAGTGGTGGGCTGATGATTTTGGTGGTGAGGTTTCCTTCTTTGTGCAAGCTTAGGGGACTTTGTGATGTGCTTGGAAATCCAAGTGTTTGTATTTCCTTGGTAGTACCCTTGTGCTTGCAGTAATATTTTGGTTATCCACACTTGCTAAGATGTTAGAGTCCGCTTAGGAACTTGCATAGGCTTTTGTGGACGGTGTTGTGGAGCAATTTTTTTTTCCTTGCCCCCTGAGTGTTGCATTGAGGAAGAGGCTTTGATTTTCAAGACACTCAAATTTGATTGGCATCTTTGTAGTAGCCTTGAGCAACAAGTAGCTGCTTCTCTACCCACATTTTAATACTATTAAGATACCTCGATTTTTGTTGTCTTGGTGGATTTTTCTTTTTGGTTGAAGTGGAAGTTTGTGAGCCCTCTTTCACATTAGTTGGCGCTAAGGCTACAAGTTTGAGACTCATGGGCATTGTTGACAATGAGGTTTGAGTCTCTTGCAGAGTGGCATTCGATGATGAGGCTTTCGAGCATGCGGTTGTCTCCTTTGGTGAGGTTTGTCGATGAAGAGGTATAGGCTTTGGGGCTTTTCCTTTAAGTTCCTTGTTAGAGATAGATGGTTGCGTGGGGGAAACTTCTTCAGGAATAGCTATTGATTGCGAGGTTTTGGCATCAAACTTCGTTGGGTGAGGATGGGGTTGAAGGAGTAGATGCTTTATCGGAGTCAGTCATTGACGCAGATGGTAGGTCATTGTGTACAGGGTTTTTCGTGAAAGAGACTTATAACTTTTTGCATTCAGCATCATAGAAATCCATTAAGGTTGGATCCTCTTCCTTGCAGTATGGTATTGTCAACTTTGTGTCATTGACCATCATGATGACCCTATCGCTCGCTGGCAAAGCACAGTGGTGCTTGGGTAGCAATAGTTCATTTACGCCCAAAGATCAAATCTGCTTCCAACACATACTCAACCACAAAAAACTTGCAAGTAAGGGGGTTAGTTTCAATATACATTTATGTTGAAAGTACCCCAAACATGGCATGTTCAATTCTTGTGTAAAGGAAATTCTTTCAAGATGAGCCAGGAGTGTTGGTTGACCTAATAAGTCCCATAACTCGAGGGTCATGAGATTGTGTTCTCGTGTTGGATAAAGATGTGCTTAAGCTGTGGTACTTGTATTGGAAACTTTCAATCCAACCAGAATCCTAAGGATCTTTTTAGTAAGATATGTTGGAAGTTCCAAGTCCTCCAAGGTCTCTTTCTTGTAAAATGCATGTAGTTTGCATGGATTCATCAATTGAATACAATGAGTCACGTATCCAAGTTTCACCAAAGAAGACATCATTCTTAAGGGAATTTAGGGTAACATGGAATGTAAATTCCACATCTCCACCGATTGTTTGAGTAGCATAGCTAAAGTAATCAAGAACCTCAATGTTTTGTACATTGGCTCCTCTTGCAAGACCATTGTCTATAGGGATGAGTTTAGGTTGTCCCAATGATACCCAAGTGTCTATTTTCATGATGTGACTAGCTCGAGGGCTAATCAACGCGCATTTGCACTTAACATCATTGCTTGTAGGGAAATCTAGCCATACCATGATGGAATCTTCAAGAGGAACCATGGATGTTCTAGTTTGTGTTTTAGCTTCAGATCCCGTTTCTGTTTCATATTCCCATTCACTTTCATCCTCTTTTTGGCTCTCAGCTTTTTCAATAGTACCCAATGTGTACAATGGCACATAGTCCTCTGACAATTCTAAATGAGGTATGTTTGGAAACTTTTGAATCCTCACAGCCCTGTTCTATGGAGCTGTTTATGTCTTGGTATAACTCATGTTGATCCCTTAAAGGTGCAAGTGCTGATGCTATGCTGGCTTCACAGCCCTGTTCTATGGAGCTCTTTATGTCTTGGTATAACTCATGTTGATCCCTTAAAGGTGCAAGTGCTGATGCTATGCTGGCTTCACCATGAGAGAAGAGCATTCCTCCAAATGAGGTTTTGAGAGAGTGCTTTAATTTCGTAAGGGATTCACTGAATTCCTCACATGCTTTCTCAACCGCATAATTTGTGTAATCTATCTCTAACGACTCTTTTGTAGAGAGTATGTCTTCCTCTTGAAAGGGGAAGCAGTACTCCTCTGGGTTTTGTATTTTGGTTGCTTTTTTAGGATTGACATTATTAGGTTCAATCACAACCGGTGATCCTATAAGACACTCAACCATGCTAAGCATGCTCTCCTAAGCTTGTTTTTTCCATTCCGCATATGTCATGTGATCTCATGATTTTCAATTTGGGGTGGTTGGGTGGGTTCTAGTTTCTTGATTGGTCTGTGAGGTGCACCTAGTGCCGAATCAAAACTTGTTTCATCCTCACTAAATGACGTACTAGAACTTGTTTCATCTTCTGACTTTTGGATCGTTAGGTTTTCATTATGTTTGCCCATACGACAAGAACGAATTTTCTTTTGAGCTTTTGGATTCTGTGTTGCACATATGGGTCTTGTGGGTTGTGTGGTATCCTTTGAGGTGGATGCTTCTGCATCATGTGTAGCTTTTGACTCTTTTGGATTTATGTCCCCTTTTGGGTTTATGTCCTTCACAGGCTTCTTTTCCCTGTCCCTTATTTTTCTTATGTTTATAAGGTTTTGTTTTCTCTTTTGATTTCTGCTTTAAGACATGTTCTTCTAGCCATTTCGAAGTGTTATCTTTTGTATTCTTTTTTACTGCTCTCATGCCTTGGCTTGTAAGCGTGTAAGTACATTCAAGGGTATTGTGGACAATTTTCCATTTTGTACACTTAAGATGTTAAGAGTTGTATTTTGTGAGACAAGTTGCATTAAAGCAACTTGTCTTAGATAATCTTGGAACATGTGATCAATGCTACATCGTTCACACATGGGTTGCAAAGTGTCAGTGACTATAGGCATGGAAGTATTCCAAACTATGCAGTCTTCCACTTTGTGAGGTCCACGACAATAGAAACACTAAAGTGTTTGATTAATTGCTTCTTGAGTGGTTTCTACTCTTTGGATTGTTTCTTTTTAGTGCACGAGAGATGGAGGTTTTGAGTTATTTGTAGATGAATTGGGACACTTTGTAGTATCATGACTGAAGGATTTACAATATATGCAGTACAAAAAAACACGTGTCTTGTATGCACAAGACAGGTGTCTGGTCGTAGTGATTGCACTGAACACAAGGCACTTTGCTTTTCACTTGTAGAGGCATTAAGGATGGTTGGTTTTGAAGGATCTCATCGTCTCTTAAAGGATGGTTGGTTTTGAAGGATCTCATCCTCTCTTAAAGATGTCGATTGAAAGCTTTTAAGCAAGGCTGCATAGAATTGGGGGAATGACAATTTCGAGATCGATCATTCTTTTGCCATTACTTCACTTGGTTTAGATGAGCAATGTTATATTTGCAGCAATGTGATGAGCTATGGTGGATCAAATGCTAGAATCAACATCATTAATAAAGAGATTAGATGATAATTAAGATGTGATTAGTGAGCAATTAATTGATAGCTTAATGTAGGCATGGGTAATAAAAAACCAGCAAATTCTCATTTATAGAGTTTACATCCAAGCATCTAATCCCACTGATCTCTCCTTGATTCACTCCACCTCTTTTGCTTGATTCTCTCCACCTCTTCCTAGAATATCTCCACACCTCCTAAATCTCCTCATACTACCCTTTATTCTCTCCCAGTAGATACTTCTCACCTTTTCATAAGTTCTCTCACATTTATAGATTCTCTTTTACAGCCTCTTGCTAAGGGCTTGTTCCCGCACACACCCTATTCACTTGTATATTTCAACACCTCCCCTCAAGTTAATACTCCTAGCACACCTGGACCCTATACCAAGCTTCCCTCTTACTTGATAGTCTGCGACGAGTGCCTCAAGTCCCTAAACTCATAGTCCTTGACACTCTCTCTCTCTATGTGTCCAAGGCTACTACAAGTGCCCGCGACCTTGACTAAAGTGCTCACACATACATCTACCACATGGCCTACATCATCGATGGCTCAGAGATGGTTTTACTCTGTTGGGGTAGGTTACATTGGGTTGTGGGGTTTCTCTCTCTCTCTCTCTCTCTCTCAAAAAAGATGATCTGACTCCACTTCCTTAGGAGCCTCTATGAAGTTTGCCCAATGTCGTTCCTTTTCCACTGGGTTGCTGTATAGCAGTCGCTTGCCATGTGTCCTGGCTTTCCACAGTTGTGGCAAGTGAAGGTCCTTCCTCCTACTCTGTCTCTTCCTCGTCCTCGTCCTCGAGAGAATCCTTCTCGGGTGAAGAATGCTTTTTATTCTCCTGTTGTTGAGTCCAGCCATTTCTTCTCTTTGCCTCTGGTCTCTTGCTCTAGTAGAGCTCCTTCTATCTTGTGTAGCTTCAATTCAGGTACATTCTTTAGTGTTGCTACAATGTTTTCATATTCACCTTTGTCCACACTCTTTAGAAGCACTGCTAGTGCCTCATCATCTTCTACCTTTTTGTTGCCAATAGCTGTCAGTTGTTGCTTAATGCTTTTATATTTGTTCAAGTGTGTGATTAAAGGTTCACTTTCCTTCATATCTAATTTGTAGAATTGCATTAACAGATTTATCTTTGAATTTTTTGCTTGTGTGCCAAATAATTTATTGAGTTCATCCCATGCATCTTTTGCCCACTATATCCATGTGCTGTGATGAATGATTTCATCATTTAAACTAAGTGCAATACGTCCCAATGCTTTCTCATTCTTGATCTTCCACTCATTTTTCCCTCTCACCTCTGGGCATTCATCTCTTCCCTCAACTAGCCCCCACAATTTTTTCCTTCATGAGCATATACATGGTTTTTGTCTGCCATGTGTAAAACTGCTCCCCATTAAATTTGGCTATCTCTTGTGCCGTACTCATGATGATGTGAAGGGGGTCTTACTTCTTGATCCAATTTCAAGATCCAAGGGCAGTGTCTACCCTTTTACAACTCAATCTGGTGTTTAGGTGATGATTACAACAGATTTATCAGCATAATTTTACCAGAAATTACATTAAACCAAGGGTAATAAATTTGTACAGAATGGTTGGAGTATCAAACCATCTTCGAATTGCAATATAAAGTTATAGGGATCTGTATCAGATACCTAATGGTTAATTTGAACCCTCAATTGTACCAAAAAATAGTGATTAGTACTGATTAATCATTGATTAGCAAATTAATCCTCTGTCTTGTGTGTAGAAAACAAAGTATGCGGGGAGTCCAGATCTGAGGCCTTAGAGTTCAAATGAGCTCAAATCCTTTCAAGGCCATCAATAGTAATTAGTCTAGTAGAGGATTAAGCCAAGAAACACAAGATTTGACCAAACATTGAATGCTTAATCTCTGTTTTACCAAAGTCACCTGTAGATTTGGTGAAGAGCTTGGATCTCACACTGTAGACTTGATCAAATCAAAAACTGTCTTCACCAGCTTGTAGAGCACCCTTGAAAACCCCTAGGGCCAAGAGGAATTAGAGCCATTGCATCTAGTGAAGAAGAAATCTCATTTTTCCCTCAAAAAACAAGCACTGGAAAATTAGCGAAAATCAGGAGCTGCGCTTGGCGGTTTGACGTTTCATTTGAATGGGCTGAAGCACAATGGTTATGGCTATGTGTGGCTGAGAGGTTGGAGGCTATTATTAAGCCTGGAGGGAGATCAAGCCCCTCCACTAGCTAGGGGTGCAGAGAGCTTGTTGAAAAAGAGGTAAAAAACTTAATTATCTACTAATCTTAATTAGTTAGGTGATTAGCAAGATAATGGGCTCATAAATTGATGGATTCTAGGCTAGGCTCTGATACCATGTTAAATTTGTAGCAATGTGATGAGCTATGGTGGATCAAATGCTAGAATCAACATCATTATTAAAGAGATTAGATGATATTTAAGACGTTTGAGTGAGCAATTAATTGATAGCTTAATGTAGGCATGGGTAATCAAAAACCAGTGAATTCTCATTAGGCCAATGCCTCAATTTATAGAGTTTACATCCAAGCATCTAATCCCACTGATCTCTCCTTGATTCACTCCACCTCTTTTTCTTGATTCTCTCCACCTCTTCCCAGAATATCTCCACACCTCCTAAATCTCCTCATGCTACCCTTTATTCTCTCCCAGTAGATACTTCTCACCTTTTCACAGGTTCTCTCACATTTACAGATTCTCTTTTACAGCCTCTTGCTAAGGGCTTGTTCCCGCACACACCCCCACTTGTATATTTCAACAAGCAACATCTCGTAGCACGATCATCTTCCATCATGTTGTCATCTAAACGTATTGCTTCTTTACAACTAATCAAATGTTTTGGGATTGGATACAATGATCAAGTTGTGTAAACTATTTTTCTTTAAGCCCATCATGATCAACTCTTCAATTGAGAATCGCTTAGTTTCTCCCATGACACATCGTGAGTCCAAGAGTTTTATCCGTAGGATAAAGTCTCTAATGGTTTCATTTGGTTTACGCTCAATTGAATAGAGTTCTTTCACTGCACTCCACCGATCACCTTATCTTGAAAAGGTGTGGATAAAGGCTGTTTTCAAGGTTCTGAAGTTGGTCTTGATCGCAAATATCAATGTGATGAACCATCGACTACCTTCTCTCTCTAAGCATAGGTTCAACGCATGTACCTTGGTGGGGCATTTGGGATTTCGAAAGGCTTCACATCTTTGTTCAAACATTTGAATGAATTGAATAGGATCAGTTGTTCCGTCATATTTGCCCATGATTTTGGAGATCTGTATAGCTGTATTTTTGTTTGAGTCACTGAGGCCGTATGTGAGTGCTCTTGTGGGTAGGGACTCACTCATTCCTTGGGCGACCCCCCTTCCTAGACTAGTCAGTATATCTAAGGTGTGGTCATCTAGAGGTTGAAAAGGGTTGGTACCTATAAGATTAGTGGGAATGTTAGGTAAAGGACCAAAGCCCGGTGGGATTGAAGTGACAAGGGGTGTAAAACCCGATGACATGCTTGTTGTAGGCATGGCCAATGGTATTGGGAGGAGGTGCATTGCGGCATAGATCTCAATGGCTCAAAGCTGTCAGCCCCATTGGGTTCAGTGAGTGTGTCGATCCACGTAACCCTTCTATCGTTGCCACGTCTGACGCTATCAATTGCTCTTAATGAGCAAGCATACGTGTTTTTTTTTGCTTTTTAGATTTTCTCACAGCCCTTTACAGCCTCAGGAAGCTTGGCGCACTCTTCGTCTGGTCAAACGAATGTCCATTTGCCCTAATTAGCTTAGACGCTACACGCACGTGAACGACCTTTTCGGGATATTTTTTTCGAAAAAAGTGCATGCTAGTAACTTCCTAAATGGAAGAGGAGGTTCTAAAACCTATTTTCCATCACTGTCTCAAGATGAAAATTTTTTTCCTCTTTTGCAGCCCGTTTTTGAAGGTGTTCCGAAAGGAATTTGGAAAGTTGTAGTATTTTTGGAGTACTACAACTTTGTCTCTTTGAGTCATTCGTGATTTTGTCGTTTAGACCCTCAAAAAGTAGCCCGAATATGATTCAAAGTTATTTTCGTGTTGTTTTTTGTGATTTTTAGTGCTTTTCGGATTGTTTTTTGCCTCGCTTTTTGGGTTGAATTTTGAGGCTGCTGGTCGGAGGCCAAAACGATCAATTTTGCCTTCAGATGGTCATAACCAAATTTGAAGAGCTCGATGTCGACTTTTCGATGAGCACTAGGGCACCCTCATCAGATTCACAGTTTAGGAGATGCAAGCCTCCAAATATGGGTGTTTTCCAGAGTTGTTTTTTTTGGGCCGACGTGTCTCATGAACTAGCAAGGTATAGTTCAGGTATGAAGCAGATTTCACGGATTTTATAAAAAAAAAAATAAATAAATTATTTTTGTTTCATCAGGGACTGTTTCACGCCGTAGATGCTTAGTGGTTCACGTCGTGAAATGCTTAGGGTTTCACACCATGAACTCCGCTTCACGAAAAATTTATTTATTTTTTTCCTTCGCGTAGGCTGTTTCACGTCATGAAACAGTGAAGGGTTCATGTCGTGAATCGATTTTTGATTATTTTTTAAAGCCAACGGACCTCCTTTCACATTGTGAACTAGTAGGGTGTAGTTCACCGCGTAAAGTGGACTTCATGGATTTTATCAAATTTTTTTTTCTGCGACCAGGATTGTTTCACGTTGTGAGATGCTTAGTGGTTCACACTGTGAAATGCTTAGGTTTTCACGTAGTGAACTGGACTTCACGAAAAAATTAAATTTATTTTTTGTTTTGTTTTTTTCGTGTGGATTGTTTCATGCTATGAAACACTTAAGGGTTCATGTTGTGAACTGCTTAGGACATGAATCGATTTTTGATTATTATTTTTTTGGCACGGACTCCTAGGGTGCGAGGCCCTAAGGCATGAGAATGCAGAAAATGGTTCACGTGTGGTGGAGGCCATTGGCTCATGGACATGTTCATATGTTGGGTTTTCGGGCCTAGGCTTATGGGCATGGGCATGATAAGTGTGTGTGAAATGGGCCAAAGTATATAAGATAATGGCTCATAGTTGTAAAGGGATCTTTTGACAATATTTTGATAACTTGACTCTTATGTCAAGTACAACTACCTTGATGCCTATGGCTCACGCTTCCATGGTGAAACTCTCCATGATCCATTTTCTTTCCTATTTCCTACTAATTGTCTTTAATTTTGTGCATTTTCTTGAGTTTTCTTGACTTTCTTGATTTTTTTGATAAAAAATATGGGTATGATCATCTTGAAATGTGAAAGTCCCTTTTCTTGGTTTAATTCTTAAGCTTTTGGGGCTATGGGTTTACTGGGGGACCAAATTTTGAGGGAGCCGCACCAAATTTCAAAGCTCACACAGATCAAATTTGGGGGAGAATTTCACTAATCTTGATTAATATGGCTAACAAAACGTTTTTCTTTTTCCCTCTTTCTTGGTGCTTGATCTTGAGAGCTATGGAGCTTTCATTTTGGATTTTAAACCTACAAAAGCCTAGGGTTATGAATGGGACATGTGAGGGCTTCTTCTCAAACCTCTTTGGTGATAGTTTCCTCACAAATTGTCGTCATTAGGTTGCGCACATTTTTGCTCTTCTCTTGGTCTTTTGGATCCTCAACAATCACAGATTAGACACTCTATACTTAAAATGTCTTGAGTGGTTGATTAAGGCATAGTATGGGCCTTCTTTTGAGCTTTATGGGAGGCTATTACTTGCACGATTTTGGCCGTAAGAAAGCTTTTTTTTGCTATGCACATTTTTTGTCTTATGGGAGCTTGTGGAGGCTAACATTGAGGCTTACCTAAGCTTTGGAGAGGCTTAAGCAAGCATAAGCTTCATAAGAAGCTTAACAAAGATGGTTTTTTTTTTGTGTAATTTAACCCGTGAGGCTATCCATGGAGCTATGGCCGTTTTTTCTCAAAATAAGAATTGAAGATCCGTCAAAAAGGCAACAACAATGCTTGGCAAGGCTTCTTCCAAGTGTATGAAATTTCTAATATGTATCAATTCTTCAATTTCTTAGAATTAGGGTTTCTTGGGAAAAATTAGGGTTTCATGCATAGTGTAGCAAAAATTGCTTGCATCATCAACTCACAAATTTGAGGCTCCATGGGGGTGTAAGATTCCTCCCTCTAGCTTTTGAGGTGTGCAGGTGTAAGAACCTCCCCTTCTGATCTTATAATTATTCCCCTCTCTGAAATAAAAGAAAGATCTTGTTTTACCCTGTTTTGGCCGAGAGAGAGAAAATGTCTAGAGGGAGGTAATTCAAAATTGAGATATTTTTGGATATAAAAATCCTCCTAGTGTCTAAAATGGTTTCCCCTGAAACAGAAATTCAAAAAGAACTTTTCAATGTGAAATTGGAATTAATTGAAAATAGGTAAAAAGGACCTTAGCCTAAGGGTCCAGATTTTCAAAAATTTTTGGATTATGGTCCAATTAAGGTTCTTATGGACCAATAAGATTAATCCAAATGTAGGGAGGAGATAAATTGAATAATAAAAGAAAATCTCCCCAAAATGAGTAAATGCTCACATAAGATGAAGAGTTGACTAAGGACAAGGTTTATTAGTTAAAAAGAAGAGATATTTAGAGGAAATGATGCATTTTTGACACCTCAATGTGGGGATCTCCCCTCTTGAAGGAGGCGCCTATTTCACATGTGTGGAGGAGTTTTAACTCATAAATAATGAGATATTTTCATCTCTCCTCTCTCCTCTTTCAAAACTAGATCCCAAAAAGTAGGCTAAACTGACCCAAAAATGGTCAAAAATTGACCAACCTGATCTGGAAAATTCTAGAATCAGTTTGCTTGGTTAGAGGCTCATATTTTCCTATAAATAGAAGCCTCTCCCCTCATAAAAGGTTAATAGTGTTTCCTACCCAGAGATTGAATTTTCTTGATAATTTTATAATTTTTGGCTTAATCCTCTCCAAAGTAATTGGTGGCCACTCTTGATCCAAACAAGAGTAGAACCCTCAATCCCTCAAGCCAAAGAAAAGCTTACAAACTCTATGTAAGTTAAATTCTTCTTACTTTTAAATTTTAAATCTATGGTTTTCTTAATCTTCTTGTTTTTTAATAGTTGATTAAATTAAATTTTAATGCTATGCCTTGATGAAAAGGCCATCCCCTTCTCTTCCTTACAATTTAGCCTTTCTTTATCCTAGAATGATTAACAAACAAATTGATTAAACTTTTCTTATTATTTACTCTCTTGAAATTGAAAATTGTGTAGATTAGAGTCCTTTATATCTTATTGGGGTTAATTTAAATAGAAAATAGAATGTAAAAAAATTGAGAAATGGTCCGCCATATAAAGGAGGTTATGGCAACATTTTCTTGAATTTTATGGAAAAGAAAGTTTTTTTAAAATGTTATTCTAAAAGAGTAATTCCCACCATTTGTGCATTCTAAAAGAAATATTCTAATTTACTCCATGTACATATTCACCTATGAATATGCATGGATATCACTGATATTAATTATTAAAATTAATTTCTATGCATAGAAAGATGCATAATGGAAATTTTTATTATAAAAGCGTTGTTTTCATTGAATTTAATTTCTATGCATAGAAAGATGCATAATGGAAATTTTTATTATAAAAGTGTTATTTTCATTGAATTTAATTTCTATGCATGTATAATGGAATTTTTTATTATAAAAGTGTTGTTTTCATTGAATTTAATTTCTATGCATAGAAAGACGCATAATGAAAATTTTTATTATAAAAGTGTTGTTTTCATTAAAATTGATTTTATGCATAGAAAAATACATAAAAGATTTTATTTTTATTTCAAAAGTGTTATTCTCATTAAAATTGATTTTATGCATAGAAAGATGTATAAAGGATTTATTTTTATTTCAAAAGTGTTATTTTCATTAAAATTGATTTTATGCCTAGAAAGATGCATAAAGGATTTAATTTTAATTCAAAAGTGTTATTTTTGTTAAAATTGAATTTATGCATAAATATATGCATAAAAGGATTGTTATAAAAGTGTTATTCCCACTGAAGTTGATTTTTATGCATAAATAGATGCGTAAAGAATCTTTATATCAAAAGTTTAAATTCTATGAATAGATTTGAATGGATGGATGGATGTGATGTGAATAGAGGTGATGAGATGTGAGTGAATAGATGTGATGAGATGTGATGTGAATCAGATAGATGTGAATGGATGGATGGATGTGATGTGAATAGAGGTGAATAGATGTGAGGTGATGTGATGTGAATCAGATAGATGTGAATGGATGGATGGATGTGATGTGAATAGAGGTGATGAGATGTGAGGTGAATAGATGTGATGAGATGTGATGTGAATCAGATAGATGGATGTGATGTGACTAGAGGTGATGAGATGTGGTGAGATGTGATGTGAATTAGATAAATGTGAATGGATGGATGGATGGATGTGAATAGAGGTGATGAGATGTGAGGTGAATAGATGTGATGAGATGTGATGTGAATCAGATAGATGTGAATGGATGGATGGATGTGATGTGAATAGAGGTGATGAGATGGATGGTGAATAGATGTAACAAGATGTGATGAGAATTAGATAAGTGTGAATGAATGGATGGGTGGTTGTGATGTGAATAGAGGTGATGAGATGTGAGGTGAGTAGATGTGATAAGATGTGATGCGAATCAGATAGATGTGAATGAATGAATGGGATGTGATGTCATGTGAA
Organism: Cibotium barometz; assembly: GCF_041138505.1. Lineage (NCBI taxonomy): Eukaryota > Viridiplantae > Streptophyta > Polypodiopsida > Cyatheales > Cibotiaceae > Cibotium > Cibotium barometz. The sequence goes on along the minus strand of NC_141096.1, from coordinate 24,995,398 downwards.
TCAGGATGTAAATGAATGATATGGGATACGAGTGGATGATATGTGATGAAAATGGATGTAAATATATGTGAAGAATGGATGTGAATGTATATGTGAAAGAATTGATGTGGATATGTATGTGAAAGAACGGATGTGGATGTGTATGTGAAAGAATGTGATGTGAATGTGTATGTGAAGAATGGATGTGAATGAGTATGTGAAAGAATGGATATAGATGTGTATGTGAAAGAATGTGATATGATGGAAAGAGATGTAATGTGTCATAAATATTTGTGGATGTGGAGTGAAGGATATGAATGAATAGATAGATGTGAGAAGTCGTATGTGTGAACGATTGGATGGATGTGGATGAATGAGATGAGATGTGTATGAATGAGATATGATGTGGATGAATGAGATGAGATGTGTATGAATGAGATATGATGTGGATAGATGTGATGTGATATAATGACGATGAGAATGAATGTGATGGATATGATGTGTATGAATGAGATATGATGTGGATAGATGTGATGTGATATAATGACGATGAGAATGAATGTGATGGATATGAATGAATGTGAATGGATATGAATGAATGTGAATGTGATGGATGAGAATGAATGTGATGGATATGAATGAATGTGATGTGATGGGATGTGAATCGGGATAGATGTGAATGAATGAGATGTGAGGTAAAATGAATGAGATGTGATGTGATGAGATGTGGATATGGGTAGATGCGAGTGGATGAGATCCGATGGGGATAAATGAGAAAAGATGTGATGAAATGGAAAATGATGTGATGAGAATGGGAATACATATGAAATAAATGAGAATTGATGTGGAACAATGTGGAAAGATGAGAGTTCGTTATAAAACTGTATTTATGACCTATTTTTAAATGACTGTTTTATGTCAAGAATGCTGGGGAAGCATTTTGATCGTCTTATGAATGAGGTCGTGGTGGAGACCTACTCTGATAAAGTTGCAACAGCTGAGACGGAGAGTCAATGGAGGATGTCTCGTGTAGCAAGGTCGGCCAAGGTCTTGACCAGCCTCGGTTCGATTAAAATGGTGAGCTTCCGATATGGTGGATGAGGGACCAAGGAAACGGCCTATGAGTGAAGCATTAGGTCACCTACGAAGGATCTTAGAGGGTGTTGACCATACGGTGCTTGGGCTCTGAGCCGCCGACGATACCCACGCGTGGTCAAGGAAGATATTGGAACAAGGAGTAAGAGTTGTTTTCTGAATTCGGGCATGGATCTGGTTGATTGACCTTGCTGGTCCTCAACGGATGAGTCCATGGCTCTTTTATATGGATCCGTTGGGTTGATCTTGCTGATATACAACGGAGATTCCATTTTGATATGTGAATATATTTCCGGTTGCTATGAGCTAGGAACTATCGAAAAGGCCCCTAAGTGAACATGTGGTGAGCGTTCTGGTTGCCAATGATGCCATAGGTACACCGATGAAGGAAAAATTAGAAATTAGGATTCAACTGGATATTTTGGAGGATTATGATCAGTGACACTATGGTTTCATTAAATGATTGTTTTAAAGACAGCTTATTCTGTGAAAAAGGCAATATCATATTGGGTGTGTAAGTGGTGTGACTAATTTTAAGTTTGCATGAATATTTAGCTAGGGGGCCTTGGAACTCTTTTCCCTGGTACCCGGGACAAAACTTAACCAAATTCTTAATTGGATCCCATCACTACAGTGGTTGGGCGGTTGGCTAACCCATGGGACTGGATGGGGTTAGGCTGGACTGATGGATCCCTAAAATTGAGACTCAATTCTGTTATAGTACGATAGATGAAATAAATCCCAGATCAAAATTGTTCTATGGAAAAGAATCAACGGCTGTGCCTCTCAATGAGAAAAAAAGAGTTGGTCTCTGATCCAAGTGCAATCTTTTTCTTGATCTAACTATGGGACTTTACAGGGTCGGTTAGATTAGTTCAGTTAGTTAAGGCTTTTGGCTACGTTAGAGTCAAATTTTATCCTGGAGGAATCGCCCGTGCTTTCCGGGCGAGGGAAGTTTTTTCGAGTTCGGTTTTGGAAGAACCGAGGGATTAGTCTCTTGTCTGGATATCCGTGGGTGAGGCCCCGAGTGAGGGACCCTGCCCCACGCAAGAAGTGCTACTTCCGCTGCTAGCACCCCTGAATTCATTACGCGGTGGGGACAAGGATCTCACAATAGGAATCATTAATTGATTTCTACACACTTCTTGCATTAGTTGATTGACACCTTGAGTTTCTTGAATCCATTAGTAAGATTTAGGGTTTCCCTTCAAGAGACCTTAATCTCATGGATTAAGCCTTGATTACATGCTAATTAATTTACCTAACAACCATGGGAAGTAACAATTATGGACCTTATGCTTGTGAAATGGCTTCAATACACTATTAATCAAACCCTAGATCAATAGGCTATGGTTTTTTAGAGCCATTGTAATCTATGTAGCCAATATGGGATGGTTTCAATGGTTCTATACATGCCATTAGAGATGCTACATGAATGGTTGCAAGCTAATGGGATGTGTTGTTACCATCTTTAGCTATCACATACTATGCATTGACACATGCGGTTCTTGGATACATTGATGTCTATGCTTTGTGGTTGTTGGTTGTTATTCAAGATTGAAATCGGTATTGGTCATCATCACTTGGTGTGGATGTGATGGGATATGGAGAAGAACACAAAGCAAGAGAAATATGCTATTGTAATGTGATGAAATAATAAGCATGAGTCATGCCTGAAATCAAATTATAAGTGATTTCAATCATCTATTTGAGATTCAATCATTCTCCACATCATATTGTACTACACTGCTCAATTCTAGCCCACCACTAGCGATGTGTGAGGGTACCCGAGTATGAGAGCATGGCTTAAATTCACCATGTCATGATTGCCGTGAAAGAAGTACATTGAGGGATTAGGTCTTGGTGGTGAAGACATGGCCCAAAATTATGACCTCGGAATTTAAACTTAGGTTGGAAGACCTTGGCTAAAAGACTAGCAAGCTTCAACACACTTCATCGACTTCCAATTGTGCCAAATGATGTATTCTCATTGGACAAAGTGTTAACACATTGGAAAGTGGATACATTGCAAAGGGCAAAGTGTTATGCTTTGGATGCAATTGGGGACACTAATTGGATGATTTTGGATGCCTATTGATGCATTGTGAATGCCATGTAATGGTAATGATAAGAGGAGTTGATGGGAATCAATAATTTTGTTTGCTTACATTGAGATTCGGTTCCAAAAGCAAACAAAATGCTACCAAAATTTCTAAAATTTCCTTGCATATCTGGCTTAAACCCTAAATTTGGTCATAGGGGTTTTTTAGTCTTGCCAAGGGCTTTACACCCTCTTTTATTGCTCCATAAGGACTCCTTATTAAGCCTTAAAGACCTTGATTTTGACATCATTTGGGGGGGTCAAAATAGGGTTTACCAAAAATTGCCAAACCCTAATTCAATCATATACCCTAGATTGTGTCACAAGTGTCTTTACACATTCTCTTAGTACTCCATTAGACCTTCCAAACAAGCCCTTAACTCTTCGATTTGAGTATCATTTGTTAGGTCCAAGTGACATAGTTGACTTTTTGACAAAAGTCTAAAAGAGTTGATTCCACTTTGACTTTGGTCAAAACTTTTGGGGGGATGATAGTACTTTCTAAGAAAGATCATTATAATTGGGTTAGTTTTGGTCATCTTATAACCAACTTTCCATTTTCAATAGTACTTCAAAAACCCTAAAATAGAGAGATATAGTGCACATCCAAAGTAGGATCTAGGGTGCGATTTCTTGTCTCCATTACAGATGTGGCAAACTAAAGCTTATTAAATTTGGAGTCTGTTTGAGCAAAATAAGACCTATTTGATGTTTTGGTAATTTTTGACCGCATAGAGTAGAGTGCTAAACCCTAATTTAGTCAAGAGGATTTAGGGTTTTTTTAAAAATAATCATTAGGCTTCAATCCTATCCCATAAAATGAAAATATTTCAACCTTGTTAATCAGATTCCAAAATCTCAAGTTGGATCAAATCTTGTACCAAGGGCATACATAGTTGAGCAATTTTGGGTCCAGTACAATATTCGAGAATCATGGGTGACTCTGATAGTGAGGATGATGAAAGTTATTATGAGGATAAAGATGGTTTTAGTGATAATATTTGCAAATGGAAGTTGTACCATGGATGAGAAAGATAGCATTGAAGAGGCTACTTCCAATGAGGATAGTGACAATCATGAAGATTCAACATGCATGGATAATGATCAATGTGATGAAGACTATGAGTATGATCTTCAAGGGCATATGGAAGGTATGGATTTTGATGCTTATATCTATGAGAATAAAGTTGGCTATGATTCTTCCTATGAGGTCACTCTCATAGCACAATGAGATGATTGGATCCATGAAAGTGAAGTTGAATCTCAACTCAATCAAAGTAGTCACGATTCTTCTTACAAGATCAAGTCTCATAGCAATGGTGATTGGAACCAAGAAAGTGTATTTTAATCTTGACTTAACACCCTTGAGAATGATCTTATAGACTCTACATTGTTGGGGATTTTAATGAACAACAATGCTTCTCTTTCGGTGATGGGTTGTCAAGGACAACAAAAGGAGTAAGCATTAGAAATGAGAATGATATGTATTTTGGAGAATGTTCTTTCTTCTCAAGGGTATATGCAACATGCTATGCCAAATACATCTCATGATTCCGCTTCTCATGCATCTACAAAAGGGAAAGGATTGGCACATGGTTCTACTCATCATTTGGGTTCAAATGATATTGAAAGAATTCCAAGGGTGTAAAGGGAAGAGTTGTATGATGATGATTGGCACATGCAAGATGATTTGCATGATGGTGGTTAGAAAAAGAAATTTGATGCTATGTAAGAAAGAAGCAATGTTTATACTGAGGAACTTTCTTCAAGAATGTATGGTGTGAGGTGAAAAAAAGAAGAAAGAACCTGCCTCTATAGCTCTTCCACCTCCCAAACTTGGAAAAACTACCACGAACGGGGCACCACCAGCCACCATCGGCTGGAACACTCTCTCAACATTCGCCACCCACCCACACCATAAGACAGCTCAGAACCACGAAGGACAGATGATCATTCAACAAAAAAAACGTATACAGCATCAAACCATGTACAAACTCAGCAAATACACCAAAGACCAGGACTCTGGCCAGGATTTACTGCCAAGGGAATACACCCTTGCGTCTGACGACCAAGCCTCTGTCTCCCGATCTCTGTAATCTCCAGAGGGCGCCCACACCAGCAACCCTTCTTCACTTTCTCTGTAGCCCGGCTACTCTCTGTCTGCTGCTATCTGCCAATTGTCGTAGGCGAGTCCCACTGTCTCCAGCCCACACATTAGCACCACTTCTGCATCCAACACACACAAAAACCCAAGGCTCCCTCTCTGGTCGGCATCCACGCACTGCCTGCAATCACCACCCACACAAGACCAGCTACTCTCTCCAGAAGGCGCCCACACCAGCTAACCTTCACTCAGCAGCTCCCACTCTCTGTATGTCGTGACCAGCAGCTTCACCAACCACCAGAGCCTTCACAATCCTCAGCACCACGAACCACTGCTCACCGCAGCATCCTCAGATATCTAGCCCAAGCCACATCACTCAATCCCTTCCAAACAGCAGCCCTCTCTGCTGCTTCAATCATCATGACAAGACGATCACTTTCTCACAAGGCCTCCACTTTGCTTGTCCCCTCGTACACTTGGCGCCATCACCTTTCAGACCCGCCAATGTTTTCACTGGCTCTCACACGGCCAGCTCAACGCCTTCAGCCAATACACACAACAAACCACACCTTTCAAGCTAGGCGGCTCTCCTTTCTCGCATCTGCAGAACACCCTGTCACCTTCACCCACACGGACGCTCTCTCTTCGTTGCTACTCGTCCCAGCTGCTTCAGAACACGGAGGCCTGCTGGCTCACACGCGCTGGCTCTCCTTCTTATGCCTGCAGCAAGCGCTTGCACCCAGTCGACCAAGGCAGCCTTCTCTCTGCCTCCCGCAGCTTCAATCTCTGAGCCAAAGGCGACCCTCAGCTCCCGACTCTGCACTCGCCAGCACCTCTGTCCTTCGCTCTGTGCCTGTGTGGTCACACGCCTCTTTATCACTCCAGCGCTTGCCTACTGAGGTGGTCCAGCCCCTCTCTGCTACACGACCTCTATACACCCAGCGTCCTCAGACATCTTCTCAAAACGGCCATCACTTCCTTCTACACCAGTCGGCTGCGCCCCTCTTCACTATTGTGAGCCCGGCTCTTTTCTACGCCAGCTTCTTGCGCTCCTCTCCTACTCGGCCGCTATTCCCTTGAGGCGGCCATCCACGCTTCACGTCTCCTTTAAAACTAGGCGCCGGCTCCAAACTCCATCGTTGACCACGCCCACCTTCTCTGTACCTGTCAGCCACCTGTCGCCTCACGCATCAGAGCCGCCCAACACCCATCGCCAGCCTTGGGCTCTCCTTCAAAGTCTGCTCAACCCGACTGGGCTTACTCCTCTCTGCATAAACGGCGACCTCTGCAGCAACACTGCCCTCGCACAAGGCGGCTTCCACAGAGCCTCTCCAACTTTTTTTTCACTCTACCCAGCTCTGCAATCTACAATAGGCCTCCCCTTTCCTTTTTTCAGAGCGCCCGTCTCCCTTCTTTCACGCCCTTCTCGAAGCAAGCTGGCCGCCACCTTGTTATTCCATGTGGCCTTTTACAAATTGGCCATGTGGATTATTATTTTATTTTATTTTTAAAAAGCCTCCAACCACATAATTATGGCCACACTAATGCCAAAAGACTCTCCTTCTCCTTTCTTTTCCAGGAAATACGGTGCCCACACAGCTTCCAAATAAATGCGAGAGGTACCCACAACCCCATGATCAGCATCATCATCATACTAAATCCGTCAATTTCCCAGTTGGTGTTCTGCTTTTAGCAACCATCCGCACACCACATTGATGCAATAAAACTCCAGATCTCCAGCGTCTGCTCCGGAAAATAAACACGTGCATAAACCAACTTTCTGCCAAACCACTCAGCCTGTACACTTGCCAGGGCATTCAGGGCAAAGTTTATTCGCACACCACACGCACCATATGTACACTGACCAAAAAACCCTTTCAGATTTTAGCCTGACATACTTTGCCCAACCCCTAGCCTGCTGAATCATTTATGATCAGCAGAAAGCATATGACCACGTTTCCCTCCGTCAATCCTCTGAGCATCATACAGTGTAACCAACACATCTCTATTCCAGGTGATCCAAGAAACTCTGTCATCCTCCCCAGGCATAATCTTCCATCCCATATCCCACAACACAATACCAGAGCTTCTGGAAACAAAGCTCCTGACATAGACACCATCCTGCCTCATCTCAATCCCAAAATCCCTGATACGATCAGTACCAATATCGGAGAACCAGTGCAGCAACTCCTGTTGAGGGTAAAAACTGATGAAAGCTTCATCAAGAAAAACCTGTTGTACCATAACACTTTCCTGTCCATCCACATAAGAAGCCTCACCATCAAAACCAGCTACCACAGGCAAAACAAACTCCTCTTCAAAAGGCACCATTCCCAAAGCATCCACCTCAGTTCCTGTATGCTCATCTTCATCAAAGCCACCAAGAAATTCATCCATTACAGCATCCATAGACTCATCTATAACAGCAGCATCATTCAAAGTCTTCTGGTGTTTCTCTTTCTTCATAGCCTTAATTCTGGTCATGGCTTTCTTAACATTAATACACATCTGGTCATCTAGCTCCAACTCAGGCTCATCATCCTGTAGACTGTCTATTTCCCACTCATCCCACATAGGTTCATTCAAAAATTCAAAAGCAGACTCTTTCACATCACAGGCATACCTTTGTTCATGATCCACTTGTACCTCCTCGCATTCTTCATGTATGGCTTCTTTCTGTTCAGCAACCTCATCACTAAGCACTTCCTCATCAATAACCAGGGCATCCATCTCTGCATCCTCTTCACTAGATGAAGTATCCTCTGTTCCCTCACTAGTAGTGGTGCTACTGGTCGTGTCATCATCACTCGAATCAGCTTCACTCTCCTCTTCATTATGAACAGGCTTCTGGTTATCCATATTAAACTGCTTTTTATCCCCTCTCCTGTCATACAGAGTAATGACTCCTTTCCTCCAATCCTGAACAGCCTTCACTGCTCTCAGCCATGGTCTTCCCAAAATGATGGGGAATGCACCCATTCCTGCAGGCATAACATGACAATCCACAAGCACCTTTACATCAAAAGCTTCCAATTCTAATTCCTTAATCATACCTAAACATTTGACCTTCTGATGATTTGCCAGCCGAATATGGAATCCAGATGCTTCTGTAAAATTAAGACCAAGCCTCTCCACAGCTGCCAATGTGATCACACAAATCTGTGCTCCACCATCTATGTATGCCTCTCCTAGATTCTTCCCTTTGTACCACACATTCACCACAGGACATATATCAGGTAACTCCTGGACAGATAGAACAGTCACTATCCCTTTGGCAGGCTCCTTCTCTCTCGGGTTCACAAGTCTCTTCCACTGACGCTTCAAATTGGGAGCTAACTCTATCAATTGCCCAAAAGTAATGTTAGCCTTCCTTTCAGCCATGTCTTCCTGCAAACTGTAGCTATTCTGCCCACCCCCTAGTGGAAAATCAGTTACCTGAAACTTCCTACGAGACCTCCTCTTCTGCTTGACCTTCACATCCCTTCCTTCCTTTACTTTACCTTTCTTCTTGCTGGGCCCTGCAGCATCCTTGCTTTCCCTTTCCTGTGGCATCCGTTTCCCTAAAGGCATCACATCAGCTTTTGCCTCCTTCGTCCTCTCAAGGGTGACCACATCTATCACCTTAGTTTTTCCCTTCTCTTCAGCTGTAATTCCACTGGGACCTGCTTGATCTCTGATATCAATACCATAATCACTCGACCTGTCAGGTAGCTGTGAAGGTAGTGGGTACATGTCACCACCCATTCGCTGAGGCTTATCACAATCTGTACTCAGATGACCAAGTTCACCACAGTTCCAGCATGTAGGAATGAAATGACGACCCCTACCGCGACCACGTCCATACCCTGCTTGTCCATCTCCCCCTTCAGGATTATTGCCTCGGCCTCTACCACGTCCACCACCTGTACTTCCCATTAAATTCAAGCTCAAATTCTTCATAAGATCAACCATCTGTTTCATATCCTGCCGCAATCCCTCATCAGAACCTGCAGGAACCATAGGTACTCCCTGACTAGTTTGAGGCACCATCTGCATAGCTTGGGCTTCTGTGGGCTTCATCCTCTCAATCACTGCACTCATGGGTGTAGCCTCCACTCTACGAATCTCCGGCTGTGCTACAACTGGAATCATCCCCAGCTGATTCATTCGCTGCAGTTTCCAATCTTTTGACTTAGCAATCTCCACCGCATCCTCAAAAGACCTGGGCTTCTTCAGTTCCACTTTCCAGCGAATACTCCTCTTAAGCCCGGCTACAAACTTGTTTTTCTTCATCATGTCAGGCGGCACCTGGTCTTCCCCTAAAGCCTTGCATAGAGTCTCCCATAGCAAAGAAAATTTCTTCATATAATCATCTATTGATTCAAACTCACCTTGTGTCAGAGCTTGCACCTCATGCCAAACCTTGTCGGGGTCTTCCACCTTCTTGAACCTGTTGCTAAGTGCTGTCTTTAATCCATCCTCAGTCATCTCAATGCGTGGAATAGCATCTCGCAATGACTCTTCATAAGCCCTGTACCAGGTCCTTGCATCCCCTTTCAAACAGATGCTCAACAGCCGCAACACCTGTACCGACTCATTAATATGGTTGCTTATACATGCAACCTCCATTCTTTCCAAGAAGTCTGCCACATCCTCATTCGGACCACCATAAAACTCTGGGTAAGACATCATCTTGATCCCCAAAACTCTCGTCAGATCCCAACCAAAAACCCAAAAACACCTTCCTTCAATCTCTCACTCTGGGGCATACACCCTCGTAAGAGAAATCCCTGAGCAATCCTCAGTGGGGGCACCAGAAGGATGTGAGGTGAAAAAAAGAAGAAAGAACCTGCCTCTATAGCTCTTCCACCTCCCAAACTTGGAAAAACTACCACGAACGGGGCACCACCAGCCACCGGCTGGAACACTCTCTCAACATTCGCCACCCACCCACACCATAAGACAGCTCAGAACCACGAAGGACAGATGATCATTCAACAAAAAAAACGTATACAGCATCAAACCATGTACAAACTCAGCAAATACACCAAAGACCAGGACTCTGGCCAGGATTTACTGCCAAGGGAATACACCCTTGCGTCTGACGACCAAGCCTCTGTCTCCCGATCTCTATAATCTCCAGAGGGCGCCCACACCAGCAACCCTTCTTCACTTTCTCTGTAGCCCGGCTACTCTCTGTCTGCTGCTATCTGCCAATTGTCGTAGGCGAGTCCCACTGTCTCCAGCCCACACATTAGCACCACTTCCTAGGGACCAATAGGATCAATCCATGTGTAGGGAGGAGATAAATCCAATTTTGTAAAAGAAGATACCCAAAAATGAGTAAATGCTCACATAAGGTGAAGAGTTGAAAATGTACAAGGTTTATTAGTAAAAAACTATGAGCAATATTAAAAATATGAGATATTTTGGGTATAATGATTCCATTTTGACACATCAGTAAGGAAAAGGAGGGCCTTCAATGAGGCACCTAAAACACATGCTTAAATGAGTTTTAAACTCATAAAAATTGAGATATTTCATCTCTCCTCTCTCCTCATTCAAGTCTAGTTCCAAAAAGTTAGCTTAACTGACCTAAAAATGGTCAAAAAGTGACCAAACTGACTTGGAAAATTCTAGAATCAGTTTGTTTGGTTAGGAGCTCAATTTTTCCTATAAATAGAAGCCTCCCCTTGTTGAAAAAAATATAGTGTCTTATGCATTGTTACTCTACTCCACCTAAGCCAAGAACTGTGAATTCTTTAATAATTCACTAGTTTTTGACACTTCCCTCTTTCTTCAATCCCATTGGTGGCTCCATCAACATACTAAACCAATTGATTGGTTGGGGGCCTCTACCGTGAACAAAGAATCAAGCAAATTGTAAGATAAGTATGGTGAATTTTGATCTTTTCTATAATTTCTCAATGTTTCTCTCTTCTCAACCCCTCTCAAGCTTGAGAAGCTTAATTGGTATGGTTTTTGAATGCTATTGAAGTTAATTGATTAATGATAGTAAAGAATTACATAAATTTCTATTTATGTTTAATTCTAATGGTTTTTTTTTCTCTCTCTCACTTAAGAAATGGTCATACTCATGACCCATTCTCAATCCAAATGAAGCTTTTCATAAAGCTTTTCCTTAATCCAAGATTAATCTATGCTTGAGAATAAATTAATAGTTTTTTTAATCTATGCTTTTAGTTTATGATTATTTTTGATTTAATCCATTAAGAGTTAATGATCCAATTAGGGATCATTCTAATCATTCTCTTAAAGATAAGCCTTATCTTCTAAAATAATTGAGATTTATCACTTATAGTAGCGGAGCTATGGCAAAATTTTATAAAAATTTACACATGAAATAATTTCATTCAAAGCATGAAAAGAGGATTTCCTACCATATTCTAAGAATTATCATCCTAGATTAATTGAAAGAATTCATTGTAATTATGGGAAAATTAAAATTTTATATTATGCGCATAAAAGATAAAATTTTATATCAAAAGTATTACTTTTATCATTTTTATTTATGCATAGAAGTATGCATAATGGATAAATTTTTATATCAAAAGTGTTACTTTTATCATTTTTATTTTATGCATAGAAGTATGCATAATGGATAAATTTTTATATCAAAAGTGTTACTTTTATCATTTTTGCATAATGGATAAATATTTTATTATAAAAGTGTTACTTTTAACAAAATTGAATTTCATGCATAGAAGTATGCATAAAAGATAAATATTTTATTATAAAAGTGTTACTTTTAACAAAATTGAATTTCATACATAGAGGTATGCATAAAAGATGAATATTTTATTATAAAAGTATTACTTTTAGCATAATTGAATTTCATGCATAGAGGTATGCATAAAAGATAAATATTTTATTATCTTATTATAAAATTATAAAGAAAAAAAATGATTATTTTATTATAAAAATGTTATTTTCATCATATTGAATTTCATGCATAGAAATGAAAAAAATAAATAAATTATTATTTTATTGTAAAAATATTACAAAAAAATGATTATTTTATTGTAAAAGTGTTACTTTTATCACAATTAAAATTCTTGCATAGAGGTATGCATAAAGGATAAGTTAGGATGTGATAAGAGGAGTTAGGATGTGATAAGGGTGTATGAGATGTGATAAGAGGTGTATGAGATGTGATAAGATGAGATAAGATGCATATGAGATAAGTTAGGATGTGATAAGATGAGTTAGGATGTGATAAGAGGTGTATGAGATGTGATAAGAGGTGTATGAGATGTGATAAGATGAGATAAGATGTATATGAGATGAGCTAGGATGTGATAAGATGAGTTAAGATGTGATAAGATGTGTATGGGATGAGATAAGAAGTATATGTGATGAGATAAGATGTATATGGGTTGCCATAAGGCGAGAATGGATGTGATAAGATGTGTATGGGATGAGATAAGAAGTATATGTGATGAGATAAGATGTATATGGGTTGCCATAAGGCGAGAATGGATGTGATGTAAAAGAATAGATGTGAAGGTGTATGAGTATATATGAATGGGAAGGAAAAAAAATAGATGTATGTATGTGGAGTATGGATGTGAATGTGCATGTAAATGTAGATGTATGGATGAAGATGCATGAATGTGCCTGTAGATGTAGATGTACGAATGAGGATGTGGATGTAGGCATATGGATGTGTATGTATGGATGTATGCATGTAGATGTGGATGTATGCATATGGATGTGTATGTATGGATGTATGTATGTGGATGTGGATGTATGAATAAGGATGTGAAAATGGATGTATGCATGGATGTGTATGAAGAATAATGAAGGTGAATGTGTATGGGAAATAACGTGTCGTTGATATGAATGAATGGATGAGAATGAGTACATATGAAGGGAAGGTGGAATAAGTAATGTGGATTGAGGAGGGATAATGTGGAAAGACAGAGTTCGATATAGAAACTGTATTTTGTGACTGTTTGTAAATGATTGTTTTATGTCAAGAATGCTGGGGAAGCATTTTGACCGTCTTATGGATTAAGGTCATGGTGACCTAACTGATAAAGTTGCAACTGCTGACGGAGAGTCAATGGATGACGTCTCGCGTAGCAAGGTCGGCCGAGGTCTTGACCAGCCTCGGTTCGATTAAAATGGTGAGCTTCTGGTACGGTGGATGAGGGGCCAAGGAAGCGGCCTATGACTGAAGCGCTAGGTCACCTGCGAGAAGGATCCTAGAGGGTGCTGACCATACGGTGCTCGGGCTCTGGGTCGCCCAGGATACCCACGCGTGCATCGAGGAAGATATTGGAACAAGGAGTAAGAGTTGTTTTCTGAAACCGGGCATGGATTTGGTTGACTGACCTTGCTGGTCCTCAACGGATGAGTCCATGGCTCTTTTATATGGATCTGTTGGTTGATCTTGCTGATCTTCAACGAGAGTCCATCTTGATAAGTGATTATATTGCCGAGTATTATGGGCTAGGAACTATTGAAACGGCCCCTGAGTGGACAGGTGGTGAGCGTTCTAGTTGCCAATGATGCCATAGATACTCTGATGAAGAAATGATGGAAAATTATGAATCAACCAGATAAATTGGAAGATTGTGATCAGTGGTACTATGGTTTCATTAAAGGATTGTTTTAAAGTTAGTTGATGCTAAGAAAAAGGCAATTTCATATTGGGTGTGTAAGTGGTGTGGCTAGTTTTATATTTGCATGAACTTCTGGTGGGCCTTGGAACTCTGGCGGTCCTGTAAGAACATGCCATGATTGATCATTTGTTCAATGTCCTTCTTGGTGTACAGGCGGTTCTCTACTTCATCAGTTTCCCTTGGTAGGTTATCCCCTTCATCCTGGGTCACAAACCCTTCCTTCTCGCTCTTCATTACGGGGCTCTAAATTTGGAATGTCTCCCTCAGTCCTACCCATAACTATTTCTAGTTCTTTGCCATGTGATTTAAATAGATTCACATTTTCCATTTCCTTTTGTTCAGCCCTAGCCCTTCGAGTATCAAGCTCTTGTTTCCTTAAGCTCAACTCTCGCCACAATTGCCATTCTACTTCAATCCTTTTCAAATCTAGTTCCACTTCCTCTAAGGTTGGGAAGAATACTTAACCTATCCTGGCTGCGCTTTCCAAGTCTCTTGTCATTCTGGGGGTGCCAGTGTATAGCCTAGAACTTGAAGGTTGAGTGGGCAATTCTTGCCTTGGACCTAGTCTAGTGTTGGTTGACAGACCCATGCCCGCAGATTGTGCTTCCTCATCATTGCTGGCTTGGAGATGAAAAAATCCCCAGGTTATATCAATGATACCACTAGATCTTGTAGGGGAGGGTGGTTTCTCCTCTTCCACAAACCCAAAGAATTGTAGCCCTTCTTCCATGGATTCTTCACTACTTGTCTCAACGATGGTTAGATTTCTTAAGACACTTAATTTAGTGCTCCACTGAGTGGCTTGTGTTAAATTTGCAGCAATGTGATGAACTATGGTGGATCAAATGCTAGAACAAATGATCAATCATGCCATCTTCTGAAGATGCATGAATGTGCATGTAGATGTAGATGTACGAATGAGGATGTGGATGTAGGCATTTGGATGTGTATGTATGGATGTATGCATGTAGATGTGGATGTATGCATATGGATGTGTATGTATGGATGTATGCATGTAGATGTGGATGTATGCATGTGGATGTGTATGTATGGATGTATGTATGTGGATGTGGATGTATGAATAAGGATGTGAAAATGGATGTATGCATGGATGTGTATGAAGAATAATGAAGGTGAATGTGTATGGGAAATAATGTCTCGTTGATATGAATGAATGGATGAGAATGAGTACATATGAAGGGAAGGTGGAATAAGTAATGTGGATTGAGGAGGGATAATGTGGAAAGACGGAGTTCGATATAGAAACTGTATTTTGTGACTGTTTGTAAATGACTGTTTTATGTCAAGAATGCTGGGGAAGCATTTTGACCGTCTTATGGATTAAGGTCATGGTGACCTAACTGATAAAGTTGCAACTGCTGACGGAGAGTCAATGGATGACGTCTTGCGTAGCAAGGTCGGCCGAGGTCTTGACCAGCCTCGGTTTGATTAAAATGGTGAGCTTCCGGTACGGTGGATGAGGGGCCAAGGAAGCGGCCTATGACTGAAGCGCTAGGTCACCTGCGAAGGATCCTAGAGGGTGCTGACCATACGGTGCTCGGGCTCTGGGTCGCCCAGGATACCCACGCGTGCATCGAGGAAGATATTGGAACAAGGAGTAAGAGTTGTTTTCTGAAACCGGGCATGGATCTGGTTGACTGACCTTGCTGGTCCTCAACGGATGAGTCCATGGCTCTTTTATATGGATCTGTTGGTTGATCTTGCTGATCTTCAACGAGAGTCCATCTTGATAAGTGATTATATTGCCGAGTATTATGGGCTAGGAACTATTGAAACGGCCCCTGAGTGGATAGGTGGTGAGCGTTCTAGTTGCCAATGATGCCATAGATACTCTGATGAAATGATGGAAAATTATGAATCAACCGGATAAATTGGAAGATTGTGATCAGTGGTACTATGGTTTCATTAAAGGATTGTTTTAAAGTTAGTTGATGCTAAGAAAAAGGCAATTTCATATTGGGTGTGTAAGTGGTGTGGCTAGTTTTATATTTGCATGAACTTCCGGCTAGGGGGCCTTGGAACTCTTTTCCTTGGTACCCGGGACAAAACCTAACCAAATTCCTAATTGGATCCCATCACAACAGTGGTTGGGCGGTTGGCTAACCCATGGGACTGGATGGGGTTAGGCTGGTCTGATGGATCTGTAAATCGAGACTCAACTTTTGTTATTACCATAGATAAAGTAAATCCCGGACAGTAATTGTTCTATGGATAGGAATCAACAGCTGTGCCTCTTGAATGGGAAAAAAAAGCGTTGATCCCAATGATCCAAGTGCAAGTTTCTTCCTTGATCTGACCAAGTATCTTATAGATGCAATTGGATCACAGCTTGATCTGACCAAGTATCTTATAGATGCAATTGGATCACAGCTTGATCAGAAATGATCTTGACTACGTTAGAGAAAAAAGTTATCCTGGTGGAATCGCCTGTGCTTTCCGGTAAAGGAAGTTTTTCTGGGTTCGGTTTTGGAACAACCGATGGATTAGTCTCTTATCTGGATATCCGTGGGTGAGGCCCCGAATGTAGGATCCCTGTCCTGCGCGAGAAGTGCTACTTCCGCTGCCAGTACCCTAAATCCGTTGCTCGGTGGGAACAGGGATCTCACATGAATAGGGTGTGTGCGGGAACAAGCCCTTGGCAAGAGGCTGTAAAAGAGAATCTGTAAATGTAAGAGAACCTGTGAAAAGGTGAGAAGTATCTACTGGGAGAGAATAAAGGGTAGCATAAGGAGATTTAGGAGGTGTGGAGATATTCTAGGAGAGGTGGAAAGAATCAAAACAGGTGGAGTGAATCAAGGAGAAATCAGTGGGATTAGATGCTTGGATGTAAACTCTATAAATTGAGGCATTGGCCTAATGAGAATTTGCTAGTTTTTGATTATCCATGCCTATATTAAGCTATTAGTTAATTTTTCACTAATCATGTCTTAATTATCATCTAATCTCTTTGTTAATGATGTTGATTCTAGCATGTCTTAATTATCATCTAATCTCTTTGTTAATGATGTTGATTCTAGCATTTGATCTACATTAAGCTAATCATGTCTTAATTATCATCTAATCTCTTTGTTAATGATGTTGATTCTAGCATTTGATCCACCATAGCTCATCACATTGCTGCAAATTTAACATGGTATTAGAGCCTAGCCTAGAATCCATCAATTTGTGAGCCCATTATCTTACTAATCACCTGGCTAATTAGGATTAGTAGATAATTAAGATTTTTACCTCTTTTCAACTAGCTCTCTGCACCCCCAACCAGTGGAGGGGCTTGATCTCCCTCTAGGAGAAACATTAGGGCAAAAGCTCTTAGCCACACATAGCCATACCCATACCCATTCAAGCTCTCTGCACCCCCAGCCAGTGGAGGGGCTTGATCTCCCTCCAAGAGAAACATTAGGGCAAAAATCTCTTAGCCACATATACTAGCTCTCTGCACCCCCAGCCAGTGGAGGGTCTTGATCTCCCTCCAGGAGAAACATTAGGGCAAAAGCTCTTAGCCACACATAGCCATACACATTCAAGAAATTCATCAAACCATTGGCGCAAGCAGGAGAAAATCACGATTTTTCCAGCGTATCTTTTTCTGAAGAAATTGGAGATCTTGTCTTCCACAGATGCAATGGCTCTAATTCCTCTTGGCCCTAGGGGTTTTCAAGGGCGCTCTACAAGCTGGTGAAGATAGATTTTGATTTGATCAAGACTACAGTGAGATCCAAGCTCTTCATCCAATCTACAGGTGACTTTAGTAAAATAGAGATTAAGCATTCAATGTTTGGTCAAATCTTATGTTTCTTGGCTTAATCCTCTACTAGAATAATTGCTATTGATGGCCTTGAAAGGATTTGAGCTCATTTGAACTCTAAGGCCTCAGATATGGACTCCCCGCGCATACTCTATTTTTTGCACACAAAATAGAGGATTAATTTGCTAATCAATGATCAATCAGTACTAATCACTATATTTTGGTGCAATTGAGGGTTCAAATTAACCATTGGGTATCTAATACAGATCTGTATAACTTCATATTGCCATTCGGAGATGGTTTGATACTCCAACCATTCCGTACATATTTGTTACCCTTGGTTTAATGTAATTTTTGGTGATTTTATGATGATAAATTTGTTGTAATCATCACCTAAACACTAGATTGAGTTGTAAAAGGGTAGACATTGCCCTTGAATCTTGAAATTGGATCAAGAGGTAAGACCCCTTTCACATCATCATGAGTACGGCATAAGAGATAGCCAAATTTAATGGGGAGCAGTTTTACACATGGCAGACAAAAACCATGTATCTGCTCATGAGGAAAAATCTATGGGGGCTAGTTGAGGGAAGAGATGAATGCCCAGAGGTGAGAGGGGAAAATGAGTGGAAGAGCAAGAATGAAAAAGCATTGGGACTTACCGCGCTCAGTTTAAATGATGAAATCATTCATCACATCACAGGGATACAATGGGCAAAAAATGCATGGGATGAACTCAATAAATTATTTGGCACACAAGCTAAAAATTCAAAGATAAATTTGTTAATGCAATTCTATAAATTGGATATGAAGGAAAGTGAACCTTTAATCACACACTTGAATAGATATAAAAGCATTAAGCAACAATTGGCAGCCTATTGGCAAAAAGGTAGAAGATGATGAAGCACTAGTAGTGCTTCTGAAGAGTGTGGACAAAGGTGAATATGAAAACATTGTAGCAACGTTAAAAAATGTACCAGAATTGAAGCTACAGGAGATAGACGGAGCTCTACTAGAGCAAAAGACCAGAGGCAAAGAGAAGAAATGGCTGGACTCAACAGCAGGAGAAGAAAAAGCATTCTTCACCCGAGGAGGATTCTCTCGAGGACGAGGAAGAGAAAGAGGATTCTCTCGAGGACGAGGACGAGGAAGAGGTAGAGTAGGAGAAAGGACCTTCACTTGCCACAACTATGGAAAGCCAGGACACATGGCAAGAGACTGCTACAGCAAACCCAGTGGTGGTGGAGAAGGAATGACATCGGCAAACTTCATGGAGGCTCCTAAGGAAGTGGAGTCAAATCATCTTTTCTGAGAGAGAGAGAGAGAGAGAGAGAGAGAGAGAGAGAGAGAGAGAGAGAGAGAGAGAGAGAGAGAGAGAGAGAGAGACCCCACAACCCAATGTAACCTGCCCCAATAGAGTAAAACCACCTCTGAGCCACCGATGATGTAGGCCATGTGGTAGATGTATGTGTGAGCACTTTAGTCAAGGTCACGGACACTTGCAGTAGCCTTGGACACATAGAGAGAGAGAGTGTCAAGGACTATGAGTTTAGGGACTTGAGGCACTTGTCGCGCAGACTATCAAGTAAGAGGGAAACTTGGTATAGGGTCTAGGTGTGCTAGGAGTATTCACTTGAGGGGATTTGTTGAAATATACAAGTGAATAGGGTGTGTGTGGGAACAAGCCCTTGGCAAGAGGCTGTAAAAGAGAATCTGTAAATGTGAGAGAACCTATGAAAAGGTGAGAAGTATCTACTAGGAGAGAATAAAGGGTAGCATGAGGAGATTTAGGAGGTGTGGAGATATTTTGGGAGAGGTGGAGAGAATCAAGCAAAAGAGGTGGAGTGAATCAAGGAGAAATCAGTGGGATTAGATGCTTGGATGTAAACTCTATAAATTGAGGCATTGGCCTAATGAGAATTTGCTAGTTTTTGATTATCCATGCCTACATTAAGCTATCAATTAATTGCTCACTAATCACATCTTAATTATCGTCTAATCTCTTTGTTAATGATGTTGATTCTAGCATTTGATCCACCATAGCTCATCACATTGCTGCAAATTTAACACAAGCCACTCAGTGGAGCACTAAATTAAGTGTCTTAAGAAATCTAACCATCGTTGAGACAAGTAGTGAAGAATCCATGGAAGAAGGGCTACAATTCTTTGGGTTTGTGGAAGAGGAGAAACCACCCTCCCCTACAAGATCTAGTGGTATCATTGATATAACCTGGGGATTTTTCCGTCTCCAAGCCAGCAATGATGAGGAAGCACAATCTGCGGGCATGGGTCTGTCAACCAACACTGGACTAGGTCCAAGGCAAGAATTGCCCACTCAACCTTCAAGTTCTAGGCTATACACTGGCACCCCTAGAATGACAAGAGACTTGGAAAGCGCAGCCAGGACAGGTTTTCTTCCCAACCTTAGAGGAAGTGGAACTAGATTTGAAAAGGATTGAAGTAGAATGGCAATTGTGGCGAGAGTTGAGCTTAAGGAAACAAGAGCTTGATACTCGAAGGGCTAGGGCTGAACAAAAGGAAATGGAAAATGTGAATCTATTTAAATCACATGGCAAAGAACTAGAAATAGTTATGGGTAGGACTGAGGGAGACATTCCAAATTTAGAGCCCAGTAATGAAGAGCGAGAAGGAAGGGTTTGTGACCCAGGATGAAGGGGATAACCTACCAAGGGAAACTGATGAAGTAGAGAACCGCCTGTACACCAAGAAGGACATTGAACAAATGATCAATCATGCCATGTTCTTACAGGACATGGAGCTCTTGATTTTACAAAGGTGTACAGAGGCTGCTAATGAAATAAGCCAATCTAGAATGAAGTGGCCGAACCAACCTATAGACCAAAAATGCCTAGAAGAGACATTGTTGGAAGAGGACAAGGTCTAGGTAGGGAGGGGGAGTAGGGTGGATCCAAATGTAATTCTTAATGCGGCCACAAGGACGGATTTGTTGACTATGGCTGGAAATGGGCCGAGGGGAATGGTCAAGGAACTAGGCATTGCTCTAGAATCTAGACCATTCCAAATGAGTCCACACATCATTTCAAATCTCATACAAAAGTTATCAGGGGATGGGGACCCGATCCAACATGTGGAGATCTTTGAGTCCACAGGCAAAACCTACGGGCTAGTAAGTGATGTAACCATGATTCATGCCTTCTCACTAACCCTAAAAGGAAAAGCGCATCAATGGTTTCAAACCCTCAAGCGAGAAGATAAGATCAATTGCACTTGGCTCAAGAATGTGTTTGTGCCAAGCTTTCCCGAAGTGGCAAGACAGATGGAGTTCTATGGCACAACTGCATAACATCAAACAGAACGAAAATGAGTCTATGCGAGACTATGTGTCTCAGCTAAAGCACTTGAATTCAAGATGTAAACTATGGGAGAGGCTAATTGATCAGTTATATTATTGCCATGCTTCCAGAGAGGAGTCCGAGATCACAAAATGCATGATTATCTAGTGATAGCCCGATCGTCTACTCTGGATGCATGTTGTAAGTTGGCAATCAAATATGAAGACAATAGGATGGAATTGCCACATCTTGAAGATGTCAAAATATCTTTAGTAGCAAACGACTTCGCGAGTTTTGAGTCACCAAGAAACAGGAACTCGGAGCAAGCAAGTTGGGAACATGACTATGGACGAACTCTGTAATGCCATACTGGACAAATTGAAGATGAAGGAATAAAGAGAAACATCTGAACATGGGCATACCCATCTTTACCCTCGTAGAGATTTGGTATGGTGTTCTATGTGCAGATTGAATTCCACTACCACTAAATGCCCATAGTTAAGAGCAAGGCCATTACTCTATTATGCTCATTGTGTAAAGTTAAGGAATCATGACACCTCCAAGTGTAGGTATCCGAGGTTCCAAACTGTAGCACAGTTTCAGGCACCCAAAGCACAACTCGCCAGTGTTCCTCATCAAAGATGTAGTGCCTAAACCTATAGAGATAGTCATGAATTTTCTCACTCTTAAGACCGATCATAAATCAATTGATGAGTAATGGATCATCTAATCCTTTACAAGTGTTACATCTCATATGGAGATACTTGGTTCTAGCAATGTAATCTCACATTGTTTCCCCCTCCTCTTGCTTGAGGTTATATATTTATATAATGGTTCTCCATCTGGCGCTAGTGTGATAATCCTTATATGAAAGACCTTGTAGAGCTACACTTTTCAAGTAGGTTTAGTGACCTAAACCACTAGCTTGATTTACCTTTAAGCAAAGTTAAAATGACCAAATCTTGGTGGGATCATGAATCAATCCTTCCGATGACCTTGTAAATTTGATCAAGCTTCTCTAGGTACTAGATAGGATCTCTAGTTCCATTAAATTTGGTCATCATTCTTGAGATGTGGATTAGCTTGGTTTTACCCTCCCTTCCCATTTAGGTGATATGTTGGTTGAAACCTCCCTTCCCATTTCAAACATCATCCTTAGCATATCTTCTACATATTCACGTGGTAATGGAATGTAAGAAGGTGGTTACATAAGGAGGTGGTTACATAAAACCCTCTATTTTAGGGTATGGGATCTCTTGCCCTATGGGGTTGAGTTTCCCATTTCTCATTTCTTGAGATGTGGATTAGATTAGGTTCACCCGACTCTGAGCCTCTAGATGCTATGTTGGTTGAAACCTCCCTTTCCATTTCAAAAGTTATCCTTAGTATATATTTGGCCTATTCACGTGGCAATGGAACATAAGGAGGTGGTTCCATAAAAACCTCTATAGTACTAAAATATTTTGGCTAAAATCATATTCTGGGTGCATTTCAATCTCCGTTTGATCATTGCAAGGTTTTTTTGGTAGATTCGAGAAGTTCTAGTTGAGAACTGTCTCTGGTCAAAATTTGGTATTGCAGTGTAATAGTGCGTGCAGACAGTGTTTGCACATGTATTACTGATCTTGGGTGTATGTACATGTACTCTGGGCACATTTAGTGACAGAGAGGTTCTGCTGAAGTACCGTTTGGTAGTAGTACTAATGTGTTACAGGTTACATATAGAAATTATATGTTTGCAGATTCCTAGTTGCTCAAGCAAAACATGTTTGACAGAATCAATCAGATTGTTAGTGAGAAGTTTAACAAGAAAAACTTCCATGCCTGGAAGTTCAAAATGACCAATTTTTTGATGGGTAAAAGATTTTGGGACTAAGTCGAAAGAGACAATGAGAAGCCTCTAGAGTTGCTTGAATAGCCTCTAAAGTTTCCTAAATAGAATGTCACTCTAGTAGATGTAAAGGCATTCAAGGACTAGAACCAGGGTGTAAGAAAATTCATGTATTAACTTTCAATCAATGTCATAGACGCAATGATAGTACACGTACAGGATGCCAACACTCCAGCAGTTACATGATGGCAAGACCTAGTGCGGATATTCCAAAACAAGAGCTGCATATTATGGAGAAGAAAAGCATGAGTATGCTTTAAAGATCAAGGGAATTGTTGAATCCATTCTCTATCAATGTATCAGTGGAAGATGATGATTTAGTGAGCGTTTTTTGTCTAGATGGGCTTAGCAAAGAGTACACGCCATTCAAGAACTCCATTGGAGTCAAAGAGAATACTCCCAACTTTTGGAACTTAGTGTCTATGATAATCATAGAAAAATGTTTCTGGGTGAGGAGTCTTCTTTACATAGCAAGAACACATCAAAACATGCCTTCTACTCTAATTTAGGTAGAGGTAGACTCTATAGGTTGTGTTCAAGGCCAAGGTGGAGCTGAAATGGAAACCATAACTATCGACAAAACTCAAGGGGTTCACCTAAAAATATGTAAGCATAGCACGTGAGTTCAAATGAAGGGGTTTTTTAATTCAAAATTTTAAGGTAAATTTACAGAAGGGTTTTTTTTTAAAATCAATTTTGAAAAAAAATTCCATAATTCCATAAAGAAAAAGGGGTCATTTTATTCATGAAAAAATCACAAGGGGTTTTTAAAGTACCCACATGGGGTTTCTTAGTAGTGCATCTCCCGAGTGACAAAAATAGTCCAATGATTTGTAGCCATAATAGCAATCATATACATGTGGAATAGGCCAGCCTAAAGGTAGGGGGGACAGAGGGGCCGAGGTGGTTTGGCAAAGAAATCAAAGTGCAAATACATAGAGTGCTATTAGTGTAGCAAACAAGGGCACATGGCAAAGGACTACTTTAAAAAATAGAATGACATTAAAAGTGGATAGTTATAATAAGGCAACTATGCACCATCTAGTAAACACGATGGTGGTGGACAAAAGTGAGCAGCTGTTTGTGATGCAGCATATGCTCAGTTCCACAACAACAAGAGATGTGTCAAAATCTAAAGATATATGGTAATATGTGGATTCTGACACCTCTAACCACATGATGAGGCAATCGGGAAGGGTTAGAGACATGTAGAAAATAAAAAAACCAGGTTATTTAGAAATAGGTAATGATATTGTGTGTCCCATTGCGCATGTTGATAAAGTGTCATTGTCTATGCATGATGAAAAAATGAAGTACTTGCAGATGTACTTCATGTTCCAAATATTACAAAGAACCTGGTTTTTGTTGGGACAGATGGTTGAGAAGGGTTTGCAACAAGTGAGGTTAAATTTTCAAGGATGTTTTCTGGAAGACTTGAAAAATTAGTGCTGCTTGGTTACAAAGGGTTAAAAAAATGGCAAAATGTTTACTTTGGATGTGAACATGCATGAGGTAAAGGCAACCATGTCTACACAACATGAAACAGGTGTCATTGTAGATATTGGCATATGGCATAAGCGCATTGGTCATATGAATATACAGCAAGTTGAAGTCTATGCAGGCCCAAAATATTATTTGCAGGTTTGCTAAAGTTTAAGATTGATGGTATGCATAAAGTATATGAAGCATGCTAGCTTGGTAAGCAGGTCAAACATGCTTTCCCACATGAAAAGCATGTCAATGTAAGGCCATTAGATGTTATACATTTAGATGTATGGGGACCAACCAAGACTGCAATAATTGAAGGTTGTAGGTATTATGTTACATTCATTAATGATCACACTAGGAAAGTGTGAGTTTATTTCATGAAGTAGAAAAGTGAGGTGTTTTCTTACTTTCAAATATTTAAAGTCTTGGTTGAGAAGGAAAAAGGCATATAAATAAAATTCCTGAGATTAGATGGTGGAGGAGAGTATTTCTGTAAGAAACTAGGGTTGGCCACTCAAGGCATGGAGTGACAACATGGGTGTGGATCACCATCCTCACATCTCATATGGGAGAAGTTCACCATGAAATCTTGGACATGAGAGCTCCCAAAAAGATAATAGTCAAATGATCAATAATGTGTGTGTAAAATGCCCATGAGCCCAATATATCATATAGCCCAAGGCCCCCAAAGGAACATATAAAAATGACTCTAAACCCAAGTGCCTAGGCCCCATCTCCCATGTGTATGTGACACCAAAACTATTTCATTACAAAACATCCCCTCCTACAATTATTTCATCCTCAAAATCGAAGGGTGGTCGTGCACAAACATATACAAGAGGCTATATACAAAATCCAAAAATGCAGTCATGACCTAGATGTATCTTCCATCAAAACATGTCCACGATGCCCACCCAGAATGAATGGAAAGGATAGGAGGGTGTCGTCGACGTGTGGTGAGGCTACTGATAATGATGCCTAGATTAAATGGAAATCCAAGACATGCCTGACTCATGACCATATCAATCATCCTCCTGGATCAAATGGATGATGTAATGCACCACATTCATCAATGAGATACATCCAATATCCCCCTGGGTCAAAAAGATAATGCACCCATGCATAGGATCCTGCGGGTACATGATAGCGTGTATAGCACCACCCACTCCGATCATAGGTTAATACATCATGTCCAAGAGTGAATGCCTGATAGACTATGTATGTATCAATGCATAGGCATCCATGATCATAAAAAGAGAATGCCTCATACTCCATATCATACTCCATAAAATGTGAATCCATGTCCTCACTGCATTCATCACCATGCATAGGTCCATAGGCATGATCCACATCACAAATGACTACCTGAGTATAATCCATATGTACCAAGGCATAATCCTCCTCATCACTTTCCATATAAACCTCGTAGAGGTCACAATCATAGGCTCTCCACTCATTTCTCAAGAAAGGGTCATAGATTGGGTTTCCATAGAACCTTCGTGAAGTATCCAATAGTTGCTCACTACTAGATGCATGAATAACCTCATCATCAATATCATCCATATCATCAATGTCATCCACATTGATAATGTCATCCACATGCTCACTAGCATCATAAAACTCATCCTCATGATATGTAGCATGTGTATACATACTACCATCATCCACATCAACATAAATGCTCGTAGATGAATCATCAACACTTGCATAAGCATCATCATCAAGATGCCTAATATCACCCATGATCAACAATGCATATGTCTTCACCATATGTATAATTTTCATCCCCATGTGCATGGCATATGTCAAATGCATCCTCATAGGCATGTGCATAATCACATGAATCATCATCCCTTGTGTCAAACCCAATTGCATGCAGATCCAAAATATCCTCAATGATCAAGTCTTTATGATCTTGTAGCATCAAATCATAAGCTGAAAATGTATCCATCAAAGCACTTATGGAAGTAATCCAAGCATTCCCATTTTCAACTTGTGTATTCCTATTGGCCACGAACACATTGGTGATGTCTTGTCGAGAGAGAATCGGCATCGAGATCTCCTCATGTACTTGCTGTCTCAAAATTACATGAAGCGTCTCATCCACTTCAACATCCACAATGTGTGCATAAAGACCCGCATAGTCATACTCTATGCAATGACCAAAATATTGAGTGAGTAGGTAACCTCTTTTATCAATCTTGATATCCAAATCTTTCAGCATGAGCTAAAGCATTCCTTCCCCATTCAAACATGAAATGTAGCCAAGAATGGGTACCACCAATTGAATCATTTCTATCTTGCTTAGCTCAACAAACTTGCCCTTGCGATTGACCCCTTGGGCATGCATGTGGACAAGTCCCATCAACACCATGATCTCATCTAGACCAATATCCTCATCAATTTGCAAAATGCTTTCAAATACTTGCATGAAATTTTTGTCCAATATTTGCACAAAACTCTCTATACTTTCCTTCTCTTTTATGTTGGGAATAAAGAAGGAAAGGTACCAATATTTCTCCATATAGCTAGATAGAAAGTCCTCATGTGAGAATACCATGCATCGATATCTAAAGAAATTTCGCTCATGGGTGGTCACAAAGTATTGCACAACATCATATGCCAAATTCTACCAATCCCAATCATAGTTGTGCATTTCCTTCAACCACCAAGATCTAGCTCTTCCTTTGAAATGAGAAGTCACTTTCTTCACTTTGGCAAGCTCGTTCACAAGGAAAGACATAAAAATAAGCATCCCAATTACGAATCCAATCATTAAGTCCCATGCAAGTGACTCCTTCGCCACCATTGAATGCAAACAATATTTGTGCAAATGGCTCACCTCTTTTGATCCATAAACTACTCACTTGAGTAGATACCATATAATCAAGAAAAGCTTGCACCTTCATTGATTCCAACAACCTTGTATGCAAAAGTACATGCATCATGGCAAATCTAAGTCTTGCTTTTGTTCCATAATATTCTATAATCTTTATGTCTTCAAAAGCATATTTTTCTTTGTCTTGACTCTTAAATGATAAAGACCTTTGATAAGCATTTTCATCCATTGCCTTGTGAAATGAAGCTCCAATTGGCCTTGCTTGAGAGAAGTCCTGTCCATGTACACCAAATATGCTTGAAGAAGGTTGCTTGGAAAAAAACATTTCTTCTTGCTTGCATGTCCCCAAAATTCTCAGCATTTCCATCCATTGCCTTGTAAAATGAAGAAGGTCCACTTGGCCTTGCTTGAGAGAAGTCCTGTCCATGTACACCAAATATGCTTGAAGAATGTTGCTTGGAAAAAACATTTCTTCTTGCTTGCATGTCTCCAAAATCCTCTTCATCACTATCCTCTACAAAATCCTCATTCACCATTTTCCTATCTTCCCTTATCTCTTAAAGTTCCATGGCTTGCTTGAATTGAAGTTCCATCACTTGCTTGAATGGATGCTCACTTGGCATAATGCTTGGAAATGAAAAATGGCTTGTAGAAGGCTCAAATGGTGTCGTAATTTGATGATCTAGTGCTCTATTGAAAGATCTTGGGACGTAGAATGCAAATATGAAAGAACAAAATATTTTTTGAATACTCTATTTTAGGGTTTTTGTCGCACTGTGCAGAGAGTGGGAAAATGGTCCTAAAACACAAAATATGGGTCCAAATCACGTACTTCTTGGCTTGTTGGATAGCACTAGGGATATACCAACTATACTTCAAGTGGTTTGACCAAGTCAAATTTTAGTCAAGACTAAATTGACTTTTTGTGAAAAAGACAACTTGCTAGTTTTGACCTATCAAACAATGTCGGAATAGAGTGGTTCTTGCATAGATCTAAGGGAGTATTATGAAGAACTCTAAACACATTTTTGATAACCCTAAGGGTATATGACTAAACTAGGGATTTTCATTTTCTGCTAAACCCGAATTTACGTGCCCTTACAGGTGTCCAATTCAAAAGGTCAATAGCTCTCTTTGTAGCTTCCAAATGGCTCTTCCAAGATACATGATTGCCCAATAGAGACTCGTAATCACCAATTAATGATTAGTGATTTTCTTGATCAGCTGTCTGGAAAAATTTGGGCAGCATCTCCTTTGTTGGATAAAATCTCAATAAAAGTATGACTACAATCTTATATCCACCATTCATATCAATCTTGTCAACACCCCATCAATAAATTTGCATCATTTTGCATCCAAACAAAGGAATCATTTGCATACACCACTTTGCCAATGTATTACTCATGTCAAGGGCCCCATTTCCCACATGCAATACACAATGATGTCGATGTAGAAGTGTTGATGTAGACCGTGTCGATGTTGAAGAGCTTTTGCTCTACTGATCTCCTGCCCAAGCCTTCCCACCCCTTTATTGAGTTCAGGCCTCAAGGAAAAGTTTGGGGCCAAGTCTTCACACCCTCCTTGCCGCTTTACCAAAAGCACCCACGACGAATGACAAGGAGAGTTCATGCCTTCTCCCCCTTGGCCTCTCCACCAATACCAACAAGGGTACCCTTACACACATACTAGATTCTATGAATCAAAGTGAATACAATGTGTCTGAGAGTGGTGTACAATCCAAAATGTAGGGATGGAATCACTTATAATAGTTTTAGCATGAACTCATGCTCACTTAAACATCTTTTTAGCATGTAATCATGCCTCTTTATCCTCCATGTGACTCCAATCACATCAAGTCATCACCAAAAGACATTTGAATCATGAAGAAAATCCATATGCTTCATATGACACCCCCAATGGTAATGCATGTGTATGAATGGCATCCAAAGCATACCACTAGCATGTAAACATGGACCAAAAGCGTTCAATAGCATAAGGTGAAGCTATTAAACTCTTCAATCCCAAAAACTTAGCCTTAATGTGTCAAAACTCCCAATTCTTGCACTAGGGCTTGACAATAGGCCCATGTAGTGGAAAAATTAACACATGTGAACCATATTCCACCCATTCTTGATGCCAATGGTAGGAAACAATCACTGATGTTAGCCAATGTTCAAGAAAGTAGGGTTTGTTAAGGCAAAACCCTAATCCTTGAGGTTGGATCCAGGATTCATCCAAATCAATTAAAATATTGATAGAAAACCTTCAAAATTTTGTCACTTTGTTGAAGATTTGAAGACTTGAATGATGCTATGTTTCCCCCTTTGTTTCCATCTCCCATGGCCTTCATGCACCTCCAAAATGCAGCTATTGAGAACTTCCCTTGCTTAATCCAAGCTTAAGTAAGATTTTCTTGCTCCCATAGCTAAAATATCACCAAAATCGTGCTGAATATCTAACTGTGGAAATTGCAGCAAATAGCTCCTTCTTCATGTGTTGGAAATCGCAAGCGTGCTTCTTCATGTGCTGGGAATCACCACTTCAATAAGCCTCCTTATTGCCAAGCTTATTGCTAAGCTTAAGGCCAAGCTTATTGCTAAGCTTAAGGCCAAGCTTAATCCATTTAAGCTTGCATCTAGGCTTCGATCTATAGAAAAATGAAAACGGCGTATTATCTACAAAATGGTGCACAATTTATAGCAGCAAATCAACACACAAAACAGTATGAATTTCTCCATCAAATCAGTAATGAAGCACGAAGCACATCTGCCTTGATTCCTCATGAGATTCACCATTAAGGTGGTCTATGGAAAGATTGGATCATGGCTAATCAAATCCTTAAACACTTGCTAGCTTAAGGGGTTACAAATCAAAGCTCCAAAAGCTCTCAAAATCAAGCAAGAAAGAGGAAGATAGTAAAAATGTTTTGATTAGAAATCTCTAATCAAGATTAGCAACAAATTTTTCCCAATTTTGGTCCCTTATTTCAAATTGTGGAGTGGCTACCTCAGAATTTGGTCCTCAGCCACAACCCATGACCCCAAAACTTTACTCAAATCAAAAATTCAAGAGAATTCAAGCATTCTACACTCCCCATGCCCCATTTCTTGATCAAGAAATCAATCAAAATAAGGAAAATCAAGAAAATTCCCAAGAAACTCCAAGAAAATCCAAAATTTTTTGAAATTTTCAGAAATCTTGGATCAAAGACGAGGCTGTGATACTAATGCAAGAAACTAGGGTTGGCTACTCAAGGCATGGAGTGACAACATGGGTGTGGGTCACCATCGTCACATCTCATATAGGAGAAGTTCACCATGAAAGCTTGGGCATGAGAGCTCCAAGAAAGATAATAGTCAAATGATCAATAATGTGTGTGTACAATGCCCATGAGCCCAATATATCATATAGCCCAAGGCCCCCAAAGGCACATATGTGTGTGTACAATGCCCATGAGCCCAATAGTCAAATGATCAATAATGTGTGTGTACAATGCCCATGATCCCAATATATCATATAGCCCAAGGCCCCCAAAGGCACATATGTGAATGACTCTAAACCCAAGTGTCTAGACCCCATCCCCCATGTGTATGTGATACCAATTACAATTTCTCCAATGAGTTCAATGAGTTCAATGAGTTCAATTTCTCCAATGAGTTCAATGATTTATTTAGAAAGCAAGGAATCAAGAGATAGTTTACATGGAGGTACACTCCACAACAAAATGGTGTTGCAAAAAGAAAAAAATAGGCACATTATAGAAGTGGCATATGCCTTGATGGCTAAAAAGAATATGCCACATTATTTTTTTGGCAGAAGCAGTTTTACTATGTAAATTATGAATAGGACCCCCAGTGTAGTTGTTCATGGTATGACGTCTGATCAGAAGTTTACAGGCATAAAACTAGTTGTGTCTCACTTAAAAGTGTTTAGGTGTGTTGCATATGTGCATGTTCTCAACGAAGTGAGAACAAAGTTGGATCCAAAGGCAAATAAATGCATCTTCATTGATTATGCTTTGGAGTAGAAAGTTATAGATATTATAACCCTACCACACATGTGAGATGCAAGTAAGTAGAGGTGTTGTCTTTGATGGCATGAGTATCTAATATGCACTAGTAATGAAGGACAAAGAAGATGCAAATGTAAGAAGTATTGATGCTGCACCACATGTAGAGTAGCAATCATAGGTGCTTAGTGGACCTGGAGATTCCTCTGGTAGTGGATCTAGTGTTAGTCCATGGTCAGGAAAAATGAGGGACAGATGTAGGTATACATGTATCATGCAAAGGGAAGGAAAAGGTAGATCAACCTTTTATGGGGCTGATCTATCAGCAGGTCACTCATATGTGGATGTTGACTCTAATGGCTCCGAGAAGAGCCTTGATGAGGAGCTTGGAATATCATCTGTGGTGGTTACTCCTCGTGTAAGGAGAACCATGGATGTTTTGAGAATACCTAGGCAGTGATCCAGGTGTACGCAAGTCTGAGGGTTAGGTACCCTATTGACAAGTTTAGACATGATGGATATATAACCCATCATCATGCTTACATAGTTAAAGCAATAATACAAGAGTTGGAGCCCACTTTTTTTGAGTAGGCACTTGGAAATAAAAAATGGAAAGACACCATGAATGACGAGATTGTAGCATTGGATGCAAATGTAACATGGGAGTTAGTGTCTTTGCCTAAGGAAAATAAGGCGATTAGATGTAAGTGCATGTATAAGGTCAATCATAACACAAATGGCTCAGTGTGAGCAGGTATAAGGCAAGATTTCTTGTCAAGGGCCATGAATAGACCTATGGAATTGACTATGAGGAGACATTTTCCCCAGTTATGAGAATGGCAACCATGAGAGCTATCATTTTCCCCAGTTATGAGAATGGCAACCGTGAGAGCTATCATTACTATGGTGTAGCAAAGGGTTGGTCTTTCCATCAGATGGATGTAAAGAGTTCCTTCTTGCATGGTTATTACAAGCAGAAGTATACATGATGCAGTCACTAGGTTATGAGAGTGATGCACACCGAGATTTTATGTGCAGGATACATAAAGCCCTGCATATCTTGAAGTAGGCACCCAGAGAATGGTCAAACAAGATCAAGGAGTATCTTGTTACCATTAGATTTCAGATATCTAATGCAAATTTTGCACTTTATGTGAAAAAGATAGATAGAGGAATCATACTATTAGTCATTTATGTGGATGACTTAGTTTCACTGATGATAGTGAAGCTGACGTAAATGATGTCAAAAGGCTTTTGAAGCAAATGAAAGATTTGAGTACGTTGCGATATTTCTTGGGCATAGCGCTGGTGAGATCACCTCATGGCATTTTGTTATTATAGAGGTAGTATGGCTTGGACATGTTATGGTATGATAGGCTGTAAGCCTATTTTAGTTCCATTGGAGTAGAACACAAAGTTTTCCAGAGATATAGGTGAGCTTTTAGAGGACCTTGTTATGAGACTAATAGGAAACACTGAAAGGTATGACTAAGAAAGATTATTTATATGTAAAAGGTTTGGATATAAATAAGGTTCATGGGATCTCAAATAGGAAATACCTAAGAAATGGTTAATAGGCATTAAAGTCAAAGTAGTACAAAGGGAAGTAAATGGTGCACAATGGAAGCCCAAGGGAAACAAAGGAGGGTGCCCCCTTCTAGGGGTAGTTGAAGAGGCATTGGTGAATGAAAAGGCAATGTTTAGCCAATGAAAGTTCAAGGGGCAGAAGTTTGAAGGCCTTGCACCACTTAGGCCTACATAACCCCCATGAGTTTAGGGTCTATGTAGGATATGGTTGGGTGGAGAATCAAAGTACTAGTCTTACAAGTCCTTGCACCACTTAGGCCTACATAACCCCCATGAGTTTAGGGTCTATGTGGGATATGGTTGGGTGGAGAATCAAAGTACTAGTCTTACAAGTCCTCAAGCTTATAATGCAAGGACAATTACATTGGTATCAGAGCTAAGTTCTTTCTCTTCCATGTTTCCACTGAGCTACTCATTGCTAACTCTAATCTCTACTCCTTAATCTCTTTTCTATTCATTTCCATAAGCTTATCCCCATATTTCTCAAATCTTCTTCATACAAAATGCCTCTTGTCTAATAAATTAGGAATACATCTTGCCTAATAGATTGGGCATACTTTGGAGTTCTACATGGAGCAAGTGGAGTACAAGATAAACTTGAAGGATCATTGAAGTAAATATCAACAAGGAGTAATCAACGAAATTGTTCTTTACATCATTAGGGACAATTCATAATTATGCAACCAAGTAAGGTCATTGTGTTGCATTTTTTTTTACTTTTTAAGAAATTTTCCATGTTACTTAGTGTTAGAGTAAAATGGCTTCTCAAGGTGGGAAGGATGAAAATGGTGAGAAGGGAAAAAACCTAATGTCCTCTATCCACATGAAAGAGGATATTACAAAACCAAATGAAATAGATATGCAAGATTTAGACCTTAATGATTATTTGAGGATATAGAAATGAAAGAAAAAATTTCTAATATAGAACTAAACTTGAGAAAATGATGGGTCTTCTTGGCTCCTTGATGGGAGGGAATCATCCGTTGTCGGATAGGGATGAAACTTTGCAAGTGGTGAGGAGTATACCCATGAACTCACTCGCAAAGTCTCATCCCCATCGGACACCGATGTGATGTCCTCTTTTTTTTGCGTAGGGAACCCCTTGGGCACTATGTAAAAAAGAGCGGGGGTGGCAACACATCCAACATCCGATGGGGATGAAAATTTATGAGTGGGGGAGAAGCCCCATGGACACATTCACATTTGGAATTCAATGGGGATGAAGCTTTGTGGGGGGGGAAGCCCCATGGACCCCAGATTGGTGTGATGTACTAAGAGCGGGAGTTGGGGTAGGCCATTACACCCATGGGGGTGAACCTTTGGAATTCTGTCCATGGGGCTACTCCCCTCCCACTCACAAAGTTGGGGTAGGCCATTACACCCATGGGGGTGAACCTTTGGAATTCTGTCCATGGGGCTACTCCCCCCCCACTCACAAAGTTTCATCCCCATCGGTGAGTGTGATAGTGTTATACCACATGCTCTTTTTTCCATAGTGCCGAAGGAGTCTCCTATGCAAAAAAGAGTAGGTTTGGGTAGGACATCACACCCATTTGGTGGGATGGAACTCTACCAAGTGGTCCATGGGGATGCTCCCCCTAGTCGTAAAGTTTAATCCCATAGTATGCCAGATGGATGTGACGGTGTGTTGCCACACCCACTCTTTTTTGCATAGTGCCCAAAGGATCCCTTAAGCAAAAAAGAGTGGGTTTGGGTAGGACATCATGCCCACCAAGCATCTGATGGTGGTGAAACTTTTCAAGTGTATCCATGGAGCTACTCTCCTCCCACTCACAAAGTTTTATCCCATCAGATGCCAAATGGGTGTGACAGCATGTTGCCACCTGCTCTTTTTTGCATAGTGCCCAAGTGGTACCCTATGCAAAAAGAGCAAGTTTGGGTTGGCATCACACTTATCCAATGTTCGATGGGGGTGAAACTTTACAAGTGGGTCCATGGGGTTGCTCTTGCCAAGGGGTCCCCTATGCAAAGTTTAAAGATCAGTTTACATAGTGCCAAGTTTACATAGTGCTAGTTTAAAGACCAAGACCATGGCACCTTACATATACAAACTTTTAAAAAATACAAAATGGCAAAATGACATAGTCCAATATATAAAACAAAATGTTATATACAGCTAGTGGATGTCATATATAGAAACATGAGGTCACAGATATAACATGCATATACAAGTAGTTGATACAAAAACATGATGGTATACACATCTACATGATGTCTAACCTTATTTGAGAGGACTTGGTAAGATCTAGGATGGCATGCCCCCTTCCTCCATTTTGGCTCCGATACAACTTGCTCTACAATGTTCCTTTGAGTGAGATGCTCCTCTGCCATGGTGGCTGAGGACTCACCATGTGTAGTAATAGCAACCACATCACTAAGCTCCTGGTCAATCATAGTGCCTCTATGTCCATGCCTCATCTCCCATAAGAAAAGGTCAACTTACACACTTGAGGAGTAAAACGACCACATGTAGAGATTGCTCCAGTGACCTTAGACAGATTGGGGATTATAATTTAGGGAGCTTCTCATTTAGAGATTTTTCCACAAAGCGACCAAAAAATAGAGCTTTTTCAACACACAAGAGTGATGCACTCACTTGATTCCTTAGAGAGAGAGAGAGAGAGAGAGAGAGAGAGAGAGAGAGAGAGAGATCCTGATCAAGCTTCCTATAACCCTCATCCTGGCCAATCTCAGGCTATTCTCTCTTTGCACAGACATTTATACATATTTTACCTGGACTTCTCGTTAAGCTGATCGAACTAGATGCTGCCGAGAAAGGTGAATAAAGCGTGGCCCATGGATGAGACGTTCACGACCCTATCATTGGCCGCCCTACTCAGATCGTCCAGCAGGAGGCTCGTCAGGTGGAAGTGGCTTGATACACAAATTTGATTAACTTGAGATTAGAATTAGTAACTAGTCCGAGTTTTTGGCATCATTATCTCATCTGCTTAGGAATGTGATTCATGAGCAAATTGCATCTCGAGGCCATCCACTGAGAGACTGAAAGGGAAAGCCATGATGTCGGCATTGTTGCTGTTAACTGTAAATTGTGTGTTGATTAATTATTCTCACAAATCAAAGAAGAAGATGTCGCACAGGTCACTAATTACAATCATGTGCTGCAACCATATATATAATTGCTAACAACATTACATGAGGATGTTGGGGGCAGGTTCAATGCTTATCGCCCAAAACTAAATCACAACTTTTAATGTTACTAAAACAAATTGGTTCCAAGTATGAAAATATAAACACTTTTGTGAATTTGATCTCCTCTCTTTGAATTTGATCTCTAGCCTTCTCAATCATTGGATACCCAACTCAAAATACTCTATGTTCATGTGATCTCCTCTCTTTGAATTTGATCTCTAGCCTTCTCAATCATTGGATACACTTTTGTGAATTTGATCTCCTCTCTTTGAATTTGATCTCTAGCCTTCTCAATCATTGGATACCCAACTCAAAATACTCTATGTTCATGTGAATGGCAAGGACATGCAGGTACACAACAAAAACATTACCACCATGAAGAAAAAATAGTTGTGTACAACCGATTACGATAAAATGTGGTAGCAGGCTGCTTAATTTTTGCAAGCCAACCTCTCAAATAATCATTTTCTTCACAGTTTTATCTAATTGAAACTACTACTTGAAATTTTTGAGGAGGTATTTTTCCTTCTCCCATCAATTTGAGAAGGCTTTTATAAAAATTGAACAAGGTCTAGCTAGACTAAGCTCAGCCTATCTTTTATTTTTACAATTATGACACATGTGATGCCACTTGCCCACATTGATGTCAAACTTAATGTGCTTGTATAAGATAAATTTTTAAAGTTAAATAGCAAACTTAGAAATCCAGCTCTAGGATGAAGTGAACCACGGTAGTAGTGAAGGTTGTCCAACCCCTTTGCAGTGTCTTGCAAGAACTAGTTAAAATTTTGGTTGGCATTGAAACAAATAATGGTTGAAATTCAATTCCAAGCCCTTTTGTAGGTGTATATTCATAACTTTTTGTAGGTGTATTAATTCAACTATATGAGCTGACACTATAACTATGTCATACCTTAGTAATACAAATATGGTCGTCACATAGCCTGGTATCGACTAGGATTATATGCTGACCAGAGTGTCTTTCTTCAGCGACACAATTCTTGGTGGCCCAAAATTGGTAGATTCTCTAATCAGGGCATAAGTTGATCTATCCGTGTCCAAACCCAAAAGAGTTTAGCACATGCACTGGTCATATATTCGTACAAGATGTAGGGCTCCATCCCTATCCAACATTGTTTGTTTGGTTTTCAAAGGGCTGCAATGAATTTTGGATCAAAGCCGCTTTTGGCACTTGCGTGGACACAATATCAACCATATCTCTTAGATGGATGGTCCAAAGTGAGATCTAGTGGGCCATAGAGTCTTAAAGAGGTATCTTTCACATGCTTGCGAAGCCCCATCTTAATTCGAGTCCATTCTCTCTAAGTACCCCCAACATGTCATCCAACCACCAGCAGAATCCGCTTGGGCATCCTTGCTTAAGAGCTCCTTAAATAATTAGAGGTTTCACTCAGTTAGACATGAAAATGAATGGTTGTTTTGTGTATATCCTATCGTACTATGTGTGATATATATAGATTTGTTATGGAGAATTAATGCAGCATTTGTCTCTCTCACCTTGGACATCTCTCTCTCTCTCTCTCTAACTCACTCCAACTTTCTCTCTCTAAGGCTCACTCTCTCACTATATTTTTTATGGAAGGGGTGAGAATGTGTTGAAAAAGCTCTAATTTTTTGTTTGTTTGTGGAAAAATCTCTATATGTGAAGCTCCCTAAATAAGCACACTCAAACGTATCTCCAGTCCTTGGTCCACCAAGCTCCCTGCCCTGACTGGGATGCGTAAAGCCACTTCTCTAGCCTACAAAATAAGCTCATCATTCATGCTCTCTATGCCTAGCCCTCCTCGGGTGATAAATGCATCTGTACAAGAATCTCAAAATCCTTTGGAAAATCCTCCATCATCAGTCATGATATCTAGGCATGCTACGATGATCAATTTTTATGTTCTACCCATATATATTTTTATTTGTCCCCGTATATTTGTATCTTTCTCTTAGCATATTCAGGTATGACTAGTTATATCTCACATTTTGTTTTATATATTGAACAAACATTTTGCTCTTTTTTATTTTTCCAAAGTTTGTATATATAAGGTGCCATTGTCTTGGTCTTTAAACCGGCTCTTTGTATACGAGACCTTGGGAACTATGAACAAAAGAGCTGGTGGCAACACACTATTATACCCATTTGGCGTCTAATTAGGATGAAACTTTGTGAGTGGAGGGGAAGCAGCCCCATGGACCCACTTGAAAATTTTCACCCCCATCGAACTAAAGGATGGGTGTCATTGTTAGTATACATTCAATGCCCGCCTCTCAACATATATCACTTTGATGTATAATGCACATTTGTTAGACCCCCATTATGAGGAGTAGCCATGGTGCACATGTCTTTAGTGGGAACCCCGGCTTAGATGCTGATGGGGTCATTATTGTGACCATTGATGATGGTTAGGAGATGGTCAGGGGTACGGGCATTAGCGGGGGCTTGGGGACAGTATGAGAAATATTCCCTAAAATATTCCCTCGTATACTAGGTCCATTGTTAATGGTGGGCGGTGGTTGGTGGGCCTTGTTCTTGATACGTGGGCGGTGACCGTGTCTATGTAGTGTAACCACCCTCGTTGTATATGCATCTACCACACCGCTTGCAGAGCTATATATGGACATGGTTTCCATGAGCTAAGGCATCCAATGCTCATCCTCCAGTATCCACCCCTTTCTACACTTCATACATCCTCCTCCATCCAAAGTCTGTCTAGATCACCATCTAAGCTCTACTTGAGAGCGCATAGGTAGACAGCACCATCACTTGTACCTCTTTGGTATAATAAAAAATTTTAAATTATCTCCATTGTGTATCTATTGCATTGTGTATTGTGCTTTGTCTTGCTATCTCTCTCCGATGTGCCATATTCTTATATGGTATCAGAGCTCAGGTGCTCTTAGCAAGAATATCTTAGCAAGAATAGTGCATAAAGTTTAGTCTTTCTTTGCATAGAATCCTAGGAGTGAAGGCTTCTATCTCTGTTGTGTTGATCCTACACCAGTCTTGTGCATTCGTCCACCTGCCTTCACGGAAGGCAAACTTAATGGGACAAACTACACTCTCTAGAAATTCAAAATCAATGCCATTCTAGACTCTTATGAGCTCTTAGAAACAATTATGGGAATGGATGCAAAACTAGTGGGAA
Organism: Cibotium barometz; assembly: GCF_041138505.1. NCBI lineage: Eukaryota > Viridiplantae > Streptophyta > Polypodiopsida > Cyatheales > Cibotiaceae > Cibotium > Cibotium barometz. The sequence goes on along the minus strand of NC_141096.1, from coordinate 24,956,269 downwards.
GTCCCAACCCCAACAACCCTACAAACATGCTTCTGCCAAGATGCTACACTTCTTTGGGCATGGAGAAGGCGTAATGCTGACGCACTTTGTTCCATTGTCACCAGTGTAAGTGATTTTTTTTACTCTCATTCAACATACTGCAACGATATAAGGAATATTCCCTAGAATGCTCCCTCGAATACCAAGTCCATCATTAGTGGGTGCCAGGTGGTGGTGGTCGGTGGGCCGTGTTCTTGATACGAAGGCAGTGACCGTGTCTATACAGTGTAGCCACCCTCGTTATATACGTGCCACATCGCCTATAATAGTACTATATATGGACATGGTTTTCATGAGCTAAGGCATCCAATGCTTGTGAGTATCCACTCCCTTCTACACTTAGTAGATCCTCCATCTGGATGTGGGGGACCCCTTGAGCACTATGTAAAAGAGTGGGTGGCAACACACCATCACACCCATCTAGCATCCAATGGGGATGAAAGTTTGCCAGTGGGGGGGGAGCATCCTTGTGGACACACTCACAAAGTCTCATCCCTATCGGACGTTGAATGGGTGTGATGTCATACCCAAGGGGTCCCCTATATAAAAAAGAGCAGGTTTGGGTAGAACATCACAACCATTGGGGGTGAAAATTTTCAAGTGGGTCCATGGGGTTGCTCCCCCACCTCATTGGCAAAGTATCATCCCCATCAAACACCAAATGGGTGTGAAATTTTATGCATGCATAAAGAGAGCATGCTTTATGCTTGCATAGAGTATGTGTGCTCCATGCTCTATGCACGTGACGGTGTGTTGCCACCCACTCATTTTTGCATAGAGCCATGGGGTCCCCTATCCAAAAAAGAATGGGTTGGGGTAGGACATCATACCCATCCCCCGGCATCTTGATGGGGGTGAAACTTTGTAAGTGAATCTATGGGGCTGCTCCCCCCCACTCACAAAGTTTCATCCCCATCAAATGCTAGATGGTGGGTGCGACGATGTTTTGCCACCCGCTCTTTTTTTCATAGTGCCCAAAGCATTCCTTATGCAAAAAAAAGTGCCAGTATAAAGAGCTAGACCATGGCACCTCACATATACAAAAGTTTTCAAAATACAAAATGGCAAAAGGACATAGTTAAATATATTTTAAAAAATGTCAGATACAACTAGTGGATGTTATATATTAAAACATGAGGTCATAAATACAACTACTCAATGTCTTATATAGAAGCATGAGGTCACATATACAACTAGTGGATACAAAAACAAGATGGCATATACATCTACATGATGTATAATCCTCATTTGAGAGGACTTGGTAAGCTCCAAGTTGGCGTGCCTAGCTGCTTCCTTCTTGGCTCCTGTACAACAACCCGTTATGCAATGGTCCTCTGAGTGAAATGCTCCTCTGCCCATGGTTGAGGGCTCACCACGTGTAGCAGCAACCACATCACTAAGATCCTGGTCAATCATAGCGCCTTCATGTCCATGCCTCATCTCCCATAAGCGGAGGTTAGCATACACTTGAGTAGCAAAATAGCCACATGTCACACTGCTCCCCTCAGACACGTCTCGAGCCCTCGGTCCACCAATGTTATGTACACATTATAGGTGCATATACTAGGAGGCTAACCCACACTAGGCTTGTGAGCATGGGAGCATGGGAACAAGCTCTAGTGGAGAATGGGTTAGGACTAACCTTAAGGGTTAAGGTTAGGGTCAGGCATCCAAGGGTCACACATGGGAAATGGAGAGTCAAGAGTCACTTGAGGGCCCTCCTATATAATAGGGGCATGGGGCACACTCAAGGGATGTTCTCTTGTGTAGAGGATTGTATCTACATTCTTGCCATTTCACTATAGAGCTGAGTGTTGTGGTATTAGAGTTATACCTCTTGGTGGTATGGGACACTAAGGTTAAGGTATGTGGTACTCCATTATATTTCATGTGTGCAACCCTTGGGCTCGGGGGTGGTTGGGTGTGGCAGAGTTTATGCCTGATTTATGCATGTTAATTATCTAGAGAGATCTTAGGGTTTTAACAGTGGTATCAGAGCAATCTCTAGTTAATTGTTGTTGTTTCTACTTTTCTATTTCAATTTTTGGTATTTTTTTAAAAGTAAATTTTTATATTTACTAAATAAAATATTATTTTATTGATTTGTTTTGGTGATTTTTCACATGGATCGTCGATATGGCGATTGTAACACGTGTTACTACTACTCAATGGACGAATCGACGTTGCGGGGGAATTCTGTGAGTTTAATGCTATTTCTTTCCTATTTTTTATGGTTTAAAATAAGCATTAATGGAAAATTCTACCAAATTCCACATATTTTATTGTGGATATTGTTGGTAGAATGGATTCCCTAAATCTCTAAAATTTTTAGGATTTTTTCCTAATTTTTAAGAAATTTTTTGAGCATTTTTATGGTAAAATATATATTTTTAATACATTTTGCGGGTTTTCCGGGGGCATGTTTTCGATTTTATGCCAATTTTTCTTGCTGAAAAGCAATGTGGGGCAGTCAATTGATGCATGGGTTCTCTCTCGTGTGCGTAAAGTTCTTCTTTTTCTCAAAATCTGAATTTTTTATCTTCTATTTCTCTCTCGTGCGTGGAAACGTATTTTAATAAGATAATTTAATTAAATATTAATCATAATAAAACACTAATTATGATTAATACATAATTAATTAATCTTAAATCATCTTTCTCTAATCTCTAACACAGAAGAGAAGAGAAGAGAAGGAGATGGTAGAGAGAACTAGTATGGGAGATGGTAGAGAGAAGAGAAGAGAGAGGAGAGGTATCTCTCCCTCTCTCTGCGATTAGGTGCACAGACGGTGGGCTGGGGGGCTACGCAGCAGCCGACGGGCGAAATTCGCCCCCCCCCCCCCCCTATAATTGTTTTTTTTAAAGGCTTAAACCAAAGCTTATAAGCATTTTTTTTAATTTTTTTTGAAATAGATATATATATTTTTTCAAGTTATTTTCATTTGGAAAAAGCTTGGAAAAAGGGAAAAAAATTCTGAAAATATGTTATTTCTCTGAAAATTATATTCGTTCTGCTGGAAATTTTTTTCCCCTTGAACCTTTGGCTTTCCGCATTCCCGGGAAATCTTTTGACTTTCCGCATTCCGGAAAAAAACTTTTGACCTTCTGTATTTTGGAAACTTTCGACCTTCACATTCTGATTTTTTTTTTGTCTTTTCATTTTCCCAAAACTTTTGGCTTTTCGTATTTCGGGAAAACCATTGGAATTCTGAAATTTTTTGACCGTTCTTATTCTAATGCGTTTGGGGTTGATTAAAAATTTCAAAAAAATCTTAAAAATTAGTGGAAAATTAGGCAAAGGTTATTTTACATTTCGGGAAAATGTGGGGTTGGTGTTTGGCATGTGGTGTGTCCATTCGAGCGCCTGTGATCATTCAAATTCTTTTAAAAATATAATTTTGACCCAGAAAATTAGAAAATCCATTAAAATTATAAATTTTCATTGGATTTGAGAATTGTCGGGCGGAATTGGAAATTTCGTGAACGATGGGATTCTCAGGAAAAATTAGGAAATTTTTAGAAATTATTTTTAGAAATCCTAGAAATTGGTATTTTTTTTAAAATATCAATGGTATTTTGGCAAATTTAGTTGCTATTTTTTTTTGGAAAATTATAGGTTTGGAGTGCCATAAGATGGGTTTTGGTGGTTTTCAAAATTAACATATTTTGAGGCCCTAGAAAATTAAGAAAAATTAAAAAAAAATCATGGTAATTCTTTTTTCTCGAGAATTCTTATTTTCGAGGGATATTTGATGTTATAGTACGTTTTTTATGTACTCACACTAAACAAATGCGGGTTATTCGCATATTGTTAATGCGAGCATGCCTTGTATTAATATGTTATTCGTTTGGATTGATTCTAGACGATGTTTTCATGATTTTTTAGCCAATGTCTAGCCACCAAATGCTAATTAAAGCAATTTTCTTATGTGCAGCTGTTTCTAGTGAATTAATTTGCTAGAACTTGTGCTTCGTCAAGAGGGGTCAAAAGAAAGGTGAAGAAAACTTTAACCCAGATTCATAGAGAACTCATTTACCATGGCTCATATTGATTTCTCGGTCAATGACAATGTCGATGATATGAGTGATCATCCCAACCCTAGAAGGGAAGATCATAAGTTCCATGAAGAAAAAGAGGAGGCGGTAGCAAAGAGCGAATTTTTGGAGGTGACACAACGTCTCGAGGCTACTATAACAAAGTGCCATGATGAGATGGAATCACTTAAGGTGCAGATTTTAACTCTGCAAAAAGCTCTTCTAGCCACCTCATCTATAGCTACCAAAGCAGTTGCTCCATCTTTTGCACCAAAGGTGTATGGCAGAGAGAAGAAGGAGAAGACACAAGAATGTGTGGATGCTTGGCTTAACAGGTGGAATACACACTTTGCTTTTCACCCTTTCACTAATGTGCAGAAATTGCAAATGGCACAGGGTTTATTAAAGGGGAAAACTTTGACTTGGTGGAAGGATCTAAAAGAAGATTCTATTCCCACTACTTGGTTAGATTTTGAAGTTGCATTCAAGAAAGAATTTGTCCAACCAGAGGATGAATTCGAAGTTATTGCCAAGTTGGTTAAAAATAGCACGACTAATCAGTCTTTTGATAACTATGTGCAAAGGTTTAGATAGTTGGTTGCTAAAGCCAAGTCTGATGATCATACTTTGTGTGGTATTTTCATCAATGGATTATCTCGTGATTATCAATACAAGGTGAAGAAGTGCAAAGTTAAAACGGCTGAAGATGCTATTCAGGTTGCTTAGGTTTTTCATAAGACAATGGTTGGCGCCAATTCATCAAAACCAGCGTCAAATGACAAGAAACCCACTTTCACTTATTCAAACAGTGGACAAAAAAGGAAATTGGTTTTCATACCAAAACCAAAAATTGGTGACAATGCCAGCAAAAAACCAAAGTTTGTGAGTAGGGAAAAACTCACATGCTTTAAGTGCAAAGAGAAAGGGCATACAAAGAAATTTTGTCCTTTGAATAAAGCTACAACAACTTTGGCCCCTGTTCAAAAGGCAGCATCGAAAAAGTTTATTCCAAGGAAATCTGTTCATATTACAGAACTTGAAGGTAAATTCTTTGAGGTTAATGTTTCACATCTTGAAGGAACCCAATGTTCAGATTGTACTTTCAATAAAGACGTTTATGGTCCAAACGAATTATTTCGTGTATATGGATCAGTAAAAGGACATCAGGTTCATATTTTGTTTGATCTTGGTATTACTCACAATTTTATTGACAATATTGTGGTACAGAAGATGAAGCTAGAAACCATGCAGAATGATCACATGTACAAGGTCAGGATGGCTAGAGGACAAGTCCAATTTTGGGACAAGAAGGTGTCAAAATTACCATTAGACATCCAATTGTACTCAGATAGGCTTGATTTCCATGTCATGAGCTTGGGTCATATTGATATAATTTTGGGAATGGAATGGTTTCATAGCAAAAATAAGAATTTTTCTATCGATTGGGTCAAACATTTGATGTCTTTTCATCACAATGGAAGCCTTGTAACTCTTAAAGGAAACATTGTTGTACCCAAGGAAACTTTTATCAATGAGCTGGAATTAATGGAAGATATTTTTAACTATGAACTTTTCCAGTTGGTTATGGATCCAGTGTCTTTGTATATTCATTTTGATGCAAACACTATTTCTTTAGATGTTTGGGAAAGTAAAGTGTTAAGTTCCATTAAAAGTGAATTTCAGGATGTATTTCTTGATGAATTGCCTCATGGATTACCTCCTAAACGAGAGGTGGACCATAAAATAGAGCTAGTACCAGGGGCAGAACCTGTTAGTATTCCTCCGTAGTAGTATCGGCTTAGCCAATCTGAGGAGGATGAGGTAGCCAAACAACTAGCTGAATATTTGAGGATGGGTCAAATTAGACCAAGTAAGTCTCCTTGCGGTGCACCAGTTCTCCTGGTTAAGAAAAAGGATCAAGGTACCTAGAGGATGTGTATTGATTATAAACGTCTTAACAAGGTTACAATTAAAAATAGATATCCATTACCTAGATCATATGATCTTATTGATAGGTTGCATGGAGCTGAGTATTTTACAAAGCTTGACTTGCGAACAGGTTATCATCAGATCCGTATAGCAAAGGAAGATGTTCCTAAAACTGCTTTTAGGACAAGATATGGCCATTATGAATTTTTAGTGTTACCCTTTGGTCTCACTAATGCACCAGCAACTTTCCAACAGATGATGAATGATATATTTCGAGATCTGTTAGGAAAATGTGTGGTGGTTTTCTTAGATGATATTTTGATATATAGCAAAACTTTGGATGAGCATGAGAGTCATCTTAAAGAGGTTCTAGGAAGGCTCAGGAAGAAAAAACTGTATTATAAATTATCTAAGTGTGATTTCTTTAAAAAGGAATTGTTATATTTAGGTCATAAGATCTCTCGGGATGGCTTAAGTATAGATTTGGATCGGATCCAAAAGATTTTAGAATGGCCAGTTCCGCGTACGGTCAAACAGCTAAGATCTTTCTTAGGTTTTATGATATTTCTTCTCAAAAATCTGTTAAAGATTATTCGAAGCTGACTGTATCTTTTACCAATCTTCTTAAAGGTAAAAATAAAAAGTCCAATTCTCCAATTGGTTGGAATGATAAGCTACAGGAGGCTTTCGAAATTTTAAAAAATAAGGTTCGAGATGCTCTTGTGTTAGCTTTGCCAGATCCTAGCAGACCTTACATTGTTGAGATTGATGCTAGTGATTTTGCGGTAGGTGCAGCTTTGTTCCAGGATGGGAAGCCTATGGCCTTCGAGAGTAAGAAACTCAATGATGCATAGACTAGGTATCCAGTTCAGGAGAAAGAGTTGTATGCAATCATGTCATCAATGTCAAATAAACAAGGCTGAACTCCTTAAATCTGCTGGGTTATTACATCCTTTGGATATTCCGTCTAGAAAGTGGGAAAGTATTTCCATGGATTTCATTACGGGACTTCCACATACCAGCAGGGGTCACGATGCCATTTGGGTAGTCGTGGATAGATTGACAAAGATGGCTAGGTTTTTACCCACAAAAACAATAGTTAAAGCTTCGGAATTGGCGTACCAATTTGTCGAGCAACTATTTAGACTATATGGTGTACCTTCTGATATTGTGAGAGCGATCGGGACTCTAAGTTCACGGCTAATTTTTGGCAGGAAGTTTTCAAGAAATTGGAAGCAACTTTAAGTATGAGTTCCTCTGATCATCCGCAGTCTGATGGGCAAATAGAGCGGGTGAATCAGGCTGTAGAGGATATGCTTCGTGCATATGTCTTTGGAAAACCATCAAATTGGGAAAAGTATCTTCCACTGATGGAATTTGCCTATAACAGTTCTAAACATATGGCAGGTTTTAGTTCGTTCATGCTTATGTATGGATATCAACCCAGAGCACCTATTAATGTTGGTCTTAAGGACATTGAGCTTGATGCATCGAGGGATTTCTTGCGTGATATGCAGGAAATGCTGATCGAAGCTCGTGATTCTATCACGAGCGCTCAGGATAGAGCATGGTTTTATTCTGATAGAGGACGCTCATCTCGGTCTTTTGAACTAGGAGCGTTGGTTTATTTAAAAGTTCCTAAAGACTCTTTAACTTTATCAACGAGAAAATGCTCGAAATTATCTCCTTGATATTATGGTCCATTTCGATTTATTCGTCGAATTGGCATGGTTGCGTATGAGCTAAAACTGCCTCCACATGTTAGAGTCCATCCAGTCTTTCATGTCAGTAGATTGAAAGAGAAGCTGGGAGGTGAGGATAACACAGTTACTCCTCAAGAACTCATTGACGTCGAAGATTTATCTTATGTTTCACATGAACCTGAAAGGGTACTTGAATTCAGGGAAAGGAAACTTCGTAGTCGACTAATCCCTGAGGTTAAAATTTTGTGGAAAGATAGGGAAATAGTCGGTTGAGAATATTCAGCACAAATTTCCTTCTTTTCATTGCAAGAGTGCAATGTTTTGAGAGAGGGGAAGTATGTTATGTACACATTATAGGTGCATATACTAGGAGGCTAACCCACATTAGGCTTGTGAGCATGGGAGCATGGGAACAAGCTCTAGTGGAGCATGGGTTAGGACTAACCTTAAGGGTTAAGGTTAGGGTCAGGCATCCAAGGGTCACACATGGGAAATGGAGAGTCAAGAGTCACTTGAGGGCCCTCCTATATAATAGGGGCATGGGGCACACTCAAGGAATGTTCTCTTGTGTAGAGAATTGTATCTACGTTCTTGCCATTTCACTATAGAGCTGAGTGCTATGGTATTGGAGTTATACCTCTTGGTGGTATGGGACACTAAGGTTACGGTATGTGGTACTCCATTATATTTCATGTTGTGTGCAACCCTTGGGCTCGGGGGTGGTTGGGTGGTAGAGTTTATGCTAATTTATGCGTGTTTATGCATGTTAATTATCTAGAGAGATCTTAGGGTTTTAACAACCAAGCTCCCTACTTTGATGGGGTGCATAAAGCCACTTCTGTAGCCTATAAATAAGCCCATCATGCTCTCTATGCCTCCTCGTCCTCAAGTGATAAATCCATCTGTATAGGAATCTCAAAATCCTCTCACACAATCCTGTACAACATATCCATCGTCAGACATGATACCTAGGATAGCCTATCAGATGATCAGTGCTATTAATGGGTCTCTGTGTGATAAGATCCATGATCATTGTTGACCCTAGGTAAAAGTTTTATATCCCCCAAAAGCGATATAGGCCAAAGTATACATTGCAGCGACTGGTTGGACACCTGACAATCATTGCCAAATAAGCGGACAATCATTGCCAGATGAAACTGGTGGTGGCACCCTAATATGTACCACCCCCAAGTGTCAAACTCGCTGAGGTAAACTCCACAAAGTACGGGACTGATGTCCATACATGGTTTTGTAACCAAAGAGTCTAACATTAGGGGATAGGTCGTGGATACTTGGCATCACAGTGGTGGGCTACATCTCTGTCAAGTCTAGCCCACTCTCTCATATAGTGCTCCACATGGTAGTAGGCGATCCATCTCTCCAAATCCACCTCATGGACCAACTCAAATTGCACTCTTTCTCCTGATCATGCTCTTGCAACTCCAAAGTGTACTGAGATACCTGTCGAGCATAGCTCATCTAGCTCGGTATCCTGAAAAGTGAAAGTGATTTATATTAAAACAAATACAAGAACGTATACTTGAGCAAGGGGAATTAATTAAAACAATGCACTCACATGGCTAGGGGGTGCAGGGGAAGGTGATGCTACTTGAAGTCTCTCCATGGCCCAAGTGAAACAGTGTGGATTCTTGCACAAACAAGTTAAAATATTGGTGGAAGACTCCCCAAGGTAGAAATACGCATCATAATTAAATTACTCTAGAAGTGTTCAGGAGAACATCTTGATAGTGGTAGCTCTGAGAGGAGAGCCACCACTATCACATGGACTCTTTGAGAGAAGATTCCATGTGTTGAATGGACTCTGTAGCATGATGAAACTAGTGACCTATCTATACACGAAGCTCATGCACTATGGTAAAAGGGAGCAATATCTAAACCACGTGGTGTGCAAAGTGGGGGAGATACTTAGCCTGATCCACGGGCCTCCTATCTTGGTCCTGAAGCTAGCCTACACTATTGCTAGTGCCGGGTTGATCATCATGGTAGTCTACCTCAAGCCGCACAGCATATAACTGTTTTTCAAAGTAGATAGGAATCTCGTGATGGTGGGGAATGGCACCATAGTATGCCACATATGGCAGTAGAATGTGGGCTTCCATAGCTACATTGGTGCACCAAGTTATCTTAAATAGTCCTATAATCGCAACTCGCCCATCCTCACAAACGAAGAGCTATAACATCCTCTCTCTAATAGCAATAGGTAGTCTAGAAACCTCTCGATGAGATAAGTCGTGACACACACGTCCATGCTGCTGCATCTCTATCCATGCTATCAAAGACTCTACATCATCAAGGGAACGTAGAGTCTCAAGCAGGCTCTCCAATGATGCAACAAGATGCATGGTGGAGGAATGGGGATCTTTCTATCCATAATGAAGCTCCAAGAAGCTTTTAAGAGTGTGATCATCTTAGGGATGGTATCTACACGTGCCTCACAAGCCATGATAAAACCTGTGGGGTGCCATGTAGCCGAAAGGTCATCTCTCTCTCTCTCTCTCTCATTCTCTCTCAGCCTTATTTTCTTTATCTCTCTCTCTCTCTCTCTCTCTCTCTCTCTCTCTCTCTCTCCACATGACATAGCTAAGGAAGACCTCTTGGCCATACTCATTAGCCCCATGCTTGATATTTTGGAGAGTGGTATACTATATGTTGGGGGTTGATGATCCTCACGTTCCATGTTTCTTGGTATTTCATGATGGGATTCCATGGAAAGTTTTGTATCACCCAAGTGATATATCTTGGTATTTCATGATGGGATTCCATGGAAAGTTTTGTATTGCCCAAGTGAGATATCTTTGTTTTATTTCTATTTTATTTTCCGTTAATCGCCTTATGAGATATGCCATGGACATTATTGTATGACTTTGGTCTCATAGGCCCATGGGTCTTTAGTAAATGCTTAATATTTCTTTCTTTCTTTATTTATCTCCCCCCCACGGCTCTCATGTTCCATGTTTCTTGGTATTCCATAATGGGATCCCACGATCACCCGAGTGTGATAGCTTTGTTTTGGTTTTATTTTAGTTTTTGTTTGATGATGAGATATGCCATGGACATTATTGTATCACTTTGGTGTCTCATAGACCCATTGGGTCTTTAGTAGACACTCTTTCCTTCTCTCTCTCTCTCTCTCTCTCTCTCTCTCTCTCTCTCTCATGTTCCATGTTTCTTGGTATTTTATGATGGGATTCCATGGACGGTTTTGTATCACCCAAGTGAGATCACCCAAGTGAGATAGCTTTGTTTTGTTTCTATTTTACTTTTTGTTTGATGATGAGATATGACATAGACATTATTGTATCACTTTGGTCTCATAGGCCCATTGGGTCTTTAGTACACGCTTAATATTCTCTCTCTCTCTCTCTCTCTCTCTAGTCTTTGGTACACGCTTAATCTTTATTTTTTAATTTTTAAATTTTACATTTTTAGTTTTTTTATTTCTTTCTCTCTCTTTGGTCTTTAGTACACGCTTAATATTTCTTTCTCTATCATTCTCTCTCCTCTCCCATTCTCTCTCTTCTCTCTCTCTCCCTCCCTCTCTCTCTCTCTCTCTCTCTCTCTTAACCTCTCTCTCATTCCCACTCTTTTTCTATCTAAATCTCTCTCTCATTTGCACTCTCTTTCTGTCCCTTGGGTCTCTCTCTCTCTCTCTCTCTCTCATTTCCACTCTCTTACCCTCTCAATCTCTCTCTAATTCCCACTCTCTTTCTCTCTCATTTTTGCACTCTCTTTCTATCCCCTAGGCGATGAAAGGTAGGAGGGGTAGGGCACTTGGGTGCAACAATGCTCGATAGCTCGAGGTGACGCTTGTGATAACTTGGGGTGACAGCAACTGTCTAGCTCGAGCGAGATGGACAAGATTAGGCAAGATTGCGATACGCAAGAACTTGCACAGAAAAAATGTGAGGACGAAGAAAATAATTAGGGTTTTTAGGGCCTAATTATCTCGAGTGAGAAACGTGGTAATCAAAAACATTTTCTTTATTTCAATATCTCGCTCAAGATAATATTAGAATATATTTCTCGCTTGAGATATGTTTCTATTTAATTATTTGTCTATGAGTTTTTTTTCCATTTTCTTTCTCGATCGAGATCCTTTTATATAAAATGTCTTATCTCGCTTGATATTTTTGTATCTTGCCTGAGATATATTATATTCTTTTTTTGTATTCGCCTGATATAATTTTTTCATTTAATTATCTCATCCAAGATATAATTATTCTTATTACGTTGGCATGGCACCATAACTAAGCAATCTAGTCAACATCTCCACATATCTTTCCCGAGAGATATATCTCGCCCGAGATATATCTTGGCATTTTCCTAACTTTGTTCAAACTGCCTCGAAATAGCCAGCTTATCATTCTATCAGCCATAAATATGTTTAAATATTTAGATTTATTATTTAGATATTTATTTTATTTTTTATTTTTTAACATATATGTGATAACCATTTATGGATGCATACGTAAAGTTGATGATAGGGAGCCACATGATGGCATATGACAACTCAAGTTGGTACTGACGTAGTAAGTTAGATGGCTATGGACATGGTGGCACACATTCATGCACAATGTAATGGATGGTTCTAATGACATGACCTGATGATGTGGCATGTGTATGGCATGGCACCATGTGAGATAGCATGTCAAGTCACACTATATGAGGAGGTGGCACTTGAAAATGGCCGAATGATGTGGCAAGAGTGCCGACTAGAAAGATGAGTTGGCAAGTCAGGGTTGACCAATGTTTATGTGGCAAGAAGATCTGACACGTTGATGATGTCGGAGGGGCTTAGTGATGATATCGTATGCCAATTGTGTTAGCCATATAAGCGCATACGTAGCCACCCACCAAGAGCATACCTTTAGGCTTGGTTTTACTTAGAAGAAAAGTGTGGACAACATAAATTTTATCTACCTTCTTCTAACACTTTGACGGTAAAATCTAGTGAAGACCTTGAAAATTGCAACCGTTAAGATCTTGAAAATTTTGTTTTTTCATACTATTAAACTCTTAAATAAAATATTTTTAATAGTAAATTAATTTAGAAATACATCAAGGCAAGCTATGCATTGTATGATTTTTGGGTATATAAAATGAGACGGGCATTAGAGTTTAAAAAAAAGATATAACCATTTTAAGAGCATACTATCCACTTGTCCAAATCTAGAACATGGCATATACATTGAATTTGTACACCAAGAAACGAGGCATTAAAGATGTTTTTTTTGGGACCATATCTTATTTTAAGGTGCCCAATAAATGATATTTCATTAGAAGACTTCAAAGTTAAATTCTTTGGCTAACTACGTGGATATTAGATTAAGTATGGAAAGATACCTTATTTTGGGCTTATAAAAGGCCGCCTGACCAACTAGACTTAGGCACCCTTAGCTTACAACAAAAAACTTTTGGACATGATGGACTAGATTGTAGAATCTCCTCAAGTAAATATTACCATATATAATAAATTTCACTATATTTAATAAAAGTGCAGAAATGTGATCTAAGATTTAAACTACCGTCTAGATTGAATTTAACAATCATAATGAAACATTTGACAGAAATATAGATTGAATTTGAAATTGAAATGAAAACATTTAAAAGAATTATAGATTGAATTTAATGGTCAAGGTCAAAACAATTGAACTTAATGGTCAAGGTCAGTGGGAAAAAAATGTTTTTTAAAAAAAGAAGAGATTGTGCAACTTTAAAAACACTTTGTTTTTTAAATTTCTTCTAATTTTCGATTTTGGGGTATTTCATTAATTTTGGAGGTCACAAGATATTAAATTTGGTGAATTAATATGTACAAAAACCACTTCACCTTCCTCTGGAAGAGGGAAGGTTTCTCCTATAAAAAGCAACAACGTGTGGTGCTTTTCCGCTGTCGTTGCAGAAAATCATCGTCGGTGCTTTTCCGCTTTTCGACGGCAAAAGCAACGTATGGCTATAAATCATGTCGAGCGTCGCCAAATACGTCATATTCTACGATGGTGATCTCGGATTATAAGAGGTTGGTGCAGGATCTCACGCTGCCGAGCGACGAGCGGGGCACAGCACTGGCGGCCCTGTCGGCGTTGAAGCACAAGCCGGCGGACCTGGCTGTGCAGCTGTGGAATTCTATATCCACGATGACCGTCCTCTTGCAGGAGATTCTGGTGGTGCTGCCATTTGTGGTTTCAGATCCGAAGGTGCTGCCGCTGGCGGCCTCCAACCGCGCCTGCCATGCTCTCGAGCTCATGCGCTGTGTGGCTCAAGACCCCAGGACAAAGGCCGCCTTCGCCAAGGCGCAGATAGCACGTTTCCTCTACCCGTTCCTCGACACCGCTAAAATCAAGACCAGGCCGTTCCAGCAGCTGCGCCTCGCCAGCTTCGGCGTCATCGGGAACCTCCTCCAGACCACGTCTGCTAGCGGCGGCGACGCTGCCCTCAGCGCTCAGCCAGAGCGACGTGATAATCACGAGAACACGGCCCACCTTGACGTGACCAGCAGCCTCTTCGACTCGCACTCCCTCCACATCGTGCCGGCGTGCCTCAAGAACATAATGCTGGGCAGCTCGCTCGAGAGAACTGCCGCCGCCTTCATCCTGGCCAAGGTCCTGCAACACGACTCGGCGCTTGAGTTCGTCTGCACGAGCCCCAAACGCGTCGCTATTGTCGCCAAGATACTGGGCGAGCCGCTCCCTTCTGTTACAGAAAAGCCAAGCTCCGCCAGTATCAAGCTTTCCAAGCACCTCTTGGGCTGCTATCTGTGCCTGTTGCGAAATCCCATGGCCTGCCAAGTGCTAAAGAACGCCGGCCTCCGGGAGCTACTCAGGAGTTACATGCTCCTCTTTGGTGGGGAAGACGGCGCCACAGCCACCACTGAGATCATTGTGCGGCTCCTTGATCGTATGCCTGCATGATAACGCACACGAAAGGAGGTCGTGACAGCCTAGAGTAAAGGATGCAAAACCTAATGCACAAGACATGGCTGATTTTGGTTGCACTCAAATTTTGTTTTGTTTGTTTTTTTCCCAAGAAGGAAGATACACTCTTTCAATTATCTAACCCTGAACTCAAATTTTGTTTTTTGTTTTTTAAGTCCAAACACACTCTTTCAAGCAGAGAACCCACTTCCCAAGAGGAGCCTTAACCATCTTGCCTATTGCACTCAAAATTTGTTGCAACTAATGTTGAGCTTCACCTCACCTTTACTTTTTTTAATACATTTAGTAACCTATGAGTATCATCATGATTGGCTTTATTGAAGGTAACATGTATTACAAAGGACTAGAGGTATACTTATGCCAGTAGTAGTAGACAGGCAACTTAGTGTTATTTTCGTAGACTTTGAAAATCCCCGCCCGGCTATAAGCCCGGCTTCTACAGGAGCTGGCTAGTAGCCACTGTAGTGCATGCAAGGGGAGTCCCCTATTTTTTGCTTGTGCATGTGCAAGTGTGCAAGTGAAGGTGAAGACAACAAATTTGCACAAGATTGAGGCAAAATCATAGAGAAACTAAAGATAACTATTTTGCATAAAGTTGAGGCATATGTGAACATAGTTAAAGTCTCAAGCAGATTCTTTTTCTCCAACCTCTTAAAGCAAGACTTATAGATGGAGTTCATGAGATGTTTGAAGTGCATCATGGAAGCCATGCCAAACTCATCCATGAAAACTCCACCATCACTCCTTGTTGCGACGTAGTGCATGTGGCCCTCTAAAATTAGGCTTGTGGAGGGAGGCGAATCGGCCATCTCACTCCTGCTTCCACCTAGGCAAGGCCCTCTCCCAACTCTACTTGAGGACCCTTCCCCACCTCTACTACCAAAAACATCCGCCTAGGCAAGATCTTCTCCCACCTCTACTTGAGGACCCTCCCCACCTCTACTACCCCTAGACTAACACGAATCAAGTGCGAGGAGGGGTTTAAACAAGAGTAGTGAAGGAAGGGGTTTGAAGAGGAGTAGTGCAAGTGCTAGGGGCGATGGAGAAAAGAGGATTTTGATGGTGGGAAGTTGGAGGATTAGTCAATAGAGTGGGTGTTCAGGGCATATGGTGATTCTCCTCCGAAATGAGCACCAACACTTAGGCCATAAGGCTAATGCTTGCTTCTTATTACATAGGCATTAATGCTTAATGGTTATGCATAAATGCTTTAACCATATGCTTATGTGTATAAAGCCTTTATGCATAGGCTTTTTACATAAGCCTAAGTGTTAGGCTTATGCATAAGGCCTTATACATAGCGTTATTTTTGCACACAAGAGAGCATATGTATGCTCTATGCTTGCATACATAGAGTATATGTACATATAGAGAATACATATACTCTATGTATGCATAAATAGAGCTTGCAAGCTCTATTTATGCATACAAAAAACAAATGTATCATCTATGCTTTCATGAATACATAGAGCATGCATTCTATATAATACATAGACATAGCGCATAAATATAGATTAAAAGCACAAAAAAAATAAATAGTCCCGCGCACCCTAGGGTGCCAATAATGAAAGGCAAAGAGTACCAACCTGAAGTAACAAGATGAGTGGATTGGAGAGGAGTGTGCAAGATGGTAAGCTCCTCAAAACACTTACAAAAGAAACACCTAGAGCTTTTTTTTTGAAAAAGCAAAGACTATAAAGCATTATAACATTAGAGAACCAAAACAAAAGTAATGCATTATAGATGTTGCTCACCTTATGTTCAAGAGAGGGTTTCATTCTTTATGTGAAAATATCTTGTTAACAAAAACTTAAATATTATGTGAGATAAAACAAGCCAAGCTACACATACACTACTTATTATTAAGAAGAGGATAAGCAAAACCAATTGAAAAGAAGAAATAAGTGGGAGAAAAGCAAGGCAATAGCATACACAAATAGTGGTAAATGACATAAACTCTACTTATATGCATAATCTTAATATTAATCTTTAATCTAATAAATGCCTTTATGTAAACACATACTATTAGGACCTTTTAAGACCCTTACAGAAGGAAACTCTAATTTCTCAATACAAAAATTAGAACATAACATATAATTTCATAAATTAAAAGTATAAACCAAATTAAATAAACAAGAGAGATGGAAAATAGATTATAGGTCACCATCGACACAAGATTGGGTTGAACCTCCCCTAAGATGAGTGTGGTCCTTGTACCACTCACCCATATTTGTATGTATTAAAAAAATGCTTGCTTTCCAAAAAGATAATTCCAAAAAAGTGCTTGCTTTCCAAAAACAAAGCACAAGTGATTTTGAGTTTATGAGCATACAAGCTCTACAAAAATATAACAAACATTAATATAAAGTCTTGTGCCTACCAAAAGTATAAAATACTATTTGGTATGTACAAAGGTATGAGGCCTTAATGTTACAAAAATGTTGATGTCAAAATATAAAACCATAAAAGGTGTTTACATGTCTTCCAAAATATCCCATAGTGGTCCAACACATGTTCCAACACATGTTCCACCCACAACTAACACATAATCTGTCACTCAATCATTTTCTTCATCCAAAATAATATTAGTCATTGCACATAGCTGATTAAATGCATTAACCTTGACTATATCATACTAGTGCACACAACTGATTAAACACATTAATCCAGGTAGACATCATACCAGTGCACGCTTGATTAAACACATTAATCTTGGTAGTAGATGATATAAATAAAAGATATATACAAATAAAATATCCTGAAATAAAATAGTGGGCGTCACCATAGAGGTTACATTACCTCTTTCTTGAGTTGCAATTGACCTCAATTGCATGGATAATATGAGTGGATAAGATTTTAGTAAGAACGGAAAATCTTTTCTAGCATCCATTTAGCGTGTTCAATAGGATGGTTGTTGTAGAAAGTCACAAGATACTTAAGTGTTGTATGTGCATGTAGTGATGATGGTCTCATGGTCAATGGTAGATTCTTCTTGTATACTTTTGAAAGATTCATAAAATTTAGGGACTAGTTTTAACAAATGTTACTTCTTTGTTTGTTAATATTTATTATTATTATTATTAGAAGCATATGAAGTGAGACCTTATTTTCAAATAGGTTTAGGCATACCTGGATCATCAAAAATATTTTTATGCTCAGAATTACTCTCTTGTTCAAGAGAGAAGTCTTCATCCTCATCGTTGACTCATGAAAAATAATAATCCTTGATGAAATATGCAAAAAGCAACCTTGATAAAAATTTTGAAAGTCTCATTTTGAAGAAGCCCGAAATATGAGAATCCTTTGTGCTTGAAGCCTTTGTTTTGATCTACGAAAAGCAATAGTAGAAAAATCTTGAAAGTGTGCTTAAAATAGTAATCTTTGATATGCTAAATTTCCTTGAAGGCTCGTGCTTGTAACCCTTGAAGTTTTTGATATTTATAAGGTCTTGCTAGATCTAAGGCTTAAATCGTCCAAAAGCTTAAAAATGTGACAAATGGTATAAGTTTAAAGTTGTAAGCTTTGAGGGTATACAATAGTATGAAATTTTGGTTGAGGAGAAGGTTCGAAAATTTGAGAATTTTTGAGTAAAAGACTTCAAAGCCTTCTAAGGATTTTAAGTTTTAAGCTTTATATATGGTTATAAGCATTGTTAAGTTTTTGAGAAAAAGAGTGAAGCTTAGATGGCTACTGCACTCACCAAGCATGGATTGTTTTGGTTTGTACAGAGGTGGTTTTTAAAAAAGGTGATATTGAACTTTAGTCCTTGATCTTATTCTTGATCCAATAGTTCATAAAATTTCCATAAACTAGATTCCAACTTTTGCCCAGATGTTTTTATGCCTTTCTTCTCTTTACCCTTTAGATTTTTGGTGAGCTCCTCTCTTTGTCCAAGCACTCCTTTGATTTGTTGAAGCTTTAAAATTAAACCTTTGGCCTTCTTTGCACTAAATAAATTGCGTAAACCTTGATTTTTATTTTTTTCTTCAAAAATCCTTCTCCTTTAGTGGTTCCCCAAAGCTTTGATGCCATTTTCAAGACCTTTAATGTTAAAAGACATGGTGTGAGCTTAAGCTAGCCAATAATTAAATGAATCACACAATGGAGATGGTTATCACATAAGAAAACTCACACCAATAGAGCAACACATGTAACCACTTAGATAAGGATGAGATGTGACCAATGAGCAATGGAATGTACTCAAGAGTCACCACAAAGCATCACATAAAAACATGCTAATGAAAATGCCAAAGAAGTGAGTATTTCCACAAAGGATTACTTAGTATATTAGTCACTAAGAAAGTACACAAATCATGGGCTTTACTCTCTCCACTTAGCTTTATGAGAGTGAGTAGTGTGTCCTTGTTTATATTTGCTCAAGAGAGGGGGGGGCCTAAAGCCCATGAATCTCTCCACCTCCCTTAGATTTCTCACCAGACTCGCCTAAAAGGTAATGCCTCAATCAAGGAAAAAGATCTACTAGACCTACACTCGATTACTCTAGTAAATGAGATTTTAACCTTAGAACATGATACTCTAAGGTTCGGGGGGGTTACTCATAAATATGTAAGCATAGCATGTAGGTTCAACATAAGGGGTTTTTTAAATACCTTTTTTTAGACATTTTTTACATATAGAAGGGTACCATTTAAAGGGGGGGTGGTTGCAAGATGAGGGTACTCACTTTCGTTCACTCTCTCTAAAATTGGGACATCCATGCATCTCGGGCGGAGTACCTCGATCGTGATAGTGCCGCGAATTAAAACACGACACGTGCCTCCCAAGCCTAAATCGACATATCTCGATCGAGATGCCAACTAATGCCATGCTAGCAGGTCCGGGTTTCCAGGCGTCATCCATGTCACCAATACATGTCACCGCCACCACATTATCTCGATCGAGATATCTATGCCACTCGGATCCACATCAGGGCCACGCTGTATCCCCCTAGGCATATTTGACTAGCACATCTCCATCGTCCACGTATCTCGAACGAGAAATTAACATCAAATCGCGACCATTCATTGTTCGAGGTAATGGGATACAATCTCCACCGTCCCCGTATCTCAATCGAGATACTGAGATCAAATCTCCACCGTCCAGATATCTCGATCGAGATACAGAGATACAATCTCTACCGTCCAAATATCTCGATCGAGATACGTAGATGCAATATCCACCGTCCAAATATCTTGATCGAGATACCTAAATGCAATCTCTACCGTCCATTCACGTACGTTGGAAGATATGATCTCAGTCGTTTAAATATCTCGATCGAGGTATATAATGAATCTTGACCGTCGACATACCTTGTCGTGGTAATGACTTTAAATCGTGGCCGTCCATGTACCTCGAACGAGATAGTAATATCAAATCTCAGTCGTCGATCCTTCACCAACCCTAAAATTAAGTGTGTATCTTGGCCGTATGTTGCACTAACCCTAATATCCAGAGCGTTAATCTTGCAAACCCTAAATTGCATGATGTTACCGAACCTCGATCGAGGTTATAAAACCAGAAAACTTTTTTTTTGCCTCATTGTCACAAGTCGTTTTCACTCTCCTTGCTCTCTTGATTTGGATTAGCATTAGTGAGCCCATTAGCATTGTTTTATAGCTTCATTAGTGCTACTTAGCAGTAAGCATTAGACCCTTCACATTAGACCCTTCACATTGGACCCTTCACATTAGTGCTACTTAGCACTAAGCATTAAACCCTTCACATTAGACCCTTCACATTGGACCTTTGTGTTTGGCTTAGGTTTTAGCATGGAGTCACACGAGGAGGGCCACGAGGAGGGCTGCTCATCTATTGCGAACCTCATCGCGGAGATAGACCACGAGTTAGCGGCTATCCGTAGGAGTGCTAGAGACACACCGTCTACATTACATATCGTGGCAGGCGATGCTTTCGTCCCTTCGTAGCCTTCACGATATTGTTTATGTAGATGAGTGGATAGCCCACCATCGCACTGCTCCTGTGTCACATGGCCTGACATATCGTCAGGTCTGTGATCTTGCTCCTATTAGGGATGGAGCCTACCTAGATCTTTTCCTCGATAGTCGTGGGATGAGGCCTGAGGGGGCGGGCAAGCCCCTTACTATTTCGCGGTGTTCGCATCCTCGTATGGCGGCACATATCTATAGTCGATATGTTGTCGCATATGGGAGGATGCCGAACAACCGCCAGATTCCCATATACCTCGCAAAGCAGTTATATGCGGAGTTTGTCTTAGGGGAGGAGGTGGATTACACCAGCCATCCGACCGGGTGGTGGTGCTGGCCGAGGCCGTCTCCAGGACCAGGGTAGGCGGCCTCCACCAGCCCTTCGTGTAGCACCTACCACAGATCCTTCATTTGTGCCATTGTCGACAGTAGAGGCTCTTGGCACCCAGGTCGGCATTGACGTACGGAGTACCACGGAGAGCATCCAGCACGTGGTGCGCCTGTTCTCATGATCTATACCGACGATGACAGATGTCGTGGTATTTACATATATATTACGTCTTAAGTTTTTTTGGTCATTCATCTACATGTTTATATGTACTTTTCTATATTTTTACATGAGCAGCATGGTTGATTGTGTCACGTAGGGTCCCACACCTACCACTGAGAGACTCACTCAGGAGTTGGTAGAGGCGAGAGCAGAGATTGACCGCCTCAGAGCTGCATTACAGACGGCAGAGGCAGCTACTGCAGAGGCACAGCATCTGAGAGAGTCCGACATCCAGCAGGTAGGTTTCTCTTACACGTAAAAGAGTTATAATTAAGGTCGTACGTTATAAATTTCTTTAAGTAATACCTAATGAGAGACTAATCAATTATTTTAATGCTTTACTTTTTTGCGTAGGCTCGGACCGAGGTAGAGAGCTCTAGAGCTGAGGCATAGCATCATCAGATTATGGAGCAGATTGCCCAGCATAGGGCAGAGCAGTTGATGCTGCATGTTCGAGAGTTTCGCAGATCCTCGGACGTGACAGTGCCTTACCTACCTTTATATCCACGGCCTGTCTCACAGTGGTTTTTCGACGACCTCTCCCGCAGGATGCACCACCCTTCCTACGTGATGCGTGCTGCGCTTTATGTATCGAGGACATTGATAGTACAGGTGGATATGCCCTGGGATGTGGACATTTTTTCCACTTGTCTTGCATCACCCAGGAGCTAGTACGGTTCTCAGCATGCCCCTCCTGCAGTGCACGCGTCAACCTAGCAACATACAGAGTTTTGGGCATCGATGATCTTCACCCAGGCCTCGTTCGAGTAGATGCTAGGACTGGCAGGCCTATTGATTTTACATCAGCTATTGACTTGGGACTCGACGCCTTCGACGATCGAGCCCAGGAGCCTGAGGTGCCTCCAGAGATTGAGTGGAGTTCACATGAGTTTGATGCATACCAGAGAGTCCTACATGAGAGCCAGATCACAGCATATGAGCGCGTGGGTGGTGCTGGTCCTAGTGGCACCTCGGGTGATGGTGCTAGCAGCAGTGCTGCTTCTCATGAGCAGCGTGTCCTTACAGCAGAGGACCTTACATGAGCAGAGTGGCAGACACGTACCATTGCAGATTATAGATTTTGGGTTTACAGACAGAGGCGTCTTGCATTAGCACGACGTACAGAGAGAGAGAGGGCCATAGCAGCTTTTGGGACTCGTGAGCTCCCGAGTACACCGGCACCAGCTCATGATCCTGCCTTTGAGGCAGACCTCCCCGCAGACATTCGATGACCCCCGCAACCGGCACAGCCTCCTCGACGTGCACAGCAGCCTCGACGCGCACGTCGATCAGCAGTTAGAGATGATGATTTTGATTGGGTTGCCGGTGATAGTGACTAAACTCAGACTAGCTGGGTTAGCTCACTTACATTGTACTTAGATTTTTGGGCAGTGACTAACCTGAGACTAGCTGGGGTAGCTCATTTTCATTCTGATGTACTTATTTGATGTTTATATCATTATGAGTTGCCTGTGGTCCCCATCGGAGCATGTTTGGGTACGATGGTATGGGGAAGGCCCGGATTTTCCATGGCCTCTTAAGCACCAAGAGACTTCAAAAACCCGCACTGGGCGCTAATTACCAATCCAAACATGCTCTGATTGTGACCAAACTTTGCAAGCATGTGGGAATGAGTCCCCCCCCATGCTTGCAAAGTTTAGTCCCCATCGGAGCATGTTTGGGTACGATGGTATGGGGAAGGCCCGGATTTTCCATGGCCTCTTAAGCACCAAGAGACTTCAAAAACCCGCACTGGGCGCTAATCACCAATCCAAACATGCTCTGATTGTGACCAAACTTTGCAAGCATGTGGAGGTGGGTCCCCCCCCATGCTTGCAAAGTTTGGTCCCCATCGGAGCATGTTTCGGTACGATGGTATGGGGAAGGCCCGGATTTTCCATGGCCTCTTAAGCACCAAGAGTGAGCCTGGTAGCAACCACTAGATGAGAGAACTGAAATGCCTCTAACTCCCACTTCCACTGCTGGAACTCAAGACTCCCCCAATGAAGTCGAATCTGCTGGTAGAACCGGCCTGCCACAAAAATGCTATGGGCGTCATAAGAAAACCCATGATCATCCACTGTATCCTGGTCAAGCATGCACTTTGGCCGAGTGGAACTCCCCCATACCATCATACCCAAACATGCTCCGATGGGGACCAAACTTTGCAAGCATGGGGGGGGACCCACCCCCATATGCTTCCAAAGTTTAGTCACAATCAGAGCATGTTTGGATTGGTAATTAGTGCCCAGTGCAGGTCTTTCAAGTCTCTTGGTGCTTAAGAGGCCATGGAAAATCCGGGCCTTCCCCATACCATCGTACCCAAACATGCTCCGATGGGGACCAAACTTTGCAAGCATGGGGGGGGACCCACCCCCACATGCTTGCAAAGTTTCGTCACAATCAGAGCATGTTTGGATTGGTAATTAGCACCCAGTGCGAGTTTTTCAAGTCTCTTGGTGCTTAAGAGGCCATGGAAAATCTGGGCCTTCCCCATACCATCGTACCCAAACATGCTCCGATGGGGACCAAACTTTGCAAGCATGGGGGGGGGACCGTCCCCCACATGCTTGCAAAGTTTGGTCCCACTGGGCGCTAATTAGCAATCCAAACATGCTTCGATGGGGTGCATGTGGGAGTGGGTCCCCCCCCCATGCTTGCAAAGTTTGGTCCCCATCGGAGCATGTTTGGGTACGATGGTATGGGGAAGGCCCGGATTTTCCATGGCCTCTTAAGCACCAAGAGACTTGAAAAACCCGCACTGGGCACTAATTACCAATCCAAACATGCTCTGATTGTGACCAAACTTTGCAAGCATGTGGCGGTGGGTCCCCCCCCCATGCTTGCAAAGTTTGGTCCCCATCGGAGCATGTTTGGGTACGATGGTATGGGGAAGGCCTGGATTTTCCATGGCCTCTTAAGCACCAAGAGACTTCAAAAACCCGCACTGGGCGCTAATTACCAATCCAAACATGCTCTGATGGGGACCAAACTTTGCAAGCATGTGGGGGTGGGTCCCCCCCATGCTTGCAAAGTTTGGTCCCCATTGGAGCATGTTTGGGTACGATGGTATGGGGAAGGCCCGGATTTTCCATGGCCTCTTAAGCACCAAGAGACTTCAAAAACCCGCACTGGGCGCTAATTAGCAATCCAAACATGCTCTGATTGTGGCCAAACTTTGCAAGCATGTGGGGGTGGGTCCCCCCCCATGCTTGCAAAGTTTGGTCCCCATCGGAGCATGTTTGGGTACGATGGTATGGGAAAGGCCCGGATTTTCCATGGCCTCTTAAGCACCAAGAGACTTGAAAAACCCGCACTGGGCGCTAATTACCAATCCAAACATGCTCCGCACTGGGCGCTAATTACCAATCCAAACATGCTCCGCACTGGGCGCTAATTACCAATCCAAACATGCTCCGACGGGGACCAAACTTTGCAAGCATGTGGGGGTGGTCCACCCCATGCTTGCAAAGTTTGGTCCCGGAGCATGTTTGGGTACGATGGTATGGGGAAGGCCCGGATTTTCCATGGCCTCTTAAGCACCAAGAGACTTCAAAAACCCGCACTGGGCGCTAATTACCAATCCAAACATGCTTTGATGGGGACCAAACTTTGCAAGCATGTGGGGGTGGGTCCCCCCCCATGCTTGTAAAGTTTGGTCCCCATCGGAGCATGTTTGGGTACGATGGTATGGGGAAGGCCCGGATTTTCCATGGCCTCTTAAGCACCAAGAGACTTCAAAAACCCGCACTGGGCGCTAATTACCAATCCAAACATGCTTTGATGGGGACCAAACTTTGCAAGCATGTGGGAATGGGTCCCCCCCCCATGCTTGCAAAGTTTGGTCCCCATCGGTTTGGGTACGATAGTATGGGGAAGGCCCGGATTTTCCATGGCCTCTTAAGCACCAAGAGACTTAAAAAACCCGCACACTGGGCGCTAATTACCAATCCAAACATGCTCTGATTGTGACCAAACTTTGCAAGCATGTGGGGGTGGGTCCCCCCCCATGCTTGCAAAGTTTGGTCCCCATCGGAGCATGTTTGGGTACGATGGTATGGGGAAGGCCCGGATTTTCCATGGCCTCTTAAGCATCAAGAGACTTCAAAAACCCGCACTGGGCGCTAATTACCAATCCAAACATGCTCCGGTGGGGACCAAACTTTGCAAGCATGTGGGGGTGGGTCCCCCCCCCCCATGCTTGCAAAGTTTGGTCCCCATCGGAGCATGTTTGGGTACGATGGTATGGGGAAGGCCTGGATTTTCCAAGGCCTCTTAAGCACCAAGAGACTTCAAAAACCCGCATTGGGCGCTAATTACCAATCCAAACATGCTCTGATTGTGACCAAACTTTGCAAGCATGTGGGGGTGGGTTCCCCCCCATGCTTGCAAAGTGTGGTCCCCCATCGGAGCATGTTTGGGTACGATGGTATGGGGAAGGCCCGGATTTTCCATGGCCTCTTAAGCACCAAGAGACTTCAAAAACCCGCACAACACTGGGCACTAATTACCAATCCAAACATGCTCTGATTGTGACCAAACTTTGCAAACATGTGGGGGTGGGTCCCCCCGCGATGCTTGCAAAGTTTGGTCCCCATCGGAGCATGTTTGGGTACGATGGTATGGGGAAGGCCCGGATTTTCCATGGCCTCTTAAGCACCAAGAGACTTCAAAAACCCGCACTGGGCGCTAATTACAATCCAAACATGCTCCGATGGGGACCAAACTTTGCAAGCATGTGGGGGTGGGTTCTTCCCCCGCGATGCTTGCAAAGTTCCCCATCGGAGTATGTTTGGGTATGATAGTATGGGGAAGGCCCGGATTTTCCATGGCCTCTTAAGCACCAAGAGACTTCAAAAACTCGCACTCGGCGCTAATTACCAATCCAAACATGCTCCAATGGGGACCAAACTTTGCAAGCATGTGGGGGTTGGTCTCCCCCCCATGCTTGCAAAGTTTGGTCCCCATCGGAGCATGTTTGGGTACGATGGTATGGGGAAGGCCCGGATTTTCCATGGCCTCTTAAGCACCAAGAGACTTCAAAAACCCGCACTGGGCGCTAATTACCAATCCAAACATGCTCTGATTGTGACCAAACTTTGCAAGCATGTGGGGGTGAGTCCCCCCCCATGCTTGCAAAGTTTGGTCCCCATCGGAGCATGTTTGGGTACGATGGTATGGGGAAGGCCCGGATTTTCCATGGCCTCTTAAGCACCAAGAGACTTCAAAAACCCGCACTGGGCGCTAATCACCAATCCAAACATGCTCTGATTGTGACCAAACTTTGCAAGCATGTGGAGGTGGGTCCCCCCCCATGCTTGCAAAGTTTGGTCCCCATCGGAGCATGTTTGGGTACGATGGTATGGGGAAGGCCCGGATTTTCCATGGCCTCTTAAGCACCAAGAGTGAGCCTGGTAGCAACCACTAGATGAGAGAACTGAAATGCCTCTCACTCCCACTTCCACTGCTGGAACTCAAGACTCCCCCAATGAAGTCGAATCTGCTGGTAGAACCGGCCTGCCCACAAAAATGCTATGGGCGTCATAAGAAAACCCATGATCATCCACTGTATCCTGGTCAAGCATGCACTTTGGCCGCGTGGAACTCCCCCATACCATCATACCCAAACATGCTCCGATGGGGACCAAACTTTGCAAGCATGGGGGGGGACCCACCCCCACATGCTTCCAAAGTTTGGTCACAATCAGAGCATGTTTGGATTGGTAATTAGCGCCCAGTGCAGGTTTTTGAAGTCTCTTGGTGCTTAAGAGGCCATGGAAAATCCGGGCCTTCCCCATACCATCGTACCCAAACATGCTCTGATGGTGGGGACCAAACTTTGCAAGCATGGGGGGGGGACCCACTCCCACATGCTTGCAAAGTTTCGTCACAGTCAGAGCATGTTTGGATTGGTAATTAGCGCCCAGTGCGAGTTTTTCAAGTCTCTTGGTGCTTAAGAGGCCATGGAAAATCCCGACCTTCCCCATACCATCGTACCCAAACATGCTCCGATGGGGACCAAACTTTGCAAGCATGGGGGGGAGGGACCCACCCCCACATGCTTGCAAAGTTTGGTCCCCATCCGGAGCATGTTTGGATTGGTAATTAGCGCCCAGTGCGGGTTTTTGAAGTCTCTTGGTGCTTAAGAGGCCATGGAAAATCTGGGCCTTCCCCATACCATCGTACCCAAACATGCTCCGATGGGGACCAAACTTTGCAAGCATCGGCGGGGGGGGACCCACCCCCACATGCTTGCAAATTTTGGTCACAATGAAAGCATGTTTGGATTGGTAATTAGCGCCAAGTGCGGGTTTTTTTAGTCTCTTGGTGCTTAAGAGGCCATGGAAAATCTGGGCCTTCCCCATACCATCGTACCCAAACATACTCCGATGGGGACCAAACTTTGCAAGCATGGGGGGGGACCCACCCCCACATGCTTGCAAAGTTTGGTCACAATCAGAGCATGTTTGGATTGATAATTAGCGCCGAGTGCGGGTTTTTGAAGTCTCTTGGTGCTTAAGAGACCATGGAAAATCCGGGCCTTCCCCATACGATCGTACCCAAACATGCTCCGATGGGGACCAAACTTTGCAAGCATGGGGGGGGACCCACCCCCACATGCTTGCAAAGTTTGGTCATAATCAGAGCATGTTTGGATTGGTAATTAGCGTCCAGTGCGGGTTTTTTAAGTCTCTTGGTGCTGAAGAGGCCATGGAAAATCCGGGCCTTCCCCATACCATCATACCCAAACATGCTCCGATGGGGACCAAACTTTACAAGCATGGGGGAGGGACCCACCCGCACATGCTTGCAAAGTTTGGTCCCCATCGGAGCATGTTTGGATTGGTAATTAGCACCCAGTGCGGGTTTTTAAAGTCTCTTGGTGCTTAAAAAGGCCATGGAAAATCCGGGCCTTCCCCATACCATCATACCCAAACATGCTCCGATGGGGACCAAACTTTGCAAGCATTGGGAGGGGACCCACCCCCACATGCTTGCAAAGTTTGGTCACAATCAGAGCATGTTTGGATTGGTAATTAGCGCCCAGTGCGGGTTTTTTAAGTCTCTTGGTGCTTAAGAGGCCATGGAAAATCCGGGCCTTCCCCATACCATCGTACCCAAACATGCTCCGATGGGGACCAAACTTTACAAGCATAGGGGGGGACCGACCCCCACATGCTTGCAAAGTTTGGTCCCAATCGGAGCATGTTTGGATTGGTAATTAGCGCCCAGTGCGGGTTTTTGAAGTCTCTTGGTGCTTAAGAGGCCATGGAAAATCCGGGCCTTCCCCATACCATCGTACCCAAACATGCTCCGATGGGGACCAAACTTTGCAAGCATCGGCCGGGGGGGGGGGGGACCCACCCCCACATGCTTGCAAAGTTTGGTCATAATCAGAGCATGTTTGGATTGGTAATTAGCGCCCATTGCGGGTTTTTGAAGTCTCTTGGTGCTTAAGAGGCCATGGAAAATCCGGGCCTTCCCCATACCATCGTACCCAAACATGCTCCGATGGGGACCAAACTTTGCAAGCATGGGGGGGCCCACCTCCACATGCTTGCAAACTTTGGTCCCCATCAGAGCATGTTTGGATTGGTGATTAGCGCCCAGTGAAGGTTTTTGAAGTCTCTTGGTGCTTAAGAGGCCATGGAAAATCCGGGCCTTCCCCATACCATCGTACCCAAACATGCTCCGATGGGGACCAAACTTTGCAAGCATGGGGGGGGGGACCCACCCCCACATGCTTGCAAAGTTTGGTCACAATCAGAGCATGTTTGGATTGGTAATTAGTGCCTAGTGTGCGGGTTTTTGAAGTCTCTTGGTGCTTAAGAGGCCATGGAAAATCCGGGCCTTCCCCATACCATCGTACCCAAACATGCTCCGATGTGGACCAAACTTTGCAAGCATGGGGGAGGGGACCCACCCCCACATGCTTGCAAAGTTTGGTCACAATCAGAGCATGTTTGGATTGGTAATTAGCGCCCAGTGCGGGTTTTTGAAGTCTCTTGGTGCTTAAGAGGCCATGGAAAATCCGGGCCTTCCCCATACCATTGTACCCAAACATGCTCCGATGGGGGACCAAACTTTACAAGCATGGGGGGGACCCACCCCCACATGCTTGCAAAGTTTGGTCCCCATCGGAGCATGATTGGATTGGTAATTAGCGCCCAGTGCGGGTTTTTGAAGTCTCTTGGTGCTTAAGAGGCCATGAAAAATCCGGGCCTTCCCCATACCATCGTACCCAAACATGCTTTGATGGGGACCAAACTTTGCAAGAATCGGCGGGGGGGGACCCACCCCCACATGCTTGCAAAGTTTGGTCATAATAAGAGCATGTTTGGATTGGTAATTAGCGCCCAGTGCGGGTTTTTTAAGTCTCTTGGTGCTTAAGAGGCCATGGAAATTCCGGGCCGTCCCCATACCATCGTACCCAAACATGCTCCGATGGGGACCAAACTTTGCAAGCATGGGGGGGGGCCCACCCCCACATGCTTGCAAAGTTTGGTCCCCATCAGAGCATGTTTGGATTGGTGATTAGCGCCCAGTGCGGGTTTTTGAAGTCTCTTGGTGCTTCAGAGGCCATGGAAAATCCGGGCCTTCCCCATACCATCGTACCCAAACATGCTCCAATGGGGACCAAACTTTGCAAGCATGGGGGGGGACCCACCCCCACATGCTTGCAAAGTTTGGTCCCCATCGGAGCATGTTTGGATTGGTAATTAGCGCCGAGTGCGGAGCATGTTTGGATTGGTAATTAGTGCCCAGTGCGGGTTTTTGAAGTCTCTTGGTGCTTAAGAGGCCATGGAAAATCCAGGCCTACCCCATACCATTGTACCCAAACATGCTCCGATGGGGACCAAACTTTGCAAGCATGGGGGGGGACCCACCCCCACATGCTTGCAAAGTTTGGTCACAATCAGAGTATGTTTGGATTGGTAATTAGCGCCCAGTGTGCGGGTTTTTGAAGTCTCTTGGTGCTTAAGAGGCCATGGAAAATCCGAGCCTTCCCCATACCATCGTACCCAAACATGCTCCAATGTGGACCAAACTTTGCAAGCATGGGGGAGGGGACCCACCCCCACATGCTTGCAAAGTTTGGTCACAATCAGAGCATGTTTGGATTGGTAATTAGCGCCCAGTGCGGGTTTTTAAAGTCTCTTGGTGCTTAGGAGGCCATGGAAAATCCGGGCCTTCCCCATACCATCGTACCCAAACATGCTCCGATGGGGACCAAACTTTACAAGCATGGGGGGGACCCACCCCACATGCTTGCAAAGTTTGGTCCCCATCGGAGCATGTTTGGATTGGTAATTAGCGCCCAGTGAGGGTTTTTGAAGTCTCTTGGTGCTTAAGAGGCCATGGAAAATCCGGGCCTTCCCCATACCATCGTACCCAAACATGCTCCGATGGGGACCAAACTTTGCAAGCTCCGATGGGGGGGGGACCCACCCCCACATGCTTGCAAAGTTTGGTCACAATCAGAGCATGTTTGGATTGGTAATTAGCGCCCAGTGCAGGTTTTTTAAGTCTCTTGGTGCTTAAGAGGCCATGGAAAATCCGGGCCTTCCCCATACCATCGTACCCAAACATGCTCCGATGGGGACCAAACTTTGCAAGCATGGGGGGGCCCACCCCCACATGCTTGCAAAGTTTGGTCCCCATCAGAGCATGTTTGGATTGGTGATTAGCGCCCAGTGCGGGTTTTTGAAGTCTCTTGGTGCTTAAGAGGCCATGGAAAATCCGGGCCTTCCCCATACCATCGTACCCAAACATGCTCCGATGGGGACCAAACTTTGCAAGCATGGGGGGGGGACCCACCCCCACATGCTTGCAAAGTTTGGTCCCCATCGGAGCATGTTTGGATTGGTAATTCCAGTGCGAAGCATGTTTGGATTGGTAATTAGTGCCCACTGCGGGTTTTTGAAGTCTCTTGGTGCTTAAGAGGCCATGGAAAATCCAGGCCTTCCCCATACCATCGTACCCAAACATGCTCCGATGGGGACCAAACTTTGCAAGCATGGGGGGGGACCCACCCCCACATGCTTGCAAAGTTTGGTCACAATCAGAGCATGTTTGGATTGGTAATTAGCGCCCAGTGCGGGTTTTTCAAGTCTCTTGGTGCTTAAGAGGCCATGGAAAATCCGGGCCTTCCCCATACCATCGTACCCAAACATGCTCCGATGGGGACTAAACTTTGCAAGCATGGGGGGGGACCCACCCCTTCATGCTTGCAAAGTTTGGTCACAATCAGAGCATGTTTAGATTGGCAATTAGCGCCCAGCACGGGTTTTTCAAGTCTCTTGGTGCTTAAGAGGCCATGGAAAATCCGGGCCTTTCCCATACCATCGTACCCAAACATGCTCCGATGGGGACCAAACTTTGCAAGCATGGGGGGGGGACCCACCCCCACATGCTTGCAAAGTTTGGTCCCCATCGGAGCATGTTTGGATTGGTAATTCCAGTGCGGAGCATGTTTGGATTGGTAATTAGTGCCCAGTGCGGGTTTTTGAAGTCTCTTGGTGTTTAAGAGGCCATGGAAAATCCAAGCCTTCCCGATACCATCGTACCCAAACATGCTCCGATGGGGACCAAACTTTGCAAGCATGGGGGGGGGACCCACCCCCACATGCTTGCAAAGTTTGGTCACAATCAGAGCATGTTTGGATTGGTAATTAGCGCCCAGTGCGGGTTTTTCAAGTCTCTTGGTGCTTAAGAGGCCATGGAAAATCTGGGCCTTCCCCATACCATCGTACCCAAACATGCTCCGATGGGGACTAAACTTTGCAAGCATGGGGGGGGACCCACCCCCACATGCTTGCAAAGTTTGGTCACAATCAGAGCATGTTTGGATTGGTAATTAGCGCCCAGTGCGAGTTTTTCAAGTCTCTTGGTGCTTAAGAGGCCATGGAAAATTCGGGCCTTCCCCATACCATCGTACCCCCAAACATGCTCCGATGGCGACCAAACTTTGCAAGCATAGGGGGGGCCCACCCCCACATGCTTGCAAAGTTTGGTCACAATCAGAGCATGTTTGGATTGGTAATTAGCGCCCAGTGCGGGTTTTTGAAGTCTCTTGGTGCTTAAGAGGCCATGGAAAATCCGGGCCTTCCCCATACCATCGTACCCAAACATGCTCCGATGGGGACCAAACTTTGCAAGCATGGGGGGGGACCCACCCCCACATGCTTGCAAATTTTGGTCCCCATCGGAGCATGTTTGGATTGGTAATTAGCGCCCAGTGCGGGTTTTTGAAGTCTCTTGGTGCTTAAGAGGCCATGGAAAATCCGGGTCTTCCCCATACCATTGTACCCAAACATGCTCCGATAGGGACCAAACTTTGCAAGCATCGGCGGGGGGGGGGGGACCCACCCCCACATGCTTGCAAAGTTTGGTCACAATCAGAGCATGTTTGGATTGGTAATTAGCGCCAAGTGCGGGTTTTTGAAGTCTCTTGGTGCTTAAGAGGCCATGGAAATTCCGGGCCGTCCCCATACCATCGTACCCAAACATGCTCCGATGGGGACCAAACTTTGCAACAAGCATCGGCGGGGGGGACCCACCCCCACATGCTTGCAAAGTTTGGTCACAATCAGAGCATGTTTGGATTGGTAATTAGCGCCCAGTGCGGGTTTTTCAAGTCTCTTAGTGCTTAAGAGGCCATGGAAAATCCGGGCCTTCCCCATACCATCGTACCCAAACATGCTCCGATGGGGACCAAACTTTGCAAGCATGGGGGGGGGACCACCCCCACATGCTTGCAAAGTTTGGTCACAATCAGAGCATGTTTGGATTGGTAATTAGTGCCCAGTGCGGGTTTTTCAAGTCTCTTGGTGCTTAAGAGGCCATGGAAAATCCAGGCCTTCCCTATACCATCGTACCCAAACATGCTCCGATGGGGACCAAACTTTGCAAGCATAGGGGGGACCCACCCCCACACGCACTGGGCACTAATTACCAATCCAAACATGCTCCGCCGATGGGGACCAAACTTTGCAAGCATGTGGGGGTGGGTCCCCCCCCATGCTTGCAAAGTTTGGTCCCTATCGGAGCATGTTTGGGTACGATGGTATGGGGAAGGCCCGGATTTTCCATGGCCTCTTAAGCACCAAGAGACTTTAAAAACCCGCACTGGGCGCTAATTACCAATCCAAACATGCTCTGATTATGACCAAACTTTGCAAGCATGTGGGGGTGGGTCCCCCCCCATGCTTGCAAAGTTTGGTCCCCATCAGAACATGTTTGGGTACGATGGTATGGGGAAGGCCCGGATTTTCCATGGCCTCTTAAGCACCAAGAGACTTCAAAAACCCGCACTGGGTGCTAATTACCAATCCAAACATGCTCTGATTGGGACCAAACTTTGCAAGCATGTGGGGGTGGGTCCCCCCCCATGCTTGCAAAGTTTGGTCCCCATCGGAGCATGTTTGGGTACGATGGCATGGAGATTTTCAACAAACAATATGATAGCCAAAGTGTTAAAAAATATAATAAAATCAAGAACATCAACTAAAATGTAATGATACTCAATAATGAAGAAACTCATAATGATATAAACATCAAATAAGTACATCAGAATGAAAATGAGCTACCCCAGCTAGTATGAGGTTAGTCACTGCCCAAAAATCTAAGTACAATGTAAGTGAGCTAACCCAGCTAGTCTGAGTTTAGTCACTATCAAGATAGAGATCTAGTCAGCAGCACCCTCTCTAGCTCTCAACTGCTCTAGAATGCTCTCATGGTCATCCACTCGAAGCCGAAAACGAGGGTGAGAACTGTGTTTTCAGCTCTGTACTCGAACAAGAGTGAGCCTGGTAGCAACCACTAGATGAGAGAACTGAAATGCCTCTAACTCCCACTTCCACTGCTGGAACTCAAGACTCCCCCGATGAAGTCGAATCTGCTGGTAGAACCGGCCTGCCACAATCATGCTATGGGCGTCATAAGAAAACCCATGATCATCCACTGTATCCTAGTCCCAAGCATGCATTTTGGCCTAGTGCAACTCATCAGATAGTAGTCTACTCCCTCGCTATTTCCCTCACTAGCAATAACATCAAATACTTTACCCTCCTGTAGCAAATCTGTCAGGTCATCATAACTGACCATGAACGCAGGACCTGTGTGCTCATCAGACACCACTGGATGTGAAGGATGCTCGGGGGAGAGGAATGTCTGTATCCATGCATCTGCCCATCCTCTCGAGGCACAATGTGACCAATCGCCATCCATACATGCTCCACAGAAGCATGCAAACCGTCCGGTGTAAATCGTGGGGGCCGCCATGCACATGCTCCTGATGGAATGTAAGCCCAAGGTGCCAGGTACTGTGTCACAATCATGGGAGGCTCTGCAGTCAATCATGCCACCATCCACATGCCAAAAAAATCTCCTGACAATCCGAGCATCACGTTTGGGGTACGATGATGCTGCACTCCCACACAAATGTTGGGAGCACCACTCGACTACGTGGCCCGCATCTCTGAACCGCTGAGCATCCTGTCTCGCAGCTGATGATGCCTCAAGGCACGTTTCACACACGCGCCCGCACCATCATGCTCTCCCTTCCCGTGACCAGTCTCAAAGAATGACCAAATCACTGGGATACTAGACTGCACATGCCACCTATAAATCCATAAAAGATAGTCTTAGTTATTGTTTTCTTTAAGATGTTCTAGTGAATTTAGTTTAATTGTAAATGTAAGAAAGCCATAAGTACTACCTGTAGAGCCAATAGAATTGACGTGATGACTTGAACTGTACGCCATAACCATCCGACCAAACCCATTGCTGGACATGTCTGATCCCACAATCTCCTAAAAAATCGTCATGGAGACGAAAACAGTGTTGCACAAAATGTGCATCATGTGAACGATCATCACCACTGATATAGAAATGATACTCTCGAATAATGACACGGGTCTCGGGGGTACTCGCTATCCCATCTACATGAGCCTCTGCATGTCGATAGCTAATGTGGACCATAATAGCAACCTGGTGAGGTAAGCAATATATACGTTTAGGACACAAAAAATCAAATAAGTAATGTAGCTCAAACATAAAACAAATATTACAAAATATAACCATTACCTGCTCTGAGAAGTAATACTCAGATTGTATCTCCTGAAAAGGTGTGAAAGTGTAGTTCTCTGCAAAATCAATCACAGAGATGACCACACCAATAGGAAACTCTGCTAGGCATGCTCGGAACTGACGATCCTGCCACTTGGCACAATGACTGTGCCGTATGTAGGGGTAGATCTGCTCCCTAAATGTGGCTATGAAGTGACAACGTGGTGTATGTTTGTCCACGAGCTGCAACTTCCTGGACTGTCCACCACTCTGGAGCTAGTGTGTCACATACTCATAACGTTGCCATGCCACTATCTCTTGGTCACTTGCATCAAGATCTACCATCTGTAGATGTGTAAGTGAACCACATGATGTGCAATTGCAAGGCATCCTATGGAACTGGGCATCCTCCATGCGTGCACACAAAAGAGAGTGGATGAAATCACGTGGACTACGAGGCAACTCTCTATGCCCACTAAGAGAACGGAACACATCATAAAAAAGTTTGAACTCAACATGGTAGCGACAACAACATGTGTCACGCTGACGTGAGTACCTCACAAACCAAGGCTTACACCCCTCAAATGACCTTTGCCCAATTTTAAGCTCTGGATACGAAGCCACAAACTGAGAATACAACTCAGTTTGGGTCATTTCAAGAAAGCAAGCACCGTGCTCAATGAACACTCCTCTTGTCACTCTCTTACGCAAAGCTTTCTTGAAAACTGGCGATGCACGACAATTCTCCTCCCAAAAACTTTCTATCAAGGTTCTAGTGGTTTCATCTAGTAGGCGATCATGCCTAGCTACACGACCACTACTCGCCCACAAAGCACCAACCTCATTGGCATCTAAACTTTGTCGCCTAATAGACCCAACTCTAAGTGCGTGTGGTGCTATGGAAAGGATGCGAGATGTGGCACTAACCTTACCCTTCATTTGGGAGCTACTTATGGCTGCCACAATAGCACGTCGAGCAGCCAAAGCATCCGCAGAGTTCCTCTTCTTGTTAACTATATAGGAATGACGAACACTTTGTAGCACCGCCATGCCAGCTCTCCTCTCTCTTCGACCTCCAATGTCGGAAAGCGCCCTGCAGTTGGCCATGTTGGGCAGATCAATCAAAGCATCAAGCACACATGCCTGTGATGAAGGCGTGAGGTCTTTGAAATAGGAATGGAAGATTGCATGGGCACGACGATGTGCCCCTGACTTTGATAGTTCTTTCCTATCCACACGAAGGGCGCCCAAAGGAGGGGGGGTGGGTTCTTGTAGAAGAGAGGACTCAAGAAGGGTGGGTTCATGTGGATTATCTAAACTAAGGGGTAGTGGGGGGGAAGAGGGCGAAGGGAGAGGAAGTGGAAGAGGAGGAGCAAGGCTTGGATCATCGCCAATGGAAGGTGTTGCTCGTTGACGTGCTCTCCACTCTCTCTTTCTCTCACGAGCTACCTTCTCCTCTCCTCCTCTTGAACTTGGTGGATGGGGGGGAGTCTAGTCCTATCACGT
Source organism: Cibotium barometz (assembly GCF_041138505.1). Lineage (NCBI taxonomy): Eukaryota > Viridiplantae > Streptophyta > Polypodiopsida > Cyatheales > Cibotiaceae > Cibotium > Cibotium barometz. Next base: position 24,919,537 of record NC_141096.1, on the reverse strand, counting down.
TTCCGACTCCTATGACTTTGAGAACCCATTCTCAAGGAAGCTAAGAGAGAAAATATTATAAAGGCTCAATGATGGGATAGTACTAGAGATAAGTGTGGGATAGTACTAGAGATATGTGATTATATAGGAAAAATAGGTTATCCACTTCAAATCTCATTGGATTTCCTATCTAAGATTGATTGGATAACTAAGATAAACATAAAGATAAATAAAGATATACTATTATCCACTTAAAAATCAATATTATTTATAATATTTATTAACAAGTCTAAATATTTATCACTACTAGATATATAAATATATCTTTAAAGATATCTTTTATTTTATAATTATATAACTGTTTTTTTAAATAAAGTATTTTTTCAAATTTTATTCAAAGGTTTATTCTACATAAAAAATTTTCAAGAAATATTAAATTAAAAAATTTATTTTTTTAAATTAATAATATGATCTTTAATAATATTTTTATTGATCTAATCCCAAAATATAATCCTTTAAAATTAGTGATTTTAAATTCTTTTATTTAATAAGTTACATATATTTTATTATTTAAATTTCTATATTCTATTTCTCTAAATTACTAAATTAACTTTTCCAAAAATATGTTTTTGAAAAAAGAGGGGAGGTTGGAAGGAGATGCCACGTGTCACAAGCGTGCATGACACATGGCATTCTCTTGACATGTGGCACTATTATGGTTGATGTGGCAATTCCATGATGTGGCATGCCATGTCACCATGTGCAAGGTGGCATGCAAAGGTGGCAAGATGATGTGGCATTAATGATGACTAGGATGATGAGGTGGGGAGTCAACTAGGTTGACCATGTTGACATGGAGGGTGGAGGTGGCAAGCTGCTTATGTGGATCCTCTCGATGCTCATGTGGACATAAAGTGGCATGCATATATAAGATTTGTGCCTACCCAAGCCTCACACATGGAATGAAACCTAAGCTGTGAAGTTTACCAAGCCTAGATTTCCAAACCTAACCAGGATTGGTTTTAGACTTGAAAAGGGGAGAGTGGACACAATATGGGAATTTTCACTTGGGAGGATTGAAAATGGACCTTTCCATACTCAAATCAAGCCAAATTTTTTTTAATAAATTCATGGCAACAAGAGTATTGATCCCTTGAGTTTCTAGATTGAAAGATTCAATATTTAATTTTCAAGAATTAAATTACTATTGATTTAATGGACCTCTGACAATCATAATAAATTTTCCAAAGTAAATCTACAAAAATCTAACCGTTAGATTTGTAATTTTACCTTATACCCACATTATACTAATCTTTTCCAATCTAATCATCACTAGATCCATACAATTTGAGCATTTTAAATGGTAGATGTGGTGGGAGGATAAAATAGTATATTTTTTAACAATTCTAATACCTTTTAAATAATATAGAAAATAGTAGAACACATAAAAAATTACTCGATAAATCAAGTTAAGCTCTATGTTATTTGTATTTGTGATATGCAAAGTGGGAACATCATATGAGTAATAATGTAAAAGTTATAGGCAATTTACTCACATTCACTGTACCTGTCTAAACCTAGGACAGGGCCTGTATACAAACTTGGTTCCCAAAGAAAAGGGGATTTGCAATTATTGGATATTCGATCAGATTATAGTTTTAGGTGCCCAACTTTGCATATGATGTTTCATTATAGAAGACTTTGAAGAGAAACTCCTTGGCTAACTATGAGAGATTGGCTATTCTTCTTGAAAAAATGCCTATTTTCCAGCTAAAGCCAAGGGCGCCCACTACATTGAAATTAGGCCTTGAATGCACGTAATATAGAGAGTTTGCATATAGTGAACCCCCGATCTCTAATGTACCACTAAGGATCTAACACTAAGAATGGATGCTAGATCACATATAGTGAACAAGTATCCATACCATGTAGGTATGCTAGGATTAGATCTATCATTAAGACATCACTAAGACAAAAAATCCCCACACCATTGCTAGAATAATGTGTCAGAGAAATTTTCCACCTCCTTCCTCACCAAAGAGATGTAACTAAATGCACATACACTCTGACCATTCTAGGGCTTTGCCCCATGATGGCAGTATGAAGGTTTTGGTTTGCTCTTGGTGATTCTCTTTTGACTCCTTTGAAAGTGCTATTTATGCTTTAGTTTTGGTGTGTAGATACCTTGGCATTTGGCTAACACTCCACACACTTAACCCTTCAACCCTTTCACTAAGAAATGCGAAATGAGATGTTCTCTTTGTTTCTGTAGAGCATTGTACATGATGAGATTCACTTGCATGTGTAATGCTATTCTCCGCACAAAGATAATGATAATATCCCAAGCTTTGATGAACCCTTTTATCACAAAGTTTTAAGGGTTGAAACTACTAAGGTTATTTTTAGAGATTTTTTAAAATTTAAACTTTGTTCAATCGAGCAAAAGGACTGAGGGTCGAAATAAGCATGCACGATCAGCGGCTTCTTCTCAGCGCCTTGAATCCTGTGCACTAGTTGGAACCAAGCATGGCGGCAACGATTGTTGTTGCTGCTCGGAGGTCACCCTTGAGCTACTGCTACTCACACAATCGGTTACTTTTGCAGGTTGTAGAGAGCTACCTGCTTCACACACAACTCAGAGCTACCCCAATGCCTTTGCTCTGCAAGAGCTGTTGATGCCGCCCCTTGCTACGTGCTAATTTAGTTTCTCCCTCTCCTCTTCCACTAAGTTTTATGGCTCAACACTTCTCACATAGTAATCAATTTCCCTTCACATAGAAAATTAGAGATCTCTCTCTCTAGGCAGGAAGGCCTCAATAAATTTTCCTGTCTCACAATGATTGGTGAATGGAAGGTCTCTCTCTCTCTCTCACTCTCACTCTCTCTCTCTCTCTCTCACACACACTTACTTAGAAATGGGGATGGATAGTCTCTCTCTCTCTCTCTCTCACACACACACACACACACACACACACACTCAGAAGTTACAAAAAATGAAAGTCTCTCTCTCGCACACATGTGAATGCATCACACAAGATATAAAAACAGGGACTTCTTTTCTACCTCTTCTCACTCATAGAGAGCTTTCCATAGATGATTTCTCTTCCCTCTCCTGTGCCACACAAGATGAAGAGATAAATGCTTTCCCTCCCTCACTCCTATGTATGCCACTCACACAAGCATAAAGGGGAATGTATATCACAAAGCAATGCTCACTAAGGAGTTAAAGTTGTTGGCTTTCTTGATGCTTCAAAGTCCCACTCTAAGAAGCAAGAATCAACCCTCAAATGCAACAAATGCAAACGATGAGTCTCTCACCAAAAAATGCCACTTAATGATAAGAGAGAATGCTTGTGAACAAATTACACATACACCCACAACCACTAAGATGTATCCTATCTGATATCATGTTAAAAGACATGGTGTGAGCTTAAGCAAACTCACACAATGAAGATTAAATGAATCACACAATGGAGACATGGTGTGAGCTTAAGCAAACTCACACAATGGAGACATGGTGTGATTAAATGAACAACACAATGGAGTGGTTATCACATAAGCAAACTCACACCAATAGACCAACACATGCAACCACTAAGATAAGGATGAGATGTGACCAATGAGCAATGGAATGTACTCAAGAGTCACCACTAAGAATCACATAAACTCATGCTAATAAAAATACCAAAGAAGAGAGTATTTCCACAAAGTTGAAGCTCTTACCCTTGTACCGCTTCCTGTGCTTCTCTTGCTTGTAGCTCAGCCCTTAGCATGAACCAGGCTCTGATACCATGAAAAGATGCAGGGGAAGCTTGAGCTCTTGCAAGCACACACACACACTCACAAAACCCTAAGAGAGAACACACAAGGTGAGAGGTTGAAAATCTTCTTCTTCTTCACACAACACTCAACACACCATATACAAAGATAAGAGTACACACATATACTCAACCAAATACATACTAGGGTTCTCTATAGTGTGAACCCAACTAAATGAGCTTGTGCTATAACTATGCCAGTCTCTAGAATGGCTCTCACATAGCCTGTCATCCCACTGGCCGCATATCACCCATGATCTCACCAACCATGCCAGTGGTGTAAGTGTGGGGCCTATCCCCCAGGCGGGTCGTCCACCGCCTCACTAGATGAGCTCGATATCTCAACATTACTTTGTGTGAGCCATGAATCAAAAAGATTATAAACAACAAATAAAAAAAATGAGGGATACTTTGGTTAATATAGTCAATGTTAGAAAAATCAAAAGTGATTTCATCAAATTTTTGAATTTATTAAAAATTTTAAAGTTTTTTGAATTGAATGAAATTGCATAATTACATAGATTTGCAAATCTAGGCCTCCACATGAAAGCCTTCGGCCGGCTTGGGTTCTTACAAGCCTCAGATCAACTCTAAAGTTTTTTGGGGTATCCTTGAGGCCCATATCTATGTGCACATCAAATTTCATAGCATGGCAAAGTTGGTCTATCGGCATATTTTGATGCCTGTTTCGAGGGCCATATAAAGCTATCTGTACTATACACAACTTAATTACACTTAAGTGTTATCCAAATTGCTTCATAGGCTCGATATAAAAAATAATTACTATCACACAAAAATCATATCCATGAGACAAGTTAAAATTGCCATAATTAAAGTACAAGGTACAAATTTCATAGAACAAAGTACTTAGTTGAAATCTGAGTACAAGGTACATGAGGGACAAACTAAATACCAAAAAGTGCTAAAAAGGTAAGGAGTACAAAGCTTGATTTAGTGTGCATAATGTTCCTCAGATTAGAATATCTCCTAAGACCTACAAGTCCTCATATCATGTCAGGGTGGTTGAGATTGAAGGCATCATTATTTAGATCCTATGAACCAACCCTATAAAAACTTATCTTTGACAGTGATACACTTAGCATGGATAGCTGCCAATTCACCACATCATGCAATAAATCAACCAGATAATGTTCAATTGGTTGTTTGAATTGCCATCAATGCTTGGGTTGACCAATAAGATCAACGAAGTTACTATAATATTGTGCATAATACCTCCTTGTAGATGTCTTTTGAAGATCTTGCATCACTTCTCTGACCAACCTTGAAAAAGGGGCCTTTGGTAAAAGCAAGTCCATTTCCTTTTAATACTTCCTTATCTCTCAGAGGGAAACAATGCTTGGTCTCCATCTTCACTTTCTCTAAGGTGGTCGTGGAGGACCCATTGGAGCTGGAAGAGCTCTTGCATTTGTAGAACCTTCCTCCATAGTAACTAGAAAGAAAACAAAATAAAAAGAGATTGGTTTATATATTCAAGAGACCAATTTATAGCTTTAAACACCTACAAAAAAATTTAATATACTAAGTTCTACTTTTGATTAAATAGTTCATGTATTTGAGACCAATTTATAGCCTTAGATACCTATAACAAAAATTAATAAACTAAGGTATACTTTTGATTAAATAATGAAAAAAACATGTGATGTACTAAATAATGCACCTTTTGAAAATCTTTTTGAACTTCTGTTTCGAGGGAACTTATTTTAATAAGAAGAGATATTTTTCCATCCAAAAATATTTAAAAACTGAATTACCACTCTCTAGAAGATTTTCTCTCTCTAGGCCAAAACTGGTAGAAACAAGATCTTTTATATTACTTGAAGAGGGATTTGACTACAGGGGAATATACTAGACATCCTGAGAGGCTCGGAAGGAATCTTACATTCTACCCCACTTGAAAAACACGAGATGTCCTCATCTCGCAGTTGGAGTATGATCTCTTTCATCTTCTTCTTCTTCTTCAATCACTTCTAGCGTTACTGCCTTGGAAGTGGACGGTCGATTTGGGAACAACTCTCTTTGACTTCCCCTATTGTGAGGTGTAGGTCTTGCATTACTTTGGATTGAAACTGGAGGTTTGATAGAGGGTCTACTTCTGGGATTTCCCTAATTTTGGCGGATAGAACCCTGATTAGTTTGGAAGGAAGGGGTTGGAGTCTGGAATCTTGATCCCTGATTTCCTTGCCCTGAAAACCTCGATCCAAAAGGAGTCGGGGAATCCATACTGCGATGTCCAAATCCTTGACAGTTATAGCATTTCACTCTCTTGTTGAAGGGTGGAACTTCTGAAGTTGAAATCCAGGGGATTGAGTTTCGAGAAGAGGACATTTCTTCCATTCTAGAACTTCCCATATCCTGGGTTTGACCCTGATATCTCTTAGGCGGAGGAAGGTTGGAATCATCTTCTGGGAATAAAAATCTTTTGAAAGGTGATGGTGCTGGCTTTGGTGGGACTTTGACATCAAAGGCTTTGGCGAAATCCTTCGCCATCCGAACTGCTTCGGCCATGGAAATAGGTTTGGCATTCTAAAGTATCCAATGGCTCGTTCATTCCTCGAATGAACCTAGCCCCATCAGCTGCTCTTCATCTAATAATTAAATGAATTATCCCATAATTCCAATATGAATGTGGAGGTGTAGGTAGAATAATGAATGCGAATGTGTATGTGAAAGCATGTGACGTAGATATGAGTGAATGGATGAGATGTGATGACATGTGAATCACGACGTGAATCAATGATATGGGATGTGAATGAATGATATGTGATGTGAATGAATCTGATGTGATAAAATGAAAAATGATGTGATTGGATGAGAATGGGTACACATATGAATTGAATGTGGAATAAGTAATGTGGACTGATGAGGGATAATGTGGAAAGACGAGAGTTCATTATAGAAACTGTATTTTGTGACCTGTTTGTAAATAACTGTTTTATGTCAAGAATGTTGGGGAAGCATTCTTGACCGTCTTTTGTGAATAAGGTCATGGAGACCTAGCTGATAAAGTTGCAATAGTTGACGGAGAGTTCATTATAGAAACTGTATTTGTGACCTGTTTGTAAATAACTGTTTTATGTCAAGAATGCTGGGGAAGCATTTTGGCCGTCTTGTTAATAAGGTCATGGAGACCTAACTGATAAAGTTGTAACAGCTGACGGAGAGTCAATGGAGGACGTCTCGCGTAGTAAGGTAGGCCGAGGTCTTGACCAGCCTCGGTTCGATTTAAATGGTAAGCTTTCGGTACGGTGGATGAGGGACCAAGGAAGCGGCCTATGAGTGAAGTGCTAGGTGACCTGCGAAGGATCCTAGAGGGTGCTGACCATACGGTGCTCGGGCTCTGGGTCGCCGAAGATACCCACACGTGCATCGTGGAAGATATTGGAATAAGGAGTAAGAGTTGTTTTCTGAAACCAGGCATGGATCTGGTTGACTGACCTTGCTGGTCCTCAACGGATGAGTCCATGGCTTTTTTCTTATATGGATCTGTTGGTTGATCTTGCTGATCTTCAACGGAGATTTCATCTTGATTTTTATAAGTGAATATATTGCTGGGTACTATGAGGTAGGAACTATTGAAAAGGCCCCTGAGTGGACAGGTGGTGAGCGTTCTGGTTGCCAATGATGCCATAGATATTCTGATGAAGGAATGATTGAAAATTAAGATTCAACCGGATATTTTGGAGGATTGTGATCAATGATACTATGGTTTCATTAAATGATTATTTTAAAGATGGCTGAATCTGTGAAAAAGGTAATTTCATATTGGGTGTGTAAGTGGCATGACTGGTGTTAAATTTGCATGAATATCCGGCTGCTAGGGGGCCTTGGAACTCTTTTCCTTGGTACCCGGGACAAAACCGAACCAGATTCTAAATTGGATCTCATCACTACAGTGGTTGGGCGGTTGGCTAACCCATGGGGCTAGATGGGGTTAGGCTGGACTGATGGATCCATAAAATGAGACTCAATTCTATTATAATACGATAGATGAAGTAAATCCGAGATAGTAATTGTTCTATGGATAAGAATCAATGGCTGTGCCTCTCGATGGGGAAAAAAGCGTTGATCTCTATGATCCAAGTGCAAGTTTCTTCCTTGATCTGATCGAGTGTCTTTATAGGTTTGGTTAGATCAGTTTGGTTAGTAATGACCTTGACTACGTTAGAGAAAAAAATATCCTGGAGGAATCGCCCGTGCCTTCTGGGCAAGGGAAGTTTTTTTCCGGGATCGTTTTGGAAGAACTGAGTGATTAGTCTCCTGTCCAGATATCCGTGTGGGCGAGGCACCGAGTGAGAGGACCCGCACCGTGCAAGAGTGCTACTTTTGCTGCTAGCACCCCCGAATCCGTTGCGCAGAGGGGGCAGGGATCTTTCATGTGGGGCTTGGATGGTTTGCCCCAATCCATCTATTTGTATTTATGTTCTCTAAGATTTCTCCACAACCCACCCCAACAATGTTCATTTGCAAGAAATTACAAATTGAACAAATTAACAATGTCTTGGGAATTGGATGGAATATTGTGGAGGGGTTTCACAAAGGGTACATCTACTCATGTAAAGTGGTGCCTTCAAGTGTTACCTCTAAATACTTGAAGACTCGTCAGAGCTTATCCATTCGATTTTTCTATGAACAATGGATGAAGAAGAAAATGGAGTGGGTTCCCTTGCAATCAAGTGAGGGTGTGGATACACCCATAGATTTATCTGTGACTCTTCCTGATGGTTCAATTGAGGTGGTGAATGCAAGCAATAAATGTATCTTAGGGGAGCATTTGCTCATTCTGGGATTTCAAGATGTCCAAGAAGCAAGCATCATGGCCGACAAAAGGTGAGCTTTGATATTTGTAAATTTGCGTTGCTTTGTGTTTTTTGAATGTATTGTTTTATTTATTACACTTGAATTTCCTTGTTTAGATTGGAAGACGTTTGGAGAAGAGCTTAAAGGTTTGCAAAGACTGGAGTAACAGTGGATGCAAATTTCAACTTTAGAATTAGTGTCGCAAGTCGTCGAGAAGCTATTTGTCTTTTTTTTAAATATTAAGATGGTTTTGTATCAAACCTATTATAAAATGATGGTTCCTTGTTGTGAATGACCACTTGTGTTATGCCTTGTCGATTAAATTTATATTTTTATGTAAATTTGGGGTTATTAACTGGTCACTTTTGAAGTTCCTCTCTCTTTCACCACTCATCTCTCTATTTCTAGCATTCATCACTCCCTTCCACCAGCATGGACCCAAACATGGCAAACGAGAGGTTTCTCAAGTTCTTGAAGAGGACTGAGTGGCCTGATAGAGAGGAACTTTTCTTCATCTTCTCTTGTGAGATTGACTTTGGAAAACGACCATCCTCTTGGCTGAAGAGGACTACTACAGAGGTACTCTTGAGACTACATAGAGGAGTACATGAGGCCCTGGATTGTCAAGCTACTACCATAGGAGGACAGTGATTGGGTGCCATCCAATCTCCTATAATATATCAGCAAGAATGACACGAATGTCCTCAAGAGGTTGCAAAAATTCCAAGATGTTGTGCTCCTTGATGGTCACTACAAGCAGATCACCAAGGAGGAGATGCTTTTACTTCAGAGGGGGAAGATTGGCCTTGATTTCCTCTCTTGGGTTGCCACCTTCATATACCTTTGTGGTGGAGCAAGACTCTGATGAAGAGGTAGAGGTGGAGGATGTCTCAATTGGAGACATGGTACAAGGCAAAGAGGAGGATCCTAAACCTAAGGTCCTCAACCAACTTGTTGAGGCCATTATGGCCAAAGATCTCCTCCTCCAAATTGAGGCACCTCAATCTAGTGAAGCATCCTCATCAAAGGCATTGGTGCCATACTTTGGAGAGACAAGTGCCTCAACCACAATAGAGGGTGGAGAAGAGGTGGGGGAGGGTCCTATATAGAGGGTACCCTAGATGTACCAGATGTGGGCAAGGGAAAGGAGGCTACACATGAGATGCTAGCAGGGATTTAATATTCATGTGATCACAAGATTTTTTATGATAATAACACATGTGAACAAGTTATTCACATGTTCTCATGTTACTGTTCACAAAATAACAGGTCACTTGCCATTTGGGAACCCCTTAAAAGCTTGGCTACACATGAATAAGCTATTCACATGTTCTCATGTTACCATCTTCACATAATAGCAGGTCAGTGGCCGCCTAAGAAGATTTTTTATGCCCGACAAAGAATTTTTTTAGGCCCTTGTGAAAGCTTTGTGAATATAACATGTGATCACAAGATTTTTTGTGTTATTAACATATGTTATTAACATGTTCACATGGTCTCGTTTACGTCAGTGAAATCCCTAGATGCTGGAGCTTGAGCTTGAGCTTGAGCTTAGTAAGCTAAGCTCTATGGTGATTGAAGGGGAGGAGTTCCTCTTTTTACATGACCTAGAAAAGGTCTACAAGCTCAACCAAGACGAGTGCCTCTCCTTGTTAGCTCTGAATGATGAATTTCCATCGACAACAACAAGGGCTCGGAGGCTTTGCAACAAGGGCTTATTCTGGTGCAAGGTGGTGTGCATGAGTCGGTGATGATCTTGAAATCAACAATTTCAGAGGCTGCTGAATCAAAGCCTTGTGAGACTGAGGAGGAGTTTAGAAAAGCTCAAGAATAATTGCTACTGACCAGAGAGTCTGAGGACCCTACAATAGTGTCGTTGGAGGAAGACAAGTCCTCCATTGACATTTGCAAGCCTGTGGTGGTTAGCTCTGATTTCAAACACACGGACGGTAAGATAAATTATGTATGAATCTAATAAATATAATTGATAATACTACTAGAATTCCACTAATCCTCTTTCTTGTGTGTAGCATATAGTCTTTGTAGATGCTTGGTGTCACGTAGGCTGTAATGCCTGTGACCGACGGCAGACTGGATGGCCATGTCCAGGGTTCAGTGGGAGAGGATGCCCATGCGGAGTCATGGGCGGCCAGGCTAGTGTCGATGGCAGGCCACACACTATGAGGAGGTAGCTACCTGGGAACGCCGTAGTGCAATTTCCAAGGTTTCCTCAGTTTGTTTTCGAGGATGAAAACTCTTCTTAAGGGGGGGGGTAATGTCACGTAGGCTGTAACGCCTGTGTGACCGACGGTAGACCGGATGGCCATGTCCGGGGTTCAGTGGGAGAGGACGCCCATGCGGAGTCATGGGCGGCCAGGCTAGTGTGGATGGCAAGCCACACACTATATAGCCTGGGGGATGAGGGGCAATCCTCATTCTTCCTCTAGGTTGGGTGGTGAGCCAGAGGCCGTCCCCTCCTGTGGTAACACCCGTAGTAGCGGAATTACAAGTATCTAACATTGGTATCAGAGCGTCGGTTTGATTGGGTCGTCAGGGTCCGCGCGTGACTGGAGCCCACTCAATGGTTTTCAACCATTCATCTTCTCATCCTTATCTCCACAATGGAGTGTGTGGAGGGAGGCGGCCAGAATTGAAGGGAAGAACTCTCTCTCTCTCTCTCTCTCTCTCTCTCTCTCCCCGTCACACATAACAAGCGAATTGCAGGTAAGCATCTCGTTTTTTTTCTGTGTTGAAGCTTGTCTGCGAAGCATTTTTTGTTTGGTAGAGAAAAAGTCACCTAGTGAAACATCTCGTCTCTCTACTGTGTGGGGGGGGGGCGAAGACCAGCACCCAGCCATTGTGTGCGCCGTTTGAGGTGGGGCGAAGAGCACCCATGTGCGCCGTCTGAGGGGGACGAAGAGCACTCATGTGTGCCGTCTAGGGGGGCCGAAGAGCCTGGGGGTGGCCAGCCCAGCGGCCAGCCCTTAGGCGGCTAGCTCAGCAACCAGCCCTTAGGCGGCTAGCCCTTAGGCGGCTAGCTCAGCAACCAGCCCTTAGGCGGCTAGCCCAGCAACCAGCCAGAGGCGGCGGCAGCCACCAGAGCAGCCGGCGGCCAGCCACGCGGCCAGCCAACCAGCACAGCAGGCGGCCACCAGAGGAGAAGAAGAAGAAGAGAGAAAAAAATCATTTATTTTTTTATATATTTTAATTATTCATTTTTAATAAAATTAAAAATGAAACTAAATTCAAACGGATCCTCTCTCTCGGGGCGGCTGGGACAACCCCGGCAAGGGATAATCCGACTATTTCAGGCACAGCCTCCAAACAAATTTAATTTTTGTTATGAGTTACAGGCATTTTTTTTCCTCTCGAATCGGAGCATCCGGAGAAGCGGCGCTGTCTGGAGGCTCGCAGCGCAACACAAATCGACAGGCGACCATAGGGGGTGACTATTTTCTCTCCACCACTGCTCATTTTATTAGCTTTTTTTGGTAATTTTCGAGTTCTCGCATTGTTTTTTGCAAGAATTAAAGGTGTCTGCTAGACGTAGTGTGTCCCCACCGCCTTCTACTTCTCTAGGTTTTTCAGATCTCGTCCTCGGTCGCGGGTTTGACCCCGACCGAATTGTCAAGCCGTACACGCACGACGGTTGTCCGGTCCGGAGTTCGTCGATCACGCGTGATCCGCCAGTGCCCTCCTCGTCTATTGACCCCACCTTAGGACCCAGCGAGCCCGCAGCGGCCGCATTGGCAGATGACCCCTTCCTGGCCGACGAGCCAGAGGACATGAACACCACCGTCGTCGAGGGGACCGAGGAGGACCTCTTGGAGTACGACGACGATGATTATGACCTATTGGACCCTACCGACATCCTGACAGAGACGAAGCTCTCTAGTGGACTGTTTAAATATCTTAATGCCAAACTGAACAATATGGGTAAAGTCCAGGCTGATCTAGTCACGATGCTACAGAGCATCTCCACACGGTTAGATGCACTAACAGCTGCCTCGGCTAGTACTCCGACTCCTCGTGGTAGTCGAGCTCCTGCGGCACAGGTGAGCGTAGCCTCGCCAGTGGTTGCAGGAGTACAGGCCAATGCGCCTACGCTGCCATCCGTAGCGACAGCTTCGTCGTTATTAAAAGACTTAAAATCGCCTAGTTTTGGTGGCGAGGAGAAGGAGAGAAACAAGGACTCGGTCAATATGTTTCTAGCGAAGTGGTGAGATCTGCACGCGCTGTGACAGCAGCCTAGCCGGATACAGCCCGTAGAGGCTAGCCTCTCATTAACCGGCAAAGCGTACAAGTGGTGGATGAGTTTGACAACTCGTCCTGCCACTTGGACGGAGTTTGAAACGATGTTTCGAAAAGAATTTTTGCCTATTGATGAGGCAGAGAGAAGCTGGGAGTTATGGGACAAGTACTCGATGGAGAACAAATCCCTAACTCAGTACATCTCAGACTATAGGGAGATAGTACTCAAGCTAAAGGGAATCGATGCATTCTAGACATTGCGAGGCTTTAAGAGAGGCCTCAAAGATGATTACCTTGAGTACGTAGAGCCCTTATAGCCTAAAGACTTAGCAGAGGCAATTAAGTATGCGCAGATATTTGATGACATCAAGCGCCGTAGTGCGTGTGGTGGTTCTAGCAGGGCCGAGGGTAGTGAAAAGAGGAGGTCAGGCCTCAAAAGAAAAGGGTTCCGTATTGATAAACAAGGGGATAGAACGGACCGGGAAGGACAGGGTGGTCATTGGTCTAAAAAACCGTGACCATCCAAGAAGAAAAGAGACAGCAAAATCCAAAAGAAAGAGCAGTATATTAAAGCGCGAAAGGAAAATCGCTGCTTTAATTGCAATGAAGTAGGGCACACGAAGGCTGAGTGTCCAAAGCCTAAAGCCAGCAAGAGTGGCAACGAGCCCAAAAAAGATGGTAAATCTTCTAGGCAGTTGCATACAGTGCAGAGACTCCCTCTTAGTTCCGTAGAGTTTAGAGAGGTGACAGTGTGTCATTGTGATGAGCATCACGCTTGTTCAGTGACACCAGCGATGTGGCAGCCTACTGTAGGTCCGCATGACATGGTGCGCATGTATGGCACCATAGGTGGCCGTAGAGTCACAGTTTTTATTGATGATGGAGCTAGCCACCACAACTTTTTGAACTACTCGTTAGTCAAGAAGTTGGGGTCCGGAGTGATCATGAGTATACTATTGGCCTAGCCAACGGATATGACAAAACGGTATGGAATACCGTAGTATTGGGGGTCCCATTATCTATGTAGGACTATGAGGCTCCGCTTGACTTTTAGGTCATGCGCTTAGCCAGAGCAGACGTATATCTAGGCAGGGAGTGGCTGTATGGCTTGGGCCCTAGTCTAGCTCGGAATTACTTACATAATACGCTATGGTTTGAGCACGGAGGTAGAGTCATTACCTTGTAGGGCGACCGTACTATCCCTGCCACACCACTTATTTCCTCCATGGGGCTGTGTACACCGGTCCGCACAGAGACCAGATAGCAGAGGTATATGCTTGTTACCCTCTTTTGAATTCTGTTTCCGTAGATGAAACGATAAATGATGTTTGCGTAGACAAACAAGGAAAACAAAATAACCTTGGACGAGACCCACTATTTGAAAACCCTGTTTGGCATGCATGTGATTCAAACAAGAAAAAATCCAAGGTGAATGAGACATTAAAGAAAAAGTACGTAGATACTTTAATGAATTTATTAGAGGAATTTCAGGATGTTTTTCTTGATGATTTACCAGATGGTTTACCACCATCTAGAGAAGTAGACCATGGCATCGAAGTTATGCCGGGATCAAAACCTATAAGCAAACCTGCTTATAGATTAAGCCACTCCGAGGCACAGGAGGTGGAAAAACAATTAACGGAATATTTGAACAAAGGCTTCATTCGGCCTAGTTCAAGTCCGCCGTGGGCATCGCCTATTCTTCTGGTAAAGAAGAAAGACGGATCTATGCGGATGTGCATAGACTATAGGGCTCTTAATCAGATAACGATTAAGAACAAGTATCCAATGCCACGCATGGATGAGTTGTTTGATCAACTCTATGGATTGAGATACTTTACAAAAATAGACCTGAGATCAGGATATCATCAGGTTAGAATTAAACAAGAAGATGTTGCGAAGACAGCCTTTAGGACCCGTTTCGAGCATTTTGAGTTTTTGGTTATGCCATTTGGGCTAACCAATGCTCCAGTGACGTTTATGATGCTGATGGACAGTATTTTACGTCCATATCTGGGAAAATTCGTAGTAGTTTTCCTAGATGATATTCTTGTGTACAGTAAGACACAGAAAGAACACATAGAGCATTTGCGTCTAGTGTTCGAGTTGTTGCAAAAGCACAAACTATTTGCAAAGAAAAGCAAATGTGAATTTTTTGAAATAGAAATTCACTACCTTGGCCATATTATATCCACCGATGGTACGCGGATGGAGCCAGAAAAAGTAGAAGCTATTCTTAAATGGCCAACGCCGAAGAATCTCGAGGAACTGCAGATTTTTCTTGGCATGTCGGGGTTCTATCGACAGTATGTAAAGGACTACGCGAAGATCGCAGTCCTGTTGACTGACCAGTTACGATCAAAAACTAAAAACATTAGTTGGGAGGATGCCCAATAGAAAAGCTTTGATAAGCTCAAGGTGACCATAGCAGCTGCACCTATTTTGACTATTGTCGATCCAAATGAGCCATTTGTTTTGGAAACAGACGCTAGTAATGAGGCCATTGGGACCGTACTTATGCAAAGGGGATGCCCAATTGCATTTGAGAGTAAAAAGTTAGATCGTGTGCAGCATAACTACTCGGCTTATGAGCGAGAGTTACTAGCGATAGTTCATGCACTGAAAAAGTGGAGACCTTATTTATATGGTGCTACTTTTGAGGTCCGGACGGACCATGAAAGTCTGAAATGGCTTTCAAGTCAAAATGAACTGAAGGGTAGAAAAGCTCGGTGGGTGGAGATTCTACAGGAGTTTGACCTTCAGATACGTTACCAGAAAGGTAAGTATAACGTGGTGGCAGATGCACTTAGTTGCATGCCACATATTAATGAACTTAGTTTCACAGTCTTCAAGAATGATTTCTTGGAGTCACTACGTGGTTTATGTGAGCACGATCCATCTTTTACAGAGGTCTGGCGTGCTGTACGCGTACGCACTTCTTCGCAGACGCGACCACCTCCCTCGTTGCCATGTATTGCTAGTCCGGAGAGACTGGCCGAAGGTGCAATGGGAAAAGAAGCGAGAGTTAGTCCGGAGAGACTAGCCGTGTCTTTCGGGTATAGTTGGGAGCCGGAGAGCTCTGACGTAGGCTCTTCATCACCTTTGACTGCCACGGCTTCAAAGGGGAGTGATAAACTTCGTCGGGGGGAGAAATATGCTAATTACTAAATTGACGACGGGTATTTACTCTACAAGGGTAGAGTATGTGTACCAACTATTGGTGACTTTCGGGCCCAAATTCTTAAAGAAAGTCATGATAGTCCAAGTGCGGGTCATCCTGGGATTCAGAAGACCTATGCACTAGTAAAAAGACAGTTTTATTGGCCTGGTTTGTTTAAGGACGTCCAGACTTATGTGCTGAAATGCAATAAGTGCCAGGTCAATAAACATGAACGTCTTAAGATTGGAGGACTACTCCATCCGCTGGAGATTCCTCAAGGGAAATGGGAAAGCATTTCCATGGATTTCATTACCGGTTTACCCAAGACGAGTCGAGGGAATGACTCGGTGTGGGTGGTGTGGGTGGTAGTGGACAGGTTAACTAAAATGGCAAAGTTTATCGCCACGAAGAAAACTGTTAAAATGTCAGAGTTGGCAAAACTCTTTATTAAACATCTCTACAAGCTATATGGCCTGCCCGCAGATAGTGTCAGATAGAGATAGAAAGTTCAACATTCATTTTTGGAGGGAAGTCTTCAAAAAGTTGGATACTACTCTGAGTATGAGTACGGCAAATCATCCGGAGTCTGATGGTCAAACTGAAAGAGTTAACCAAATTCTAGAGGATATGTTGCGTTCTTATGTTAGTAAGAAGCAATCTAATTGGGAATAGTACTTGCCCTTATTGGAGTTTGCCTATAACAGCTCCAAACACTCAGCGACTGGATTTACACCATTCATGTACCCTGTTCAGGTTGGGGATTTTTTTTTACTTTTTTAAGCCTTGAAACTATACGTACTAAACAAGTGAAATACATAAATCACCCTTGTAAATGAAATATACAAATCAAATACATTTAAATGTTTTTGATACAGATACACATGTAGTCAAGGCCTTGATGGACAACTTGAGAAGCACTAAAAAGAGAATATATTAAGTGAAGTTTTACATTGTCCAATCATGTACATCATAAGGAAAAATATTCAGAGGTTATCATGTAAAATGGTGTGTGCCAGCTTCATATCTTTACTGTAAGATTCCTCCTTAGCCTGAATATCAAATAAGCCTCTACTTCAATCCCTTGTAATCATTCTAAAGTTTCTTCTAAATACAAGAAAATATCAATTTTCCTTGTTTTGCCTAGTGAGATAAAAAAATTCTAGAGAGTGGTAAATCAAAATTGGGATATTTTTAGATAAATAAATTCTTCAAATATCAAAAAAAATGTTTCCCTGAAAGAGAAAATCAAAATAGATTTTCCAAGGTGCAATTGGAATTAATTAAAATTGATTCAGAAGACCTAGCCTAAGGGTCCAGATTTTTTTTTATATGGTCCAATTAAGGTTCCTATGTGATGGACCAATAAGATTAATCCAAGTGTTGGGACAAAATAAATCCAAAGAACAAAAGAAAATACCCAAAAATGAGAATGCCCACATAAGATGAAGAGTTGACCAAGTACTATGTTTATTGGTTAAAAATTATGGTGTACTAATAAAAAATGAGATATTTTAGAGTAATCATGCATTTTTGACACATGTGTAAGGAAAAGGGAGACCTTCAAGGAGGCTCCTATTTCACATGCTTGGATGAGTTTAAAATTAAAAAATAATAGGATATTTTTATCTCTCCTCTCTCCTAAATCAAACCAAATAAAAAAGGGAGCCAAATTGGTCCAAAACTTGTCCAAATTCAGCCAAACTGAAGCTGGAAAATTCTAGAACTCAGTTGGACTCAATTAGTGGCCTCCCTCTCCTAAAAATAATCCCTCAGTCCTTTGTATTATTATCTTTGAACTAAACTATGCCGGTATTACTCTAAACTAAGCCTAATTTCTATTATCCTCTAAAAACCTCTACAAAATTGAAGAGATTGGGGCTTCTCCCTCTCTTCAATCTTCTTTGGTGACTCCTACGACATACCAAACCAATTGATTGGTTGGGGGCCTCTACAGTGTGACTAAAGAATCAAGCATTTTAGGAGGTAAAGAGTAGATTATGTCTTTTTCTATAATTTCTAAATGTTTCTTTCTTCTCAAGCCCTCTCAAGATTGAGAAGCTTTAATTTGAATGGCTTTTGAATATTATTGAAATGTTTTAATGTATTGTAATAAAGAAACACATATATTTCCATTTATGCTTAATTTTAATGGTTTTTAAGCATTTCTCTCTATTCCCCCCAAAGAAAGGTCATTCCTATGACCTATTCTCAATCCAAATTAAGCTTCTCATGATCTAATCCAAAAGTAATTTTTATGCTTGTCTAATTGGAGGCCAAAATAATGGCTTTTTAATGCTTTTATGATATTTATTTCATAGAGAAATTATGAATCAATCCATAATTGGGTAATGATCCAATTAGTGGTCATTCTAATCATACTAATAATATTAAACTTCATTCTCTCAATTAAATTGAGAATTATCAGCAATAGTAGCGGATCTATGGTAAAATTTTTGTAAAATAAACACATAAAACATTTTCATTCATAATATGAAAAGAGGACTTCCTACCATATTCTAGGAATTATCATCCTAGATTAATTGAATGATTCTCATTGTAATTATGAAGAAATTTATTTTTATGATTATGCATAATTAGTAAATTAGGAAAAAGAGGAATTTTTGATCATTTATTTTTATGTTAAAAGAGTAATCCCCAAGACATTGGAAATCCATGTATTCCAATGATTTAGAGAATAAAATTAGAATGCTAAAATAATGTATAATTTATGAAAAATTTTAGTTAAATTTATCTTTTTGTATAGATAAACTTTTATGATGAAAGAGGAATTCCCACCATATTGAAATTCAAATATTTAAATAAGGAAAGTATAATTCCTAGTGAAAAGGAATTAATGAAGATTTTTATTTAATTTTTAAGAGAAAATATAGTTAAATTTATCTTTTTGTATAGATAAATTTTTATGATGAAAGAGGAATTCCCACCATATTAGAATCCAATTAATTAAATGAAGAAAGTGTAATTCCTAGTGCAAAGTAATTAATGGAGATTTTTATTTAAATTTTAAGAGAAAAATTTAATGAAATTTATCTTTTTGAATAGATAAGATTAAACGATAAAAGAGGAATTTCTACTATATTGAAATTCAAATGTTTAGATGAGAAAAGTGGAATTTTCAGCTTAAAGGAATTAATGGTTATTTTTATGTAATTTTTAAGAAGAATTTTAATAGATTTAATTTAGGGAAAAGAGGAATTCCCATGATAATTGGATTGCACTCATCATTGAAATGAGAAAAAGAAGGATTTCAAGTTTATTCAAAAAAATAGGTATTGATATTTTAGTTAAAAGATGAATTTCCATGATAATTGAGAAAAGATGGATTTAAATTAAATTCTAATGTCAAAAGATGGATTTCCATCATAATTCTACCTAATGAATTAAGATTGAGAATTTATGTGGGAAAAAGGAAATCTTGGATAATTGAATTGGTAAAATCACTAAATGGATATTTACCCAAAAACTAGATGTTTAGTTGAAAGTAATCCTGGTAGAATTAACTAAATGAATTTAGTTAGACTACGTGAGGTCGGATAGTAAATCTAATTGTCCTTCTCTCGAACTAAATCAGACAAAAACTTCGTGACCAATTCTAGTTGCTAAATCCAAAGAATAGACTACCAGAACTAATCTAGTTTTTTCCTTGACCAATCTCACCAAGAATCTAGTTGGATAAATGGATAAAATGACGGGTAGATTACCCTAATGAGAGATCAAGGATCCTCATTATTGAAACTGGGAATTATTGGAAAAAGGGTCTTTGGAACCAATCTCAAACTGGAATCTCACTTGCATTGGAAACTCTGTTTTTCATTCAAAGGACTGTTTTACGCCAGAATGCTGGAGGAAGCATTTGGCTTATGTTTTTCTAAAGGAGTCGTCAAGGGACGTCGCCCGAGTCGCAGCAAAGTCTGCTGAGGTCTTGACCAACCTCGGTACGGTTAAAATGGTGCGCTTCCGGTACGATGGGCAAGGGCCGACGCAGCGGTCCCTGAGTGAAGTACTAGGACACCTAAGGAGGATCCTAGAGGGTTCTGACCAAGCGATGCATGGGCTCACGACGGTTGCTAGGACACCCAAGCATATGTCAGAAGATATCTGATGGTGGACAAAAAGGAAAGGTATTTGGGAACAAAAATTTGATACTGGATCTCGTTGGTTGGCCAACTGGTCTTCAATGGAGAGTTTAGATGATGCACTTTTGTAATACAATGGACTTGGAATTTTGGAAAATGATGATCGGAAATATTATGATTTTATTCAAGGATTGCCTTAAAGCTAGTCGAATCTGTTATAAATGGCAATTTCATATTGGGTGTGTATGTGGTGTGCCTATTTGATTTTTGTATGAATCGCCAACTAGGGGGCATGGGAACTCTTTTCCTCGGTACCCGGCCCAAAAACCCAATCAAATATTTATAAAGAAATCCCACCAATTCAGTGGTCGGCGGGTGGTTGGCTAACCCATGGGCCGAATGGGGTTAGGCTGGATCGGAGGATTCCTGAGAAACAACTAGATACGATTAGTTACGTTAATATCCTGAGAAGACCTTGTTCTATGGGATGGGATCATCGGTTGTGCCTCGAAAATGAGAAAAAAAGCGGTGATTCCATGGACCAAGTGCAAGTCTCTTCTTGATCTGACCATGTGACTTCAGGCTTGGTTAGATCAGTTCAATTTAGTCAAGACTTGACTCGTTAGAGTAATCACCTAGTTAAAAGATTTTTCACCTTCTTGGCTGAATCGCCCGTGTCTTTCGGGTGAGGGGAGTCTTCCGGGCCTGCCCCTCGAGCTAGCCTCTTATCCCGGACATCCGTGGGTGAGGCCCCGAGTGTAAAGGACCCTTGCCCCGCACGAGAGGCCGACGCCGCTTCCGCCGTCGGGGTAGGTCGGGGTAGGAGCCCCGGAGCGGGGACCTCTAGCATTGTTGAAAGCTAATAAGGATAAACAAATTCTTATCAGAAATTGATATAAAAACTCAAAAAAAGCATTTTTCATAATGTATTTTCATTTTGTAACGTAAGCTTCTTTAATGAAGAATTTTTAATCAAAGAAAATGCTTTTTCCCTATTTATCTAGTATTCCCGACCTCACCCAGTCTCAAGATATGACTGCGTTTGCCTTCAAGCATCTCATCTCTTTCGCTTCAACTCGAACAAGCCAAGCAAGGCTCGCATGTCATTTTGAGGATTTATATTTTCCTGACCCAACGGAGAGACGACAGCATAAGTGGTTAGCAGGGTAGTATGTCCATGCCTCTTGCGACCGGCGTGCAATGCTTAGGCAGAACCTCTCATTGGCAATGATTCTGTTAAAGTTGAAAATGGTGCGTGGTGTCATTCTATATCATTGAACGCCTCGGAATTTCAAACTTTCATGCTAAGTCTACAGACTCCTTAGTTGCTTTATTCCTAAGGAGAAGATAATAGCTCCCTTGTCAGTAAGTGAACGTTTGTGTCAGGGCATGGCTATGGCCCACAAGTACAGTCGTCTTATGCGTCTCCCAAGGAGATTTTGAATTCTGGAGCCGAGCTGCTCTATGTACATATTGCAACTTTTATATAAATAAAGAAATGTTTTCTAGAGAAAAATTCCCTGTTGTGTAAGTGATTGTTTATGGACGAACTGTTAAAGAAAAATCTGTTATCAAACATAAGTCATAGATCTCCAATAGATCATTGTCTTGTTTAAGAAATTGTTTTCTGAACCTCTTAAGTCTTAGGATCTCGTGGACGATATCAAAATAAAAATTTAATAATATATAATTTTTGGCAGAATCATGAGACAAGGAAACCGTGGCTGTGAGCCAGACCCTCTCTCTGAAGATGATGAGTTTGACCCTGATGTTCGCAAGGCTCTTCATAGGACTCAGCCCTAGGACCCTTCAAAGGATAAGGGGAGAACCTGGGCAAGGCTATGGAGAAATGGGTAGAAGCCATGGAAGAATATTTTGACATCACAGGCTACAATGAGCGGAGCAAAATGGTTCTTGCCAGGCTGAAAATAGTGGAAACAGCCAGGGTGGCATGGAGGAACCACTGTG
The DNA here is from genome assembly GCF_041138505.1 of Cibotium barometz. Classification (NCBI taxonomy): domain Eukaryota; kingdom Viridiplantae; phylum Streptophyta; class Polypodiopsida; order Cyatheales; family Cibotiaceae; genus Cibotium; species Cibotium barometz. The sequence continues at coordinate 24,897,446 of NC_141096.1, read as the reverse complement.
ACACCAACCATTTGAAACAAAATACTCAGTCCTAGAACAACCTTAAAACCTATTTGAGAAAGAGATTTTGTCCCCCTAGATTTTTGGTGGAAACCAAAATGAACAAATTCTTAGAGCTAAAGCAGGGGAGAAAAACCATGGAATATCACCAGGCCTTTGCTCTTCTACTCAAATATTCACCACCTCTAGATGAAGAGCAACTCATGGCCAGGTTCATTCGGGGAATGAACGAACCCTTGGATACACTGGTCAAAAATGCCAAGCCAGTGTCCATGGCAGAAGCTGTCACAATGGCGAAGGACTTTACCAAACAAAGCCTTCATCGTAAAAGTCGCACCAAAGCCAGCTCCCTCATCCTTCAAGAGATTTCAGACACCGGGAAGTTCTTCCAACTTTCTGCCTCCAAAGAGACACCAAGGTCCTAACTAGAATGTGGAGATGGGAAGCTTCAAAAATGAAGGAAGACCTTTCCCCCCTCGAAGTACATTCTCATCAGGAACTCCGGCTCTCTCTAGAGAATGCAAAGGGAAGACCTTTGAAGCGAGAACAGATGCTTCGGATGTCAAGGACTTGGGCACCAGCTCAAGGATTGCCCATCTCCTTCTGTGGGCCAAGGAAGCAAGGGTCCTAGAGTTTCGAGACAGACTCCTTCATATCAGTCCAATCAGGGTCCCCAGCGCCAAAATCAGAGTAACCCCAGAAGAGTGCCAGCTCAGCCCCTGCAGCCTCCATGCAAAGCAGTCTTCGAACTCCCTCCCAGAATTAGAATAACCAAAGAGAAAGAGTTCCACCTCAGACTGCAGCAGCCAGAGCAGTCACCATAGCTGAGGAAGTGGAGGAAGAGAAAGGACAAATCTATGCAGCAATTGGGCATGAGGGGAATAATTGTCAATTCTCAATTCTCCAGACTCCAGCAGAGTACCAGGGTAAGAAATTCAAGCTTTTGATTGATTCAGGCAATACTCATTCTTTCATTTCCCCAGGATGTCTACGTAAATTAGTCCTAAATCAAAAATCAAGGAAACCTATGCAAGTGGAATTAGCCAGTGGGAAGATTCTTTTCACTCACCTTGAGACTGACCTTATTCAGTTTCGCTTAGATGGGAACGTAACAGAGTGCCAGTTCAGAGTCCTACCCCTGGGAATATATGACGGAATCCTTGGAATGGATTGGCTCCAAAAGAATAAGGCTGACATACATTGTCACATAGGAACCATCTCTTTTCTAATCCTTCACGGGAATAAAGTTCAAGGAATTGGAATTTTCGGATCCCCAGTGTTGCAATTAGTCAAGGCTTCCAAATTATTAAAAGGGCTCAAAAAAAGGCAAGCTGTGTATGTCATTAAAATGAATCCAGTAGACATAAAATGCAAGGCTAAAGAACTAGAGTGGTTAAGTGAGTATGCAGATGTATTTCTTGAAGAGTTGACTGAGATGCCTCTGTCTCGTGAAGTAGATCATGAGATCGAATTAACCCCCGGGGAGCTCAGTCGGTAGCCCAGCGTGCATACAAAATGCCAGTCCCTGAAGTCATAGAACTTAAGGAGCAGTTAAGACAACTGTTAGAGCAAGGATTCATCAGACCCAGTGTCTCACCTTGGGGTGCGCCCATTCTCTTTCAAAAGAAGAAAGATGGAACGTTAAGACTCTATATTAACTACAAAGGATTGAATCAATTAACAATTAAGAATAAGTATCCTATTCCTAGGATTGATGAACTTCTGGATTGGTTAAGTGGTACCCAAATGTTTACAAAGATAGATCTCAAATCTGGGTACTATCAGATCAGAATCAAGGAGCAAGACATCCCAAAGACAACATTCAATACTCGCTATGGGCATTATGAGTTCATAGTCATGTCGTTTGGATTAACTAATGCCTCGGCGACATTCAATCGTCTTATGCAAGATATTCTCAGAGAATACTTGGATGATTTTGTTCTTGTCTTCTTTGATGATATCTTAGTATACTCGAAGAATGCTACAGACCATGAAGATCATGTGCGCAAAGTCTTGGAAATCCTAAGGAAACACCAACTCTTTGCAAAGAAGAGCAAGTGTTCCTTCTCTATTGACCAGGTGGAATACTTGGGATTCATAGTGTCAAAGGATGGGATTTCTTCTAACCCCGCAAAGATCCAAGCAGTAGTTGAATGGCCAGAACCCAAGTTAGTAAAGGAAGTCAGAGGATTCCTAGGGTTAACCGGATGTTATAGGATCTTTATACCTAGGTATGCTCAGATAGCATCCCCTTTAACTAACCTTTATAGGATGTTATAGGATGTTATAGGATCTTTATACCTAGGTATGCTCAGATAGCATCCCCTTTAACTAACTTTCTCAAGAAAAGTACACTTTTTCAGTGGACTGCAATGTGTCAGAGTGCCTTCGACAAGCTGAAGAGTTACTGATGTCCTGTCCTTAAATTGCCAGATTTTACCAAACCCTTTGAGGTAGTAACCAACCCTGTCCTTAAATTGCTAGATTTTACCAAACCCTTTGAGGTAGTTACTGATGCCAGTGGATTTGCCTTAGTAACCAACCCTTTCCTTAAATTGCCAGATTTTACCAAACCCTTTGAGGTAGTTACTGATGCCAGTGGATTTGCCTTAGGTGGTGCTCTAATGCAGGAAGGTCATGTAGTGGCCTATGAATCCAGAAAACTCAGAACACATGAGAGGAATTATGCCATCCATGACTTGGAGTTACTCTCAGTAGTGTATGCTCTAAAGTTGTGGAGACATTATCTTTTGAGACAAAGATTCACCTTGATGACAGATCATCAAAGTCTGAAGTGGATCTTCACCCAAAGGGATCTCAACATGTGTCAAAGGAGATGCAAACCCTGTAGGAATTTGATTTTGAAATAAAGTATTGACCGGGGAAAGAAAATGTGGTTGCAGATGCGCTCAGCAGAAAAGCCTCCTTGCTTGCAATTACAGTGGTTTCAAATCCATTGATCAATGAAGCAAAGGAGAAAATCATGCACGACAAATTCTTTGCCCCTATTGCTACCCTTCGGATGCAGGAAAGCAAGACTCCTCAGGAAATGAGTCGAGTTCTTGGATACAAACTGGATGAAGGATGTATGTATTATACGACAATATATAAAGGATGCATGTATTATACGACAATATAAGCAAGACTCCTCAGGAAATGAGTCGAGTTCTTGGATACAAACTGGATGAAGGATGCATGTTCTTGCATGTATTATACGACAATATAATCACTTATAAAAATCAAGATGTAATCTCCATTGAAGATCAGCAAGATCAACCAACAGATCCATATAAAAGAGCCATGAACTCATCCATTGAGGACTTGCGAGGTCAATGAACCAGATCCATGCCCGAATTTTGAAAAAAACTTTTACTCCTTGTTCCAGTATCTTCCCCGATGCACGTGTGGGTATCTTCGGCGACCCAGAGCCCGAGCACCGTATGGTTAGCACGCTCTAGGATCCTTCGCAGGTCACCTAGCGCTTCACTCATAGGCTGCTTCCTTGGTCCCTCATCCACCGTACCGAAAGCTCACCATTTAAATCGAACCGAGGCTAGTCAAGACCTCAGCCAACCTTGCTACGCAAGAGGTCCTCTATTGACTCTCTGTCAGCTGTTGCAACTTTATCAGTTAGGTCTCCACGACCTCATTCTCAAGATAGTCAAAATGCTTCCCCAGCATTATTGACATAAAACAATCATTTAAAAACAGGTCATAAATACAGTTTGTATAATGAACTCTCGTCTTTCACATTGTTCCACATCTCTCCACATTACTTAATCCATATCCAATTCATATGTATTTCTATTCTCATCCAATCACATCATTTTTCATCTCATCACATCTTTCCTCATTTATCCTCATCACATCTCATCCACTCGCATCTACCCATATTCACATCCCATCACACCTCATTCATTTACATCACATATCATTCATTCACATCTATCTCAATTTACATCATATCTCATCACATTCATTTCACATCTCATCTCATTCATTCTTATCCTGATTCACATTATATCACATCTCATCCATTCACATATCATTCATTCACATCTCATCCATTCATATATCATTCATTCACATCTCATCTCATTCATTCTTATCCTGATTCATATTACATCACATCTCATCCATTCATATATCATTCATTCACATATCATTCATTCACATCTCATCCATTCACATATCATTCATTCACATCTCATTCATTCACATATCATTCATTCACATCTCATTCATTCATATATCATTCATTTCACATCTCATCTCATTCATTCTTATCCTGATTCATATTATATCACATCTCATCCATTCACATCCCATCCGATTTACATGATATCATATCTCATTCATTCACATCTTGATTCACATCACATTACATCTCATCCATTCACTGACATCAACATCACATCCTTTCACATACACATCCACATCCATTCTTTCACATACACGTCCACATCCATTCTTCCACATACACGTCCACATCCATTCTTTCACATACACATCCACATACACATCCACATCCATTCTTTCACATACACATCCACATCTATTCTTTCACATACACATCCACATCCATTTCCATTACATCACATCTTATCACATCTTATTTTCATCTTATCACATTCATTCACATCCTATCACATCTCATACACATCTTATCGCATCTCATTTACATCTTATCACATTCTATTTTCATCTTATTACATCCATTCACATCTTATCGCATCTTATTTACATCTTATCACATCCATTTCACATGCTATTCCCATTTAGTAGCTTTTTCTAGTTTGATTCCGATAATGGGACTTTCTCTAAATTTTTACCAATTGCTTGGCCTAATTAAAGGTTCCTTTTCTCAAACAACTATTTCTATATTCCTTCTCAATTCCTCAATTGAATTATATTCAATATTCCTCTTTTGAATAAAAGAATTCATGGGATTTACAGAAATCAATTCTACCCATATTTTCACTTTTGATAAATAATCATAAATTAAATTATACTAAAAATTCCTCTTCTTTTCATTTAATTTCTTGGATCTCAAATACCATGGGAATTCCTCATTTAATTATTTGCATTCCAATGTCATGGAAATTTCTCTTTTATCATTAATATTTCTCATAATAAAATACCCATTAATTCAATATGGTAGGAATTTCTCTTTTCCCATCTAAATGATGGAATTCCAAATGTCATAGGAATTCCTCTTTTACCATTTAAATATTTCTCATAGATAAAATAAATTTATCTAAAATTCATCTATGAATTTAAATAAAATATCCATTAATTTCAATATGCTAGGAATTTCTCTTTTCTCATCTAAATGATGGAATTCCAATTGTCATAGGAATTCCTCTTTTACCATTTAAATATTTCTCATAGATAAAATAAATTTATCTAAAATTCATCTTTGAATTTAAATAAAATATCCATTAATTTAAATATGCTAAAAATTACACTTTTCTCATTTAAATATTTGAATTCCAATATGGTGGAAATTCCTCTTTCATCATTTAAATTTATCTATGCAAAAAGATAAATTTAACTGAAATCCTTCTCTTTAATTTTTAAGTAAAATATACATTATTTTAACATCCCAATTTTTCTCTTACTTCATTGGAATACATGGATTTCGATTACTCTTTTAACATAAAAATAAATTACTAAAAATTTCTCTTTTTTGTAATTAACTATTTATGCATAAACATAAAAATCAAATTTTCCATGATTATAATGAGAATCATTCAATTAATCTAGGATGATTAATCCTAGAATATGGTAGGAAGTCCTCTTTTCATATTATGAATAAAAATGATTTATGTGTTAATTTTTTAAGAAATTTTACCATAGCTTTGCTGCTATTACTAATAATTCTCAAAAATTTTGAAAACATAAAGTCTAGTAATATCGTATGATAGAATAACCATTAATTGGATCAATGTCCAATTATGGACTTGATTCCTAAATTTTTCATGAATTAAATAGCATAAAAGCATTAAAAAGCCACTTATTTGGTCTTAATTTGCCAAGCATAGAAATTACTTTTAGATTAGAGAATTGCTTCATGAGAAGCTTAATTTGAATATAGAATAGGTCATAGGAATGACCATTCTTTGGGGGAGAGAGAGACATGCTTAAAAAAAATATTTAATTTAAGCATAAATGAAAATTTATGTGTTTTATCCCTACAATTCATTAAAGAACTTCAATTGTATTAAAAAGCCATTCAATTGAATGCTTCTCAAGCTTGAGAGGGGTTGAGAAGAGAGAAACATTTGGAGATTTAAAAAAAAACCATAAACCACACTTTACCTCCTAGATTTCTTGATTCTTTAATCAAAGTAGAGACCCCCCAACCAATCAATTGGTTTGGTATGTTGATGAAGACTCCAAGGAAGATTAAAGAGAGAGAGAAGCTCTAATCTCTTCAATTTGTAGAGGATTTTTAGAGGATAATAGAAAATATCATTATTTCAGTATAATACTGGCATGGTATAGTTCTCATATTTTTTTACAAAGGGCTAAGGATCTATTTATAAGTGAGGGAGGCCTCTAACCAAGTCCAACTAGTTTCTAGAATTTTTTAGGTTCAGTTTGGCTAAATTTGGACCTAGTTTGGCTCCCTTTGATTTGGTTTGATCCAGGAGAGAGGAGAGATAAAAATATCACAATATTTTTGAGTTTAAAACTCTACCACACATGTGAAATAGGCGCCTCCTTAAAGAGCCCCCTTCTCCTTACCAAGGTGTCAAAATTGAATCATTATACACAAAATATCTCTTTTTTTTAGTAATATACATAGTTTTTTACTAATAAACCTTGTACTCAGTCAACTCTTCATCTTAAGTGGGAATTTACTCATTTTTGGGTATTTTTCTTTTATAAATTAGATTTATCTCCTCCCCACACTTTGATTGATCCTATTGGCCCATAGGAACCTTAATTGGACCATAATCCAAAAATTTCTGAAAATCTAGACCCTTAGGCTAAGGTCCTTTATACTTATTTTCAATTAATTCCAAATGCACATTGGAAAGTTCTTTTTGAATTTCTATTTCAAGGGAAACCATTTTAGACACTAGGAGGATTTTTATATCCAAAATTATCTCAATTTTGGATTATCTCTCTCTAGATATTATCTCTCTCTAGGTCAAAACAGGGTAAAACAAAATCTTTCTTTTATTTCAAAGAGAGGAATAATAACAAGATCAGAAGGGGAGGTTCTTACACATGTACACCTCAAAAGCTCGAGGGAGGAACCTTACAATGGTAAACAGGTGAAAGGTGTGCCCCTGTGCTAGTACTCCTCTAACTTGAAGATTTCTCCAATTTAACAGCTTTCTTCAACTCTCTTTACTACTTTCTTTGACATTTTTTGACATTTCTTTTCTTGGGAGTCAAGGTTATTATATTGTTGATCCATGGTAGCATGTTTTTGCCATCGCTCTATGGCTCAAGGAATCTGGTGTTAGTGAGAACTAGGGATAGATGCAATGTGGATTAATGGGTGGTGGGGCCAAAGAAGAGGCTATAGAAGGTTCTTATTGATTTAAGGAAGCCCAAGCAATGGACGGTGCCATGGCTAGTTTTGTGCCCCCGCCATGGGCCCCCTATCCAAAAATGTACTTGGATGGCTATCGAGACAATAAGGCTTAATGCGAGTGCTTAAAATATCAGTGCCTAGCAGTGGTCTGATGTGCTATCGATGGTGGTGGGCTCACTATGTCTTGGTGGTGGAGCAGCAGCACCATTTTGGGCGGATAGTGTACATTCACTATTAGTTTCATTGTTAGGATTAGGAGGCGGTTGTGGTCGTAACTTAACTCGCGGTTTATGAGCAGACTTCTTTGTGCATGCCATACTACTTCTTGACAGTAAAGTGGAGTGAAGTGAAGTGAAGTGAGATGACTTTATCTTTCACACTTTACATTCACAAGTTTGATAAGAGATAAGAGGACAATATGTGTGTGTGTGTGTGTGTGTACACACACATATATGTATGTGTGTTTGTGTGTGTGTTATACACACACACACACACACACACACACACACACATTGTAAGATCCCTCTCCCCACCGCGCAACGAATTCAAGGGTGCTAGCAGCGAAAGTAGCACTTCTTGCGCGGGGCAGGGTCCCACACTCGGGGCCTCGCCCACCACGGATATCCGGACAAGAGACTAATCCATCGGTTCTTCCAAAACCGAATCCAGAAAAACTTCCCTTGCCTGGAAAGCACGGGCAATTTTTCTCTAACGTAGTCAAAAGCCTTAATTAACTGAAGTGATCTGACCAAACCTGTAAGTCCCATAGTCAGATAAGGAAAAAGATTGCACTTGGATCATAGAGACCAACGCTTTTTCCCTCATTTGAGAGGCACAGCCGTTGATTCTTTTCCATAAAAAATTTTTTGTTTGGGATTTACTTCATCTATCATACCATAACAGAATTGAGTCTCAATTTAGGGATCCATCAGTCCAGCCTACAGTCTCGTGAGCCAACCGCCCAACCACTGTAGTGATGGGATCCAATTAAGAATTTGGTTAGGTTTTGTCCTGAGTACCAAAGAAAAGAGTTCCCAAGCCCCCTAGCTGAATATTCATGCAAACTTCAAACTAGTCACACCACTTACACACCCAATATGAAATTGCCTTTTTCACAGAATCAACTATCTTTAAAAAACAATCTTTTACTGAAACCATTGTGTCACTGATCATAATCCTCAAAATCTCTAGTTGAATCCTCAAAATCTCCAGTTGAATCCTTATTTCCAATCATTCCTTCATCGGTGTACCTATGGCATCATTGGCAACCGGAACGCTCACCACCTATCCACTCAGGGGCCTTTTCGATAGTTCCTAGCTCATAGTAACCACCAATATACTCACATATCAAAAATGGAATCTCCGTTGAGGATCAGCAAGATCAACCAACGGATCCATATAAAAGAGCCATGGACTCATCCATTGAGGACCAGCAAGGTCAATCAACCAGATCCCTGCCCGAATTCAGAAAACAACTCTTACTCCTTGTTCCAATATCTTCCATGATGCACGTGTGGGTATCATCGATCACCCAGAGCCCGAGCACCGTATGGTCAGCACCCTCTAGGATCCTTCGCCAGGTGACCTAGCGCTTCACTCATAGGCCGCTTCCTTGGTCCCTCATCCACCGTACCGGAAGCTCACCATTTTAATCGAACCGAGGCTGGTCAAGACCTCGGCCGACCTTGCTACATGAGACGTCCTCCAATGCCTCTCCGTCAGCTGTTGTGACTTTATCAGATTAGGTTTCCACCATGACCTCATTCACAAGACGGTCAAAATGCTTCTCCAGCATTCTGGACATAAAACAGTCGTTTAAAAACAATTCAAAAATATAATTTCTATAACAAACTCTCATCTTTCCACATTGCTCCACATCAAACCACATTAATTAATTCCAAAACCATTTCATAAGTATTCCTATTCTCATCCAATCACATCATTTTCATCTCATCACATCTTTCCTCGATTTATCCTCATCATATCTCATCCACTCGCATCCACCCATATCCACATCCCATCACATCACATTCATTCACATCTCATCCATTCAGACCACGTCACATTCACTCACATCACATCTCATTCATTTTACCTCACATCTCATTCATTCACATCTATCCTGATTCACATCCCATCACATCACATTCATTCATATCCATCACATTCACTTTCATTCATATCCATCACATTCATTCTCATCACCATTATATCACATCACTTCTATCCACATCATATCTCATTCATACACGTCTCATCTCATTAATCCACATCCATCCAATCGTTCACATTTACGACTACTCGCATCTATCCATACATTCATATCTATCACTTCACATCCACATATATTCATGTCACATCTCACCTCATATTCTCATCAGCTCTATTCACACCACATCCATCCATCCATTCTTCTCATCTATCTAATTCCCATCACATCTTATCACATCTATTCACCTCATATTCTCATCACTTCTATTCACATCACATCCATCCATCTATTCGCATCTATCTAATTCACATCACATCCATCCATCCTATCATCATCTATCTAATTCACATCCATCCATCCTATCATCATCTATCTAATTCACATCTTATCTCATCACATCTATTCACCTCATATTCTCATCACTTCTATTCACATCACATCTATCCAATCATCTATCCAATCATCTATCTGATTAACATCTTATCGCATCACATCTATTCACCTCACATCTCATCACACCCATTCATCTAATCATCTATCTGATTCACATCTTATCTTATCACATCTATTTGCCTCACATCTCATCACCTCTATTCACATCACACCCATCCATCCAATCATCTATCTGATTCACATCTATTTTCCTCACATCTCATCACCTCTATTCATATCACACCCATCCATCCAATCATCTATCTGATTCACATCTTATCTCATCAGATCTATTCACCTCATATTCTCATCACCTCTATTCACACCACATCCATCCATCCATTCTTCTCATCTAGCTAATTCACATCTTATCTCATCACATCTATTCACACCACATCCATCCATCCATTCTTCTCATCTAGCTAATTCACATCTTATCTCATCACATCTATTCACATCTTATCTCATCACATCTATTCACCTCATATTCTCATCACATCTATTCACCTCATATTCTCATCACTTCTATTCACATCACATCTATCCAATCATCTATCTGATTCACATCTTATCTCATTACAACTATTCACCTAATGTTCTCATCACTTCTATTCACAAAATTTAAACATAGAATTTAAGAGGATTCTAATTTTTGATATAAAGATTCTTTACACATCTATTTATACATAATTCAATTTTAAGGAAAATAACATTTTTGAAATAAAATTAAATCTTTTATGCATCTTTCTATGCATAAATTCAATTTTAATGAGAATAACTCTTTTATAATAAAAATAAATCTTATATGCATCTTTCCATGCATAAAATCAATTTTAATGAGAATTACACTTTTGAAATTAGAAAAATCTTTTATGCATCTTTCCATGCATAAATTCAATTTTAATGAGAATGACACTTTTGAAATAAAAATAAATCTTTTATGTATCTTTGTATGCATAAATTCAATTTTAATGAGAATGACACTTTTGAAATAAAATTAAATCTTTTATGCATCTTTCTATGCATCAATTCAATTTTAATGAGAATAGAACTTTTGATATAAAAATAAATCTTTTAGAATGCACAAACGGAGGGAATTACTCTTTTAGAATAACCTAATGATAAACTTTAGTTCCACAAAATTTAAGAAAGTTTTGCCATAACCTCCTTTGTATGGCTGACCATTTCTCAATTCTAATATCTCTAATCTACTTCATTTTCTAAAAATCAAGAGAGTAAACAATGAAAAGAGTTTAATCAATCTTTTAATTAAACTTTCTAGTATTGAGAAGGGTTGAATTGTAAAGAAGAGAAGGGGGTGGCCTTTCCATCAAGGCATAGCATCAGATTTTAATTCAACATTTACAAAGCATAAAATTTGAGAAAACCATAGATTTAAAAATTCAGAATAAGTAAGAATTAAGCTTACATGGAGCTTGTAAGCTTTCCTTTGGCTTGAGGGATTGAGGGTTCTACTCTTGTTTGCAGCAAGAGTGGCCACCAAATTCACTTGGAGAGGATTAGGCCAAAAAACAATTGAATTATCAAGAAATTCAATGTTAAATGGCTCAAGACAGAAGTAGAGTAATAACTAGTACACAAACACCATTAAGCTTTTACAAAGGGGGAGGCTTCTGTTTATAGAAAAAAGTGATCCTCTAACCAAGCAAACTGATTCTAAAATTTTTCAGATCAGTTTGGTCTCTTTTTGATAATTTTTAGGTCATTTAGCTTACTTTTTGGATCTAGTTGAAATAGGAGAGAGGAGAGATGAAAGTATCTCATTATTTGTGAGTTTAAAACTCATCCACACATGTGAAATAGGTGCCTCCTTCATGAGGGAAATTTCCCACACTGAGGTATAAAAAATGCATCATTTCCTCTAAATATCTCTTCTTTTTTAACTAATAAACCTTGTCCTTAGAGTCAACTCTTCATCTTATGTGAGTATTTACTCATTTTTGGGGGATTTTCTTTTATTCTTCAATTTATCTCCTCCCTACATTTGGATTAATCTTATTGGTCCATAGGAACCTTAATCCAAAATTTGTAAAAAATTTGGACTCTCAGGATAAGGTTCTTTTTACCTATTTTCAATTAATTCCAATTGCACATTGGAAAGTTCTTTTTGAATTTTTGTTTTAGGGGAAATCATTTTAAACACTAGGAGGATTTTTATATCCAAAAATATTTCAATTTTGAATTATCTCTCTCTAGATATTTTCTCTCTCTAGGCCAAAATAGGGTAAAACAGGATCTTTCTTTTATTTCAGAGAGGGGAATAATTATAAGATAAAAAGAGGAGGTTCTTACACCTGTACACCTCAAAAGCTGGAGGGAGGAATCTTACATTGTATCCCACTTAAAAATGCGAGATGTCCTTATCTTGCAAAATTAGAGGATAACTCTTTTCCTTAAGATCCAACTGATTCTGGGATTCCTTATAGTCTGGTGAACCCAACAAAATCCTGGGATAAAGATCCCTTATATAGAACTCATCATTAGATCACAATTCACTCAGATTATAACATTCAAATCCTTAACACAATAATGGTCCATTAGACCAAACTTTCTATCTGAGTCCTCCATGGGAATTTTCAATTATACAGATTTTTAATTTGACATCCCTTAACTTGATCTACTGGGTCAAGTGTTAACAGCAGTAATTTGTGAACATAATCCACTAATCTCATAGTGATTTGCTGAAGTCATTAACATCATTCCAGTTATGAACATCATCACAGGGACTCGTCCCATTCATCCTCATTATGGTTTTGCTCAGCTTATTACATTTCAAACAAAATTTAGAAATCATTATTTTTCAGTCAGAATCTCAATCAACTCATCAGTTCTCAACCAGAATTAAAAATCATATCAACCACATTCAAATTCATAATCTGGATAGCATTTATGCTTATAATTTCAAGTCTTAGATTTACTCGTATATAGTGCCAGTAAAGAGCTGCAGTTATACCCTCAATATATACAGGTAGTCACGATCCTTGGAATTATAAGGTAAATACCATCATGTCTAGGCCTCAAGCAAGTCAGGGATTCCATGCAATTGCGGTACTTCCATTTGAAGACCCAATTACTAATTTATGAATTTCAGTCTGAATAACAATTTGTATGAATTTTATCATGCAATTACAATCTTTTATTGTTTCTTCATAAATTTTTGACATTTTTGGCTTCTCGGTTGATCCTTAATAGCCAATTCACTCTAATACCAGCTGTATGATCCCTATAAAAGTTTTCTCTAACGTAGTCAAAAGCCTTAACTAACTGAACTGATCTGACCGAACCCGTAAGTCCCATAGTCAGATCAGGAAAAAGATTACACTTGGATCATAGAGACCAACGCTTTTTTCCTCATTGAGATCAGTCCACCCTAACCCCATCTAGTCCCATGGGTTAGCCAACCTCCCAACCACTGTAGTGATGGGATCCAATTAAGAATTTGCTTAGGTTTTGTCTTGGGTACAAGGAAAAGAGTTCACAAGCCCCCTAGCCGGATATTCATGCAAACTTAAAACTAGTCACACCACTTACACACCCAATATGAAATTGCCTTTTTCAAAGAATGAGCTTTAAAAAATAATCTTTTAATGAAACCATTGTGTCACTGATCATAATCCTCAAAATCTCCGGTTGAATCCTTATTTCCAATCATTCCTTCATCTCGGTGTACCTATGGCATCATTGGCAACCTGAACGCTCACCACCTATCCACTCACGGGTCTTTTTGATAGTTCCTAGCTCATAGTAACCGGCAATATATTCACATATCAAAAATGGAATCTCCGTTGAAGATCAGCAAGATCAACCAACGGATCTATATAAAAGAGCCATGGACTCATCCGTTGAGGACCTGCGAGGTCAATGAGCCAGATCCATGCCCAAATTCAGAAAAAAACTCTTACTCCTTGTTCCAATATCTTCCACGATGCACGTGTGGGTATCGTCACTGACCCAGAGCCCGAGCACCATATGGTCAGCACCCTCTAGGATCCTTCACAGGTGACCTAGCGCTTCACTCATAGGCCGCTTCCTTGGTCCCTCATCCACCATACTGGAAGCTCACCATTTTAATCGAACTGAGGCTGGTCTCAAGACCTCGGTCGACCTTGCTACGCGAGACGTTCTCCAATGACTCTCTGTCATCTGTTGCAACTTTATCAGACTAGGTCTCCATGACCTCATTCACAAGATGGTCAAAATCTTCTCCAGCATTCTTGACATAAAACAGTGATTTAAAAATAGTTCAAAAATACAATTTCTATAACGAACTCTCGACTTTCCGCATTGCTCCACATCAAACCACATTAATTAATTCCACAACCATTTCATAAGTATTCCGATTTAAAAATAGTTCAAAAATACAATTTCTATAACGAACTCTCGACTTTCCGCATTGCTCCACATCAAACCACATTAATTAATTCCACAACCATTTCATAAGTATTCCTATTCTCATCCAATCATATCATTTTCATCTCATCACATCTTTCCTCAATTTATCCTCACATCCACTCGCATCCACCCATATCCTCATCATATCTCATGCACTCGCATCTACCCATATCCACATCTAACATCACAGTCATTCACATCTCATCCATTCAGACCACATCACATTCACTCACATCACATCACATTCATTTTACCTCACATATCATTCATTCACATCTATCCCGATTCACATCCCATCACATCACATTCATTCATATCCATCATATTCACTTTCATTCATAATCAACATACGCATGCTCAAAACACAAGAAAAAATGTATATATTTAAAATACTACATTAGAATGACTCTTACCATGTAATGTGTGATGCTACTTGAAGTCCAAGCTTCTACCACTAAGTCGTAAAATGTAGTAATAGCTCATGTGAATTCTTCTACATCATTTGATGTGAAGGTCATCTTTTGTATCAAAGGTGCTAATTTGTCGAGTGCAATCCACACATTTTTCTTTTCTAATTGTATCATTCCTCCATTAATCTGATAAAAAATAGCCATATGCAACTTCTTCCATCCATTATGCTTCTTTAATTAGTTGTGTCACTAACACTTCGCTGCTTTCATTCTTTGGTGCAGAAAGAAATTTTATTGGCTTTGTTCTAACAAAACATGGTTTACATGGTAAATTCCCATTTGCGCCAGTTTGTTTTCATCCTTCTTGATTTTTACTTGGCCTCAATGTAATCCAATCTCTGATAAAGCTTCTTCTACTTTACCACATGAGGCTTGAGTAGTTGAAGCAAGTTACATCTTGTAAGAAAAACTTACATACTGAAACACCAATTTCTCAATAATTCTTACCATGACATGCAAAGTGCAAAAATGCACTTTTGTCAAGGGAATATTAAGAATAGGATCCCACTTTGTCTCTACTGGTACCATTATTCCGTTAAGACAAACAAGTTGGTCACGGTTTGGAATGCCATTTATGCATGTCTCCTCACTCCAATGTGTTTATTTTTATTATTATCTGAGTGTGCCTTTGAGCTTAATTTACAAGTGTGTATGTGATAAAGATGTACATGCTCATCAATGAGCTCCAAGATCTTATCATTCAATAAATTTCATGCATGTGATACATGATAGGGCTTTGGAAGAGGTAAAACTCTTTTTCTCTTTAACACAATCTTAAGCCCTTTATCTCCAATTGCTTGTAAATCACAGCATATGATTTTTGTGAGTTTATCCCCACTTTATCACAAATACCTCGAGAATCATTGGGTGTGAAAGACTTGCTCACCTCCTCCAAAGAATTTATGGCTATGTCCTTAGAGACTGATTTAAATTTGGAAGATTGGAGTGTAGACTTTACCATGCCTTTTGTGAGTACTTTTGAAATTGCCAAATCAACTTCATCATCTGGATTGGTAAACATTTGTCCAATGTTCTTGCATGCTCTGATTCAACACTTCCATTGACCACCTCCAATGACCAATTTATTCATTGATTTTATTTATTTAACATGCTCACATGGCCCTAATGGAGTCAAGTTCTCTAACATAGTATCTTCTTATTCCTTCATTCTAAACTTTGCACGTTAATAATCCTACAATTTATCATACATAGTTTCCTTCTCAATTAACACATTTGAGAGCTCCATTTGCTTCCTTGTTCTGCAGTATGGAGTAGATGTATAAACATTGTATACTTGGTTCATTGACAAGTCTTTTTATGTATCCTAAGAAACCAACATGACCCTCACACATACATACTTAATGAAAGATTTTAATCCTGAAAATTGAGGAGGCTATTAAGTGATCCCTCTACCCAAAGATGAACATGTTTTTTACCTGCATCTCTTTGTTGTTGCATCACTGCTTTTTGCACTATATTTGCTTATGTCCTCTTATGTAAAGATGCATATTCAACATTTAATTGAAAGTGTATATCTCTTTACCTATTCCTTCCTGCATCCTATATTAAAAATATACAGACAATTAACCACAAAACTTATAATACAAAAATTTATCCATTGAACCTTAATTAAAAAAACATGACATTAGTTCTTAAATATCAAACCAGATAAACATAACATATTAAAAGTTAACTTAACAGAGTAGTAAACCATAATAGTAGCAATAACAACATATTAAGTCATAATATTAAGCACACCAATTCAGGCATAACATTAAGCTTAACTATAAATCATTTCAAGAAATTTAACATAATAATTTCAATAACATTAAATCATCTCAGTAAACTAGAGTATAATATTAAATCTAAATATCAATTGAAAAGAAAACTATATTATAAAACCATAAAAAGATATCAAAACATAAAAAATACCAAACCTCCATAACTTTCTTCTCCTTTGAAGTTGCAGCACAATGGATATCTCTAAACTGAAAGATTAATAAAGGGAAAGTTCAGTTTTTGGCTCCAACCAAATAGCACTAAAAAATCACCCTTCATCATCAGTCTTGGTCTCTACATCGTGTTTTCTAACTGTTCTAGTGATTGAGAAGCTCACATTAATGTGGGAATAGAGGGAAAGGAAGAGATGATTAAAAAAATAGAGGCAAGCTACACAAATTGAAGGCCATACACATATATTCAAATTTCTCCTCTACAAAGGAGGGAAACTCGAAACAATTGGGGAATCCCTCATAACCCTACAAAAAAAGAATCTTAAAACATAATGGGGTTAACTAAAAACATACATACTAAGTCTTGAAGTTAAAAAAAGACTTGTACACACTGAATAGAATTTGGAGAAAATGTACACACACGCTCTTTAGGCCCTAATCTAGGCATGGATAAACAATAATTCAAAAATATGAAGTCTACATATAGATATATGAAATTTCTTAATTGAAATGTAAAAAGAGTCTAAATCCATCAAATTTGTTAGGATTTGAAAGGAAAAAGCTGGGAGGTTAATCAAGAGAGTCACATCAATAAGGTACATGTTTTGAGTTCAAATACAAAAAATACTTTTTTGTTATCGTCCAAAACATGGTCCCAATCTTAGACAAAGATATTGTTAGAACAAAAAAATAGGTGAATCTATTATAATATAGCCAAAGTGTGATCTTTTAGATCATAAAAGAAGAGAGAGAGAGAGCTAATATTTTATAGTTCTTTTTGTACTTTTCCTTGATTCATGGAAGAGAGAGAGAGAGAGAGAGAGAGAGAGAGAGAGAGAGAGGCCTTATAGGGCCCCTTTTTAAGTCCATATTTTTTGTATGAGTCAAGTTCTACCTTGATCATAATCGTTTACTCATTACCTTGATTTGAGGTCTATCAACATGACATGCACACTTGTTTATTCAATCTTGTTTGCTAAATACTTTGAGTCGAGGTCTACCTTTATTATAATTGTTATCGAGTCGAGGTTTATATTTATCGCAACCATTAATTTATTACCTAGAGTTGAGGTCTATCAACATGACATGCACACTACACATATATTCAATATATTCATGGAATACCTTGAGTTGAGGTCATAAATTGATCCTACTCATTGATCTTTGACCCTGACTTGAGGTCTAATTTTGGAAATTAGGGCCATTTCTAGAGATTTTATCTTTCTCAACTCGAGGTTTTATAGTGAAGCTTTTGCTTGAAAGTCACCATCTCGCCCAAAAACTACCACCACATTTGCCTCTAGATATCATGCCATATCCAAGTATTCTCTTTTTTATTTATGGTCTCGCCACCCTTTTTAATTTATGCTCTTTTCATTTCAAAAGAGGAGAGATATGTGGGCTCAAGAGAGATGTGAATCTTGGTTTCCAAAAAGCCAGGAGGACAGAATCTCTTCCTCAGGTAAATCTTGAGATCATTCCATGTCTAGGTGTTCCGATCTAGATGGTTTTTCTCGCAGTGGATTTTCCATGCCACTCTCTGGCTGTTTCTACTATCTTGAGTCTTGCAAGAGCCATTTTACTTTTCTTGTTGTACTCGGTGACATCGAAGTATTCTTCCATTGCTTCGATCCACTTTTCCATAGCCTCACCCAAGTTTTTCCCTTCACCCTTGAAAGGTCCAGGCTGCGATCTATGAAGAGTTTTACGAACATCTGAGTCGAGCTCTTCCTCATCGAGTTGGGGGTTAACATTCCTACCACGACAACCTTGATCCATGATCCTATCAATACGAAAATTCTTGTTAAATCCCTTTTTTTTCTATATTAACCAAGCCGCTCAGGTGAAAAGACCACTTTATTTAAAATTCAAATCTGACTTTAGATCCAATTGATTCTAGGGTTCTTTAGATTGGTCAGCCTCCCACAGAATCTTGGGATAAAGATCCCTTCTACAAGAAGAACATACAGAACTCATTATCAGAGAATAATTCATTCATATTCTTAACACAATAATGGTCCATCCGACCAAAAATTCCATTTGAACATTCCTCCATGGGAATTTTAGTTATACAGGTTCTCAATTTGTCATTCCTTAATTAGATCCACTGGGTCAAAGGTTAACAGTAACAATATGTCAGCACAATCCACTAATCTCATAGTGATTTGCTGAAGTCATAATCATCATCCGAGCTACTAACATCATCACTGGGATTCTTCCCATTCATCCTCATTGTGGCTTTGTTCAACCAGAATTCAGGAATCACCATCTTTCAATCAAAATCCAAATCAACTCATCAATCAATGAGAATTCTAAAATCATATCAACCAACATTCGAATTCATCATCTCGATAGCATTTTTGCTTATAATTTCAAGGTCTTAGATTTACTCATATATATTGTCAGTAAAGAGCTGACGTGATACCCATGGTATATACAAATAGTCATGGTCCTTGGAGTTATAAGGTAAATACCATCATATCTAGGCCTCAAGCAAGTTAGGGATTCCATACAATTGCGGTATTTCCATCTGAGGACCTAATTTCCAATTTATGAATCTTTATTCTCAATATCAATTTGTATGAATTTCATCACACAATTACAATCTTTTACTGGTACATAACCTAGACCTTATTCCCTTTGTACAAAGGGAGTAACCAACCATGTGTCCACTCTAGCTTGCTCCATAAAGCACCTGCCTTGACATTTCTTGCTTCTCGGTTGATCTACTTTAGCCAATTTGCTCTAATACCAGTTGAAAGATCCCTGTCCCCTCCATGCAATGAATTTTGGGGTGCTAGCAGTGGAAGTAGCACTTCTTGCGTAGGGCAGAGCCTCTCACTTGGGGCCTCACCCACGGATATCTGGACAAGAGACTAATCCCTCGCTTCTTCCAAAACTGAACGCATAAAAATTTCCCTCGCCCAGTAAACATAGGCGATTCCTCTAGGATAGTTTACTCTAACGTAGTTAAGGTCTTCACTAACCAAACTCATTCGACTGAACCTGTAAATCTCATGGTCAGATCAAGGAAGAGACTTGCACTTGTATCATAGAGACCAATGCTTTTTTCCTCGTCAAGAGCCACAGTCGTTGGTTCTTTTCCATAGAACAAGGACTATCCGCCGGTATTTACTTCATCTATCATAACATAACAGAATTGAGTCTCATTTTAGGGATCCATCAGTCCAACCTAACCCCATCCAATCCTATGCCCCCTAGCAGGTGCTTCAAGCAAATTTCAAGATAGTCACACCACTTACGCACTACCCAATATGAAATTTCAAGATAGTCACACCACTTACGCACCCAATATAAAATTGCCTGTTTCACAAATTCAGCTGTCTTTAAAACAATCTTTAAATTCAAGATAGTCACACCACTTACGCACTACCCAATATGAAATTTCAAGATAGTCACACCACTTACACACCCAATATAAAATTACCTGTTTCACAAATTCAGCTGTCTTTAAAACAATCTTTAAATGAAACCATAGTATCACTGATCATATTCCTCCAAAATATCTAGCTTGAGTTCAAATTTGCAATCATTCCTTCATCGGTGTACCTATCATTGGTAACCAGAACGCTCACCACCTGTTCACTTAGGGGCCTTTTCAATAGTTCCTAGCTCATAGTATGCGGAAATATAATCACATAAGAAAACTCCAGATGGACTCTCCGTTAAAGATCATCAAGATCAACCAACAGATCCATATAAAAGAGCCATGGACTCATCCGTTGAGAACCAGCAAGGCCAATCAACCAGATCCGTGCCCGAGTTCAGAAAACAACTCTAACACCTTATTCTGTTTTCTTCCCCGACACACGCGTGGGTATCTTTGGCGACCCAAAGCTCGAGCACCGTATGGTCAACACCCTCTAGGCTCCTTTGCAGGTCACCTAGCGCTTCACTCATAGGCCGCTTCTTCCTTAGTTCCTCATCCACCGTACCGGAAGCTCACCATTTAAATCGAACCGAGGATGGTCAAGACCTCGGCCGACCTTGCTACACGAGACATCCTCCATTGACTCTCCGTCAGCTATTGCAACTTTATCACTTAGGTCTCCACGATCTCATTTATAGGATGGTCAAAATGCTTTCCCAGCATTCTTGACATAAAATAGTCATTTAAAAACAGGTTTCATAAATACGATTTCTAACAAACTCTCATCTTTCGACATTGTTCCACATCATTTCTCGTTATTCCACATTCTTCTACATCAATTCACATTGCTTATTCCACATCCAGTCATATGTTTTTCCATTGTCCTTCATCCATTCTCATCCAATCACATCATATTACATCTCATCACATCTATCCACATCTATCCTCATCACAACATATCCACATCACATCTCATCCATTCATATCACATCACATCCATTCATATCACATCACATCCATCTATATTCATTCAGATCCACATCACATCCACATATCATCACATCACGTTCACATCTATTTACATCACTTCACATCCATTCACATCTACCCAACTCCATATCACATCACATCTCATCTATCCACATCATATCTCATCCATTCATATCTAACCAGATCCACATCACATCACATCCATTCACATCTCATTACATCACATTCACATCTCACCACATCTCACCACATCCACTCACATATCATCACATCCATTCACATCCATCACACCCATTCACATCCCACATTCATTCACATCTCATCACATCCATCCTCATCTTATCACATCTCGTTCACATCCATCCACATCACATCTCATTCATTCCATCCATATTACATCACATCCACATCTATCCATATCACACCACATCCATTCACAGCTCGTCACATTCATCCACATCTATTCGTTCATTTACATTCACAACTATCCACATCCATTCATTCATTCACATGCATATCCATCATATCTCATTCTCATCCATTTACATCACATCACATCCTTTCACATATCATCACATCTCATCACATTCATATCCACATCCATTTACATCACATCACATCTCATCACATCCACTCACATCTTATAACAGCGCATTCACATCTTATCACATCGCATTCAGTACCGTTTTCTACGTTCGATACCGATGGGACTTTTCTAAGTTTCTGCCAATTGCTTGGCCTAGTTAAAGGTACTTTTTCTCGATGGATATTTTCATATTCTTTCTCAAATTTCTCAAGTGAAATATATTCAATATTCTTCTTTTTGAGTAAAAGATTCATGGGATTTATAAAAATCAATTCTACCATTATTTCCTAATAAAAGTAATAATGCTCAAAATTCCACTTTTAATAAATACTCATACTTTGAATTATGCCAAAAATTCCTCTTTTACCATTTAATTACTTGGATCTCAATTATCATGGGAATTCCTCTTTTTGCATTAAAATAAATTTACCAAAAATTCCTCTTTTACCATTTAATTACTTAGATCTCAATTATCATGGGAATTCCTCTTTTTGCATAAATTTTTTTAACCCAAAATTCCTCTTTTACCATTTGATTACTTGGATCTCAAATATCATTGGAATTCCTCTTTTTGTATAAAAATATATTTACCAAAATTTACTCTTTTTTCATAATCAATTAATTATGCATAATTACAAAAAACTTATTTCTTATGAATATGATGAAAATCATTCTTTTTGCATAGGATGTCCAATCCTAGAATATGGTAGGAATTCCTCTTTTAGCATTATGCATAAAAAAAAAGATATGTATTATTTTTTAAAAAATTTACCATAGCTTCGCTGGTATTACTGATAGTTCTCAATTTTTTTCTAACGAATAAAAGCTTGTAATGAAAATATGATAGTAGTTCCTCTTTTATGCTTAAAATCAAACTATGAATTTAAATCATAATTTTAACCATAATCATAAACTTAGTTATGAATGTCCTACTAGATTAAGCTAATTCCATTATTTCTCTTTTTCCAAATTGATAGGATAATCTATTTCTCATTTAGAATCAATCAAAGTAGTTTTTAACTACTTATAAATAATCTATAAGAAATAACCATTATTTTGTTAACACAAAATCATAAAAATTTCATTTTTTTAATCTCTAGCTTATCAAGCCTAGAGTTTAGCTTTGAATTAAGAGACTATCATTGAGAAGCATCCTTTTTCAAGGGATTTAGCCATAAAGATGGCTATTCTTTTAGGGAGAGAGATTTACTTAAAGAAAGCATTACAAATAAGCATAAAAATTAACTTTCTTTTAATTAAGCATTAAGACTTTAAGAAAAAGCTTGATTTGAATTAAAACAATCATTTAGGAAGCTTCTCAAGCTTAAGAGGGGTTGAGAAGAAGAAAGTTATTGAAAAAAAGTAGAAAAAGTCATAAAATTTGATTTTACCTCCAAGTTTGGCTTGATTCTCTAATTGCAATGAAGCCCCCGACCAATCAATTGGTCCACCAAGAGGAGAAGAGCAACTCTAAGAGTTGTTGTAGAGAGAGAGAGAGCTCCAAGCTCCCAAGAGAGAGAAAAATTTAAGGGATAATAGAAAATATGATTATTTTAATATAATACTGGCATGGTATAGCTCCAATATTTTTTTACAGAATACTGAGGGTCTATTTATAGGTGAGGGAGGCCACTTACCAAGTCCAATTGGGTTCTAGAATTTTCTAGGTTTAATTTTTCTCAATTTGGATAAGATTTGGACCAATTTGGCTCCCTTTTTAATTTGGTTTGATCCAGGAGAGAGGAGAAATAAAAATATCATTATTATTTTTAATTTAAAACCCTTCCACACATGTGAAAGAGGCACCTACCTGACGAGTCCCCCAAGGTGTCAAAAATGCATCATTATTCTAAAATATCTCATTTTTCTAGTAATATCTCATAATTTTTAACTAATTAACCTTGTACTCAATCAACTCTTCATCTTATGTGAGCATTTACTCATTTTTGGGTATTTTCTTTTATTCTTTGGATTTATCTCATCCCAACACTTGGATTAATCCAGTTGGCCCATTGGAGCCTTAATTGGACCATAATCCAATTTTTTTTGAAAATGTAGACCCTTAGGCTAAGGTTCCTTATACACATTTTCAATTAATTCATAATGCACATTGGAAAGTTCATTTTGAACTTTTGTTTCAGGGGAATCCATTTTAGACACTAGGAGAATTTTTATATCCAAAGATATCTCAATTTTGGATTATCTCTCTCTAGGCCAAAACAGGGTAAAACAAGATCTTTCTACTATTTTAGAGAGGGGAATAATTACAAGAACAGAAGGGGAGGTTCTTACACCTTTACACCTCAAAAGTTGAAGGGAGGAATCTTACAGAATTGAGTAAGATATTCCTTGAAGGGAAACATAGGGAGGAAGTCACCCTTCGAGAACCAAAAACACCTAAGCTTACGAAGCTGGGCACCGAAAATGAAACAAAGCTTTGGCAGAAGCCAAGTGAGAGGCTAAGAAGGTGATGGCTAAAACAAAAAGTGAGAATGAGGATAAACCAAACCTGCTTTCAATACCAGACCATTTCAAAACATACACAATCGACGAGAATTGCAGTACAAGAACGTTTGACTGAGAATGCATTAGCTAAAAGGCTAATAGACTTAGAGAAACTTGATAAAACCAAACTAATTTCATCTCATGGTCTTATGGTCAAAAAATTATGAAGAAAACGTTGGCTTGACAAATAACTTGAAACAAAAGGAATTAGAAACGGGGGACCTTGTCCTCATGTATGGTGTAGGAAGCACCAAAAAAAAAGAAACTCAAGTATAGAGAATTAGGACCTTTCTGGTTGTCCAAAATCACACCTCAAGGGTTGGTTATAATTGAAACAATTGAGGGCATACAAATGGAGGGTTACGTCAATTGAAGTAAGCTTTAAAAATATCTTGGGACCACTGACCCAAGAGATGCTCATGCAAGAACATCTTTTAAAACAACAGAAGGAGCTCTTCGCAAAAGAAAAAATTAAGCAAGCTAAAGAAGAAGCTAAGGCAAGAGAGGCCAAGGCCAAACAGATACCTTAGAAGAGGATATTGCATGTGAACATGGCTTCACTAACCCTCCTTGATGAGGATGAATTGGACATTGAGCTAGAACGGCTTAGGGTGGAAGTATCTATGACTAAAAGTCATACAACGAGAATTGTATTTATAGATACGGGATCAAGTCATAATTTGATCTCATATGAGACATGTGTTGAAATTTGAGCTTAATGATGAGCTATGGTGGATCAAACACTAGAATCAACATAATTAACAAAGTGATTAGCAAGTGATTAAGATGTAATTAGTGAATAATTAGCACATAGATTAATGTAGGCATGGATACTCAAAAACTAGCAAATTCTCATTAGGGCTATGCCTCAATTTATAGAGTTTACATCAAGCATCAAATCCCATTGATTTCTCCATGATTCACTCCCAGAATATCTCCACCTCTTGCCTGATTCTCTCCACCTCTTCTCTTTTCCCTGAATATCTCCCAGAATATCTCCACACTCCTAAATTCCCTCATGCTACCCTTTATTCTCTCCCAGTAGATTCTTCTCACCTTTTCACAGGTTCTTTCACAATTACATCTTCTCTTTTACAGCCTCTATCCAAGAGCTTGTTCCCACACACACCTTATTCACTTGTATTTTTCAACACCTCCCCTCAAGTGAATAATCCTAGCACACCTGGACCCTGTATCAAGTTTCCCTCTTACTTGATAGCCCGCGACCAGTGCCTCAAGTCCCTAAACTCCATAGTCCTTGACACTCTCTCTCTCTATGTGTCCAAGGCTACTATAAGTGCCCGCGACCTTGACTAAAGTTCTCACACATACATCTACCACTTGGCCTACATCATCGGTGGCTCAGAGGTGGTTTTACTTTATTGGGGCAGGTTACATTGGGTTGTGGGTTCTCTCTCTCTCTCTCTCTCTCTCTCTCTCTCAGAAAAGATGATCCGACTCCACTTCCCTTGGAGCCTCCATGAAGTTTGCCGATGTCGTTCCTTCTTCACTGGGTTTGCTGTAGCAGTCTCTCGCCATGTGTCCTGGCTTTCCACATTTGTGGCAAGTGAAGGTCCTCCTTCCTACTCTGCCTCTTCCTCGTCCTCGTTTCTCGAGAGAATCCTCCTCGGGTGAAGAATGCTTTTTCCTCTCCTGCTGTTGAGTTGAGCTCTTTCTTCTCTTTGCCTTTGCTCTCTTGCTCTAGTAGAGTTGCTTCTATCTCGTGTATCTTCAGTTCAGGTACATTCTTTAGTGTTGCTACAATGTTTTCATAATCTCCTTTGTCCACACTTTTCAAAAGTATAGCTAATGCTTCATCATCTTCTACCTTTTGGCCAATAGCTGTTAGCTGTTGCTTAATGCTTTTATATTTGTTCAAGTGTGTGATTAAAGGTTCACTTTCCTTCATGTCCAATTTGTAGAATTGCATTAATAGATTTATCTTGGAATTTTTTGCTTGTGTACCAAATAATTTATTGAGTTCATCCCATGCATCTTTTGCCCACTGTATCCTTGTGATATGATGAATGATCTCATCATTTAAACTGAGTGCAATAAGTCCCAATGCTTTTTCATTCCTACTCTTCCACTCATTTTCTCCTCTCTCTGGGCATTCATCTCTCCCTTCAACTAATCCCCACAGATTTTTCCTCATCAGCAAATACATGTTTTTTGTTTGCCATCATGTATAAAACTGTTCCCCATTAAATTTGGCTATTTCCTGTGCTGAATTCATGGTGATGTGAAGGGGGTCTTACCTCTTGATCCAAATTCAAGATTCAAGGGCAGTGTCTACCCTTTTACAACTCAATCTGGTGTTTAATAGATGATTACAACAATTTTATCAGCATAAAATCACCAAGAAATTACATTAAATTAAGAGTAACCAATTTGTACGGGATGGTTGGAGTATCAAACCAACTCCGATTTGCAATCTGAAGTTATAGGGATCTGTATCAGATACCTAATGGTTAATTTGAACCCTCAATTGTACCAAAGTACAGTGATTAGCACTGATTAATCACTGATTAGCAAATTAATGCTCTGGTTTGTGTACAGAAAACAGAGTATGCGGGGAGCCCAGATCTGGTGCCTTCCACTTCAAATGAGCTCAAATGCTTTTAAAGGCATCAATAGCAATGAGTCTAGTAGAGGATTAAGCCAAGAAACATAAGATTTGACCAAATAATGAAAGCTTAATCTCTGTTTTACTAAAGTCACCTGCAGATTTGACCAAATAATGAAAGCTTAATCTCTGTTTTACTAAAGTCACCTGGCTGCAGATTTGATGAAGAGCTTGGATCTCACTGTAGACTTGATGAAACTCAATTCTGTCTTCACCAGCTTGTAGAGCATGCTTGATTACCCCTTGGGCTAGGAGGAATTGAATCAATTTGAACTGATGAAGTGGCAATGTCAAGAACTGCAGAGAAAAAAGGCGCCGGTGAAAAATGCGAAATCTCCTGAATGCTTTGGCGGTTTGCTGCGCCGTTTCAATGAGCTGGTAGCCAGGGGTGTTGGCTAGCTTGTGCTAGAAGCTTGTGCCCTAATTTAGAGTGTGCAAGGTGCTAGAGCTCCTCCACTGGCTGGGGGTGAAGGGGAAGATGAAAAACTCACTAAAAATTAATTTTTTTTGCTAATTACCTACTAATCCTAATTAATTCACTAATGGGCTCATAAATCTGATTGATTCTAGGCATGGCTCTGATACTATGTTGAAATTTGAGCTTAATGATGAGCTATGGTGGATCAAACACTAGAATCAACATAATTAACAAAGTGATTAGCAAGTGATTAAGACGTAATTAGTGAATAATTAGCACATAGATTAATGTAGGCATGGATACTCAAAAACTAGCAAATTCTCATTAGGGCTATGCCTCAATTTATAGAGTTTACATCAAGCATCAAATCCCATTGATTTCTCCATGATTCACTCCCAGAATATCTCCACCTCTTGCCTGATTCTCTCCAC
Source organism: Cibotium barometz (assembly GCF_041138505.1). Lineage (NCBI taxonomy): Eukaryota > Viridiplantae > Streptophyta > Polypodiopsida > Cyatheales > Cibotiaceae > Cibotium > Cibotium barometz. Next base: position 24,869,468 of record NC_141096.1, on the reverse strand, counting down.
CTCTTCTCTTTTCCCTGAATATCTCCACACTCCTAAATTCCCTCATGCTACCCTTTATTCTCTCCCAGTAGATTCTTCTCACCTTTTCACAGGTTCTTTCACAATTACATCTTCTCTTTTACAGCCTCTATCCAAGAGCTTGTTCCCACACACACCTTATTCACTTGTATTTTTCAACAACATGGGTAGCTCTAGATAAACCACACCTTGAGGCTACCAATGCACAAGTACGAAGTGTGCACTTCACAACTAAGAAAGTTGAGGGATTTCTAAGTGTTAATGTTTCCATTAGAAATAATCCCTTGGTTGGGAAGGTGTTTGTTATGCTTGTAAGATCTATGGAGGAGATAATGATCCTAGGACGATCTTGGATTTGCGCTAGTAACTGTAATATCCAATGGGAAAAGAGAATGACACAACTGAACGAGGGAAACAATGTCTATATTATCATCACTTAAGGTGTCTACCTGCATACATGCATGTCACATTCAAAGATATGGTTGACACTGGATTTTGGAGATCACGTGTTGCATTCAAAAGAACCCTCAAAAGGCTTCAATCACATCGGAACTTCTATCATCATCACGAGTTTGGCGACTAGGTCTTTAGACCTCGGTGATGACAGGTTCTGAGGATAGAACCTACATTAGGTAGGGGGATGTTAGGACATTAATAAGGGTCATGCAAAGGCACTATAAAAGTTGTACATTATGAGATATTTTCCACCCAAGACCTTATTTAAGTAAGTTTTGGGCACCCAAGTGTGAATAAGGGCCAATTGTATATAAGGCATTTTCTCATAATGAATGGACACAATCCCCCTTTGTGCTATGAGATTTCTTGCTTTTGTCTTGAGAGAGAGTACTCTAGCACATGTGCCTGCTCTATACTTGTATGCTTGTATGCTTATGTGGAGGAGTAAGAGAGAGAGTGATTGCCTTGTGTGGTGGTGTGAGCGACTCTACGGTGATAGCGTGGAGGTGGACCTTGGAGGATTGGAGCTTCTCAAGTGAGCTTGGAGACCTCAAGGGACACGAGCTTGAAGCATTGGTAAGTGCCCTACGACAATTGTGTTCTATTTCTCTTTCCAAAGATGAATGCATTGAGTTCCTTATATTGGAGGTGTGGTAGTCCATTGTAAGGTTCCCCCCTTCCAAAATAGGGAAAACACTTAAGATAGTCTACTAAGTCTTAACTTGGAGAAAATTTTCTACTCGTCTCGTCGACACCTTGACTATGTAAAGGTTCAAGGATAGGATTTGTAATTAAGACCTAGTCCTATCCCATAGGGGGAGCATGGTCTTCTAAAAATCAAATCACCCATAGGGTAAATGATCATAATTTGAGCAACTACTAATCTTGATTTCCTAGAGATCGCTTTTTTTTTTCTCATCCATGCAAGGCACAGCCACGCTGGCCTAGTCTTCTAGAATAAAGTTTCCTGAGAAGCTCTTTATCTAGTATAGTGCTTTCACTTAATCTATTGGAAAGCTACCTGACTAATCGGGTCCACCCATCCGTAGGATGGTGTTGTTGAGGCATTCCATCCTCCCACTTTCCACCCTACTCATGCGTCAATTTGTTTTCTAATTAATCCTACCACACTGTTTGACATAAATAAACACGTTGCTTAATTAAGACCCTTTCACAAGGTTTGTTAAAACAGCCTCTTTCTATAATATAATAATGCCCAAAGATAAGATTTATATAAACTTTTTTTATACAAGAATCAATTCCATATACAAGCCAAACCAGCTCTCTTATTCTTTTCCTTTATATTGTTGATGATCTAGAATTTGGCCTTCCAGCCTCTACATGCTGGGCAAAACCCTATGGGACCATACACCTCATCATCGGTCGTGGGCGAGGATCATACACCACATTCTTTGATTAAAAATCTTCATTAATGAAGCTTAAGGAATGAAAATACAATACGTAAATGCTCTTTATGAGTTTTTATTTTAAATTTTTTTTGATAAGAATTCCTTCTTTCCTTATTAGCTTTTCACAATGCTCTGATACCAGCTGTAAGACCCCCGCTCCCTCCGAGGGCACAGGTGGCAGAAGCAGCGTCAGCCTCTCGCGCGGGGCAGGGTTCCACACTCGGGGCCTCGCCCATGGATATCCGAACAAGAAACTAGCTTGGCGGTTCCTTTGAAACCAAACCCGAAAAAAATTCCCTCGCCCGGAAGGCACGAGCGATTCCACCAAGAAAATCATCTAACGGGAGAATTGATCTAACGAGTCAAAGTCTTAACTAACCAACTGATTTGACCGAACCCGAAAGTCACATGGCCAGATCAAGGAAGAGACTTGCACTTGGTCCATAGAATCACCGCTTTTTTCCTCCTTTAGTGAGGCAGAGTCGTTGATTCCCTCCCACACAGAACAAGGGTCTTCCTAGGACTTAATCTAGCTAACGTACCCTAATTGTAACTATTTGTATCTCAGGAATCTCCCAATCTACCCCAACCGACCCATGGGTTAGCCGGCCCATGGGTTAGCCAACCGCCCAACCACTATATTGGTGGGATTCCTTTATAAACATTTGGTTATGTTTTGCCTAGGTACCGATGCCTAGGTACCGAGGAAAAGAGTTCCCAGGCCCCCTAGCCGGCGCTTCAAGCAAAATTCAAGGTAGTCATACCACTTACACACCCAATATGAAATTGCCATTTTAACAGATTCGGCTGTCTTTAAAACAATCTTTCAATGAAACCATAGTATTACTGATCATAATCCTCCAAAATATTGAGTCCATTGTTTTCCAAAAATATATCATCCGGACTCTCCATTGAAGACTAGCTGGTCAACCAACGAGATCCAATATCAAGATTCAGTTCACAAAAGTAATTCCCTTCACTTCACCCGTATCTTCCTTGACGTACGTATGGGTGTCTAGCAACCGCGAGCCCAAGCATCACCTGGACAGAACCCTCTAGGATCTTACTTGAAAGATCCCTATTCCCTCTGCGCAAAAAATCCTGGGATGCTAGCAATAGAAGTAGCACTTCTTGCGGGGGGCAGGGTCCCTCACTCGGGGCCTCGCCCCCCACCACGGATATCCGGACAAGAGACTAATCCATCGGTTCTTCCAAAACCGAACCCGGAAAAACTTCCCTTGCCTGGAAAGCACAGGTGATTCCTCCAGGATAAATTCACTCTAATGTAGTCAAGAGTCTTAATTAACTAAACTGATCAGACCGAACCTGTAAGTCCCCTAGTCAGATCAAGGAAAAGGCTTGCACTTGGATCATAGAGACCAACGCTTTTTTTCTCATTGAGAGGCACAACCGTTGATTCTTTTCCATAGAACAATTTTTATCCGGGATTTACTTCATCTATCGTACCATATGCATCTATTTATGCATAAAAATCAATTTTATAAGAATAACGCTTTTATAATAATAAAAATTCCTTTATACATCTTTCTATGCATAAAAATTAATTTTAATGAGAATAACACTTTTGTAATAAAAAAAATTCCTTTATGTATCTTTCTATGCAGCATAAAAATCAAATTTAATGAGAATAACACTTTTGTAATTAAAAAAATTCCTTTATGCATCTTTCTATGCATAAAAATCAAATTTAATGATAATAACACTTTTGTAATAAAAAAGTTTTCTTTATGCATCTTTCTATGCATAAAAATCAAATTTAATGAGAATAACACTTTTGTAATAAAAAAAATTCCTTTATGCAGCTTTCTATGCATAAAAATCAAATTTAATGAGAATAACACTTTTGTAATAAAAAAATTTCCTTTATGCATCTTTCTATGCATAAAATCAAATTTAATGAGAATAACACTTTTGTAATAAAAATTTTTTCTTTATGCATCTTTCTATTTATAAAAAACAAATTTAATGAGAATAACACTTTTGTAATAAAAAAATTTCTTTTATGCATCTTTCTATGCATAAAATCAAATTTAATAAGAATATCAGTGATATCCATGCATATTCATAGGTGAATATGTACATGGAGTAATTAGAATATTTCTTTTAGATGCAAAAATGGTGGGAATTACTCTTTTGGAATAACATAAAAACAAACTTTCTTTTCCATAAAATTTTAAAAAATTTAACCATAAGCTCCTTTGTATGGCTAACCATTTCTCATTTTTATGATTCTTTATTTAACTTAAATTAACCCAAATTAGATTTATAGAACTCTAATCTACACAATTTTCTAAATTCAAGAGAGTAAAAAATAAGAAGAGTTTAATTAATCCCTTAGTTAATCTTTCTAGGATTGAGAAAGGTTGGAATGTAAAGACGAGAAGGGGGTGGCCTTTTTATCAAAGGCATAGCATTTGAATTTAATTCAACTTTTGCAAAACATAAAAAATTAAGAAAACCATAGATTTTTCATTAAACAAGTAAGAAAATTAGCTTACATGGAGTTTGTAAGCTCTCCTTTGGCTTGAGGGATTGAGGGTGCTACTCTTGTTTAAAGCAAGAGTGGTCACCAATTCACTTTGGAGAGGATTAGGCCAAAAACAATTGAATTATTAAAAAATTCAATGTATATGGCTCAATACAGGAGTAGAGTAACAGTGCATAAACACCATTAAGCTTTTACAAAGGGGAAGGCTTCTATTTATAGGAAAAAGTGAGCCTCTAACCAAGCAAACTGATTCTAGAATTTTCCAGATCAGTTTGGTCAGTTTTTGATCATTTTTTGGTCAATTCAGCTTACTTTTTGGATCTAGTTTTGAAACAGGAGAGAGGGGAGATGAAAATATCTCATTTTATTGATTAAAAATTGGGGGTAATGATGAGAAAAAGGTGCCTAATTCATGAGGGGAGATCCCCACACTGAGGTGTCAAAATTTAGTTTTTTAATTCTTTTCTTTAGTCCGTAGTCCACTCTTCATCTTATGTGAGCATTTACTCATTTTTGGGGGGTTTTTCTTTTATTCTTCAATTTATCTCCTCCCTACATTTGGATTAATCTTATTGGTCCATAGGAACCTTAATTGGACCGTAATCTAATTTTTTTTGAAAATCTAGACCCTTAGGCTAGGGTCCTTTATACCTATTTTTAATTAATTCCAATTACACATTGGAAAGTTCTTATTGAATTTCTATTTCAGGGGAAACCATTTTAGACACTAGGAGGATTTTTATATCCAAAAATATCTCAATTTTGAATTACCTCCCTCTAGACAATTTTCTCTCTCCATGCCAAAACAGGGTAAATCAAGATCTTTCTTTTATTTCAGAGAGGGAAATAATTATAAGATTAGAAGGGGAGGTTCTTACACCTTCACACCTCAAAAGCTGGAGGGAGGAATCTTACACTACTTAGGTGTCCTAGCACTTCACTCAAGGACCGCTTCGTCGGTCCTCGCCCATCGTACCGGAAGCGCAACATTTTAACCATGCCAAGGCTGGTCAAGACCTCGGCAGGCTTTGCTGCGAGCTACGTCCCTCGATGACTCCCCGCCAGCTGTTGCAATGAGTCTCTCCTTAGTTAGTCACATACCAAATGCTTCCTCCAGCATTCTAGCATAAAACAGTCCTTTATAGAAAATAGAGGTTCTATGTAAGTAGTATTCCCGGTTTAAGTTTGATTCCACAAAACCCTTTTCCCATAATCCAGATTTTCTTAATGAGAATCATTGATCTCTCATCAAGGTAATCCACCCATCATTTGATTGAACTTCCATCATTTGGTTGAACTTCCATCATTTGGTTGAGAATCATTGATCTCTCATCAAGGTAATCTACCTATCATTTGATTGAACTTCCAACTTGATTCTTGGTGGTTTCAGTTAAAGAAAAACTACACGAATTCAACGGTAGTCTATTCTTTATGTCAAGATTTAGAATCGGTTATGAGGTTTTTGCTTGATTCATATTCGAGAGATGGGCAAGTAGTTTATTGGTCGCCATCCTCACAGTCGTGGTCTAACCAAGATTATTCGGTTTGCTTCTAACTTTGATTCCTAAGGATTTTCTTTAGATAAAATTCTACTAAACTTCTAATCATTAAGGAAAATTATAACTTTATGAATTTCATTCCTTCCTAACCACAATAGAATTAAGAAATAGTCCTATACGAGAATATCGAGTTTTTATAAAAATACTCTTCTTTCACTAATCCAATTTTGGGTATATATCAATTTGGTGATTTATCCACATAAAAATATCTAAGAATAAAACTTCCACCAATTTAATTATCAACTCTAAATTTTTTAGGTGGAATTATGGTGAAAATTTATCTTTTGTCATCAAAATTAATTTAAACCTTTTTCTACTTAAAATACCATGAAAATTTCTCTTTTTAATTAAATACAAATATCCATTTTTTGAATATGCTAAAAATTTCTCTTTTTACATTTAAATGATTGAATTCCAAATGTGGTGGAAATTCCTCTTTTATCATTTGAAAATTCTTATGCATAAAATAAATTTATCAAAATTTTCTCTTTTTAAACCAGGCGATGCAGCACGGGCTTGCGGTTGCTAGGACACCCATGCGTATGTTGAGGAAGATATAATCTCTAGCTCATCAAGCCTAGAGTTTAGTTTTGGAATAAGAGATTATCCTTGAGAAACATTCTTTTGTTGAAGAATTAGCCATAGAGATGACTATTCTATTTGAGAGAGAGATTTACTTAAAGAAATCATTAAAAATAAGCATAAAGATTAACTTTCTCTTAATTAAATATTAAGACTCTTAGGGAAAGCTTGATTTGAATTAAAACAATCATTTAGAAAGCCTCTCAAGCTTGAGAGGGTTGAGAAGAAGAAGTCATTTATAGGATGAGAATACAAAGGAATGAGGGTCTATTTATAGGTGAGGGAGGCCTCTAACCAAGTCCAACTGGGTTCTAGAGCTTTTGAGCTTCAATTTGACTCAATTTGGACAAGATTTGGACCAGTTTAGCTCCCTTTTTGATCCAGTTTGATCCAGGAGAGAGGAGAGAGAAAAATATCTCATTTTTTGAATTAAAAACTAAAGTAATCATGAAGAAAAAGGCATCTCCTTGATGTGGAATTCTCTCCTTACTAAGGTGTCAAAAATGCATCATTTTCTCTAAATATCTCATTGTTTTACTAATATCTCTTAATTTTTAACTAATAAACCTTGTACTCAATCAACTCTTCATCTTATGTGAGCATTTACTCATTTTTGGGTATTTTATTTTATTCTTTGGATTTATCTCATCCCAACACTTGGATTAATCCTATTGGCCCATACAAAACTTAATTGGACCATAATCTAAAAATTTCTGAAAACGTAGACCCTTATGCGGCTAAGGTCTCTTATACCATTTTTAACTGATTTCTAATGCACATTGGAGAATTTATTTTTAACTTTTGTTTCAAAGGAAATATATTTTAGATATTAGGATAATTTTTATATCTAAAAATATCCCAATATTGAATTACCTCTCTCTAGAATTTTTTTTCTCTCTAGGCAAAAATAAGGAAAGACAATATTTTCTTGCATTCGGAAATAGGGAATGATTACAGGGGATTGAGGAAAAAGCTTATTCATTATTTATGCTAAGGAGGAATCTTACATCCTCTCCCACTTGAAAAACGCGAGATGTCCTCATCTTGCAAAGTGGGGATAATCTTTTACCAACTCTTCTTCTTTCTCCGAGGTGGCGTCTTTTAGAGGGAAGAACTTCCACTTGACTAAAAACTCTCTGAGGACTCTGCTCCCTCTGAGAACCTTCTCCCAAACATTAAGGATTTCTTCAGGTTGGAGTACCATCTGGCCTTGAGTCGGAGAAATCAATTGTTCATCTCATCAAGCACGTGACGCAGGCTGGGTACATATTTCTTAAGCAAATTGACATGGAATACATTATGTACCTTGAGATGGGGAGGCATAAGAAGTTTTTAAGCTAGATCGCCTACTTTTTTTATAACAGCATACGGTCCACAGTATTTAGGAGAGCGTTTCTTTTACTTCCCTAAAGATAAGGAACTTCTTTTGGGTTATACTCGAATGAAGATCATATTTGATTCTTCATCAAACATTCTCTGAGATCTCTTTTTATCTGCATGTTGCTTTCGCCTATCTTGGGCTGCCTTAATATCTTTACGGACTAATTGCATTTGCTAGTCCATGTCATCAAACATCTATCTAGACATCTCGACTCTGATCAATGGACAGACCAAGTTAATGGTGTAAGGCATTCTTATCCATACAGAGCTTTGAAAGGGCTCATCCCAATGCTTCGATGATAAGAAGCATTGTAAGCAAATTCAACCAGGTGCAAAATGGCTTAACCACTTCTTGGGTTCCCTTCCATAGCATGATTGAAGGATATCTTCTATTACCTGATTCACTCTTTCAGTCTGACCATCGGGGTGATAGGCTGTGCTGAGATCCAAGAAAGTTCCTACTGCTGTTTCGAAGAATGCAATCCAAAATTTTGATGTGAACTTGGGATCTCTATCACTTACTATCCTCCTAGGTAAGCCATGCAATTTGAAGATCTCTTTGAGGAAAACTCTGTCAACATCCACTGCAGTGTATGTTTCTTTCACTGGAATCAGATGGGTAACTTTGGTTAGTCTGTCAACTACCACAAAAATGGAGTTGTAACTTGATTGCATTGAAGGTAGTCCGTGACAAAATCCATACTGATATATTCCCACTTCATCTATGGAATGTCTAGGGACTATAGTTTTCTTGGCATCTTGACTCTCTCTGCCTTGACCCTCTGACACATTAAGCGTTGACGCACATAATCAAGTACATCCTTTTTGAGTCTTGGCCAAAAGTAACTTTTCTTCACAGACATATAGGTTTTTATAAACCCTGGATTTCCAGTTATGAGGCTATCATGGGCTTCTCTCAGAATCTTATCCTTTATTCCCACATCATTGGGAATGCATAATCGATTATTATAGTACATGCATCCTTCATCCGATTTGTATCCAAGAACTCAACTCATTTCCTGAGGAGTCTTACTTTCCTGCATCAGAAGGGTAGCAATAGGGGCAAAGAATTTGTCCTGCATGTTTTTCTCCCTTGCTTCACTGATCAATGGATTTGACACCATTGTAATTGCAAGAAAGGAGGCTTTTCTGCTGAGCGCATCTGCCACCACATTTTCTTTCCCTGGCTGATAATTGATTTCAAAATCAAATTCCTACAGGGTCTGTGTCCATCTCCTTTGACGCATGTTGAGATCCCTTTGGGTGTGAAGATCCACTTCAGACTTTGATGATATGTCATCAAGGTGAACCTCTGTCCCAAAAGATAATGTATCCACAACTTCATAGCATAAACTACTGAGAGTAACTCCAAGTCATGGACGACATAATTTCTCTCATGTGTTCTGAGCTTTCTGGATTCATAGGCCACTGCATGACCTTCTTGCATAAGAGCACCGCCTAAGGCGAAACCACTCGTATTATAACTACTTCAAAAGGTTTGGTAAAATTTGGCAATTTAAGGACAGGGTTGGTTACTAAGGCTGTCTTCAGCTTATCAAAGCAAAGGCACTCTAACATAGCAGTCCATTGAGATAGGGTATTCTTCTTGAGAAGGTTAGTTAAAGGGGATGCTATATGAGCATACCTGGGTATAAAGATTCTATACCATCCAGTTAATCCTAGAAATCCTCTGACTTCTTTTACCGTCTTGGGTTCTGGCCACTCTATGAGTGCTTGGATCTTTGCGGGGTCAAGAGAAATCCCATCTTTAGACACTATGAATCCCAAGTATTCCACCTGGTCAATAGAGAAAGAACACTTGCTCTTTTTTGCAAAGAGTTAGTGCTTCCTTAGGATTTCCAGGACCTTGTGCACATGGTCTTCATGATGTGTAGCATTCTTTGAGTATACCAAGACGTCATCAAAGAAGACAAGAACAAAATCATCCAAGTACTCTCTAAGAATATCCTGCATAAGATGATTAAACGTCACCGGGACATTAGTCAATCCAAACAGCATGACTGTTAACTCATAATGCCCATAGTGAGTATTTGAATGCTATCTTCGGGATGTCCTGCTCCTTGATTGTGATCTGGTAGTACCCGGATTTGAGATCTATCTTTGTGAACATTTGGTTTCCACTTAACCGATCCAGAAGTTTGTCAATCCTAGGGATAGGATACTTATTCTTAATTGTTAACTGATTCAATCCTCTGTAGTCAATACAAAGCCGTAACGTTCCATCTTTCTTCTTTTGAAAGAGAATGGGTGCACCCCAAGGTGAAACACTGGGTCTGACGAATCCCTAGTCTACTAACAGTTGTCTTAACTTCTCCTTAAGTTCTATGGCTTCAAGGAGACTAGCATTTTGTATGCACGCTGGGCTACCGGCTGAGCTTCGGGGGTTAACTCGATCTCATAATCTACTTCGCGAGTCGGAGGCATCTCAATCAGCTCTTCTGGGAACAGATCTGCATACTCACTTAACAACTCTAGTTCTTTAGCCTTGCATTTTATGTCGATAGGATTCATCTTAAAACGACATAAATAGCTTGCCTCTTTCTGAGCCCTTTTAACAATTTAGAAGCCTTGACTAATTGCAGCACTGGGGATCCGAAAATTTTAGTTCCTTGAACTTTATTCTTGTGAAGGTCAAGGAAAGAGATGGTTCCATTGTGACAATGAATGTCAGCCTTATTCTTATGGAGCCAATCCATTCCAAGGATTCCATCATAGATTCCCAAGGGTAGGACTCTAAACTGGCAATCTGTTATGTTCCTATCTAGACTAAACTGAATAGGGTCTGTCTCAAGGTGTGTGAAAAAAATCTTACTCCACTTGCATAGGTTTCCTTGATTTTTTATTTAGGACTAACTTACGCAGACATCTTGGAGAAGTAAAAGAATGAGTACTGCCTAAATCAATGAAAAGCTTGCATTAGGACCTCAATGGAAGGCTTCTTGGGCCCTTTTATTTGGCAGTTTAAGGAGTCAAACCTTTTCTCTTAAGAAGAAACGTTTTCTAATTAGAAGCTTCAAAACGGCTACTTTATTCGAATTTGAATTTTGGAGGGAAAATGGAATTTAAAATCTAGCGGACAAAACCATATCATGTAACATATCTATGGAGAGCTCTTGATGCGTAGATCACGGATCTATAATCTCCGCTCAAATCGGAGCTTGTATGTAGAAGTTATGGAGGTCCGAAAATTGTAAAATTGCCTCCCCCCCTTTTTGGGAGAAAAAGTGCACCCTTTGACCACTCTTACACCTCTCTTACAAACCCAACATTTCAATCCACATGGCAACCCTCCATTTGGCTATTCCTTAATCACCTTGATTAGGCTTGGGCAAATTAAAGGGCCCAAGAAGACCCCATTCACTTCCTAATGAATTGCTTACCCTGGTACTTTGCTGGAGTCTGGAGGACTTAAAATTGACGATTCTGCCCTTGATGCTCAATTGCGGCATAGATCTGTCCTTTTTCTTCCTCCACTTCCTCAGCTATAGTGATGGCTCTAACTGCGATAGTCTAAGGTGGAACTCTCTCTCTTTGGTTTCCCCAATTATTGGAGGGAGTTCGAAGAGTACTTTGCATGGAGGCTGGAGGTTGAGTTGGCACTCTTCTGGGGTTGCCTTGATTTTGGCGTAGGGGAGCCTGATTGGACTGATACAAAGGAGTCTGTCTCTAAACTCTAGGACCCTAGCTTCCTTTGCCCACTGAAGGAGATGGGCAATCCTTGAGCTGGTGTCCAATCCCCTAACATCCAAAACAGATGTTCTCACTTCGAAGCTCTTCCCTCTCCATTCTTGAAAGAGCCGAAGTTCTTGAGAAAGAGCTTCGAGGAAAAGTTCTTCCTTCATTCTTCCTGAAACTTCATGTCTCCAAATTTTGATTGGGACCTTGGTGTCTCTTTGGAGGCGGAAGGTTGGAAGAACTTCCCAGTGTTTGGAGTCTCTTGAAGGATGAGGGAGCTGGCTTTGGTGGGACTTTAAAATGATAAAGACTTTGGCAAAGTCCTTTGCCATCCTTACAACTTCAGACATGGAAGGGTGGTTGCAAGATCAGGGTGCCCAGTTTTGTCCACTCAGGCACCCTGTAAACAGTAAAAAAACAGGCATTTGTTTATCTTTAGTGGCTAATATCTCCTAGTAAATGAAGGAATTTCGTTTCAAGTTCTTTTGTTGGAACATCATATTCAAAGTTGGAAATACAGTTGCATAATTTGATTAAGCATTAGATAGTAAAAAATCTCATTTTCTTAGGTACAAAGTCAATGTATACACCCTGTCCAAAATTTGAACTGATTCCATAAAATGCTGATATCTTTCACATATAAACTCATATGAGATTCCCACTTTGTACCTTATATCTTCACATAATATGGAGCTTAAATTGATTTTTCGAGAAAATTTTAAGATATTTGTCTATTTTCTTTAAATATTTCAAGGTCTTTAAAGTGTTATAATATATGCCACTTTTTGTACCCACAATAGCTACCACTTAAAATCTTCAATCTTGTAGATCAAAAGAGTGGGTAGATACTGAGACATTAGTAGAATGTGGTGGTTAGTAAAAATTACAAATCCAATGGTTGGATTTTCAATGATCTCTTTTTCAAAATTCTTCCAGACTATCAGAAGGCCTGTAGATATTAATAATCTAATTAGTAAAATTACATTTTTGATGTGAATCATCTAAAACCTATAGGGACTAGTGTACTTGTAATGGTGCATCTATGGAAAAATAAATTGGATCACTCTAAGTATGGAAAGATCATTTGTTTATCATTTCATCATATTTTTGATTAATTTTGATTGATTAGACTAATTTATATTAATTTAAGTTATATTGGGTTAATTTAAGGGCAAGCGTATTTTCTATTATTTGCTTGATCTCATTTTAAGTATCTTGCCTCCAAAAATTTGCTCTCCAATCATTGTCCCAGTCCAGCATAAACTGGATAAAACTGGACACCCTGATCTTGCAACAACCCGGAAATTGGCTTGGCATTCTTGACTAGGGTGTCTAAGGGTTCATTCATTCCCTGAATGAACCTCGCCATGAGTTGCTCTTCGTCTAGCGACAGTGGTGAGTGAGTACTTGACGAGAAGAGCAAATGCCTGGTGATATTCTTCAATAGATTTGCTCCCCTAGTTTAACTCTAAGAATTCATTCATCTTGGTTTCTAAAAATCCGAGGGGACAAAATCTCTTCCTTAGATAAGCTTTGAGATCATTCCAGGACTACGTGTTCCTATCCAGCCAGTTGGTGTCACAATGGTTTGTCCATGTCACCCTCGCTGTTTCCACAATCTTCATCCTTGCGAGAGCCATTTTGCTCCTCTCGTTGTATCCGGTGACATTAAAATATCCTTCCATGGCCTCGATCCACTTCTCCATAGCCTCGCCCAAGTTCTCCCCTTCACCCTTGAAGGGACCTAGCGGATTTCTGTGAAGGGCCTTACGAACATCGGGGTTGAGCTCTTCCTCATCTGTGAGAGGATTTGGCTGTCAGCCACGGTTTGCTTGCCTCATGATTCTGCCAAAAATAATACATTATTAAATTTTTATTTTGATTTCGTCAACGAGATCCTAAGACTTAAGAGGTTCAAAAAATAATTGCTTAAACAAGATAAACGATCTTATTGGAGATCTAAGACATATGTCAGAGTAATAGATCTTGCTTCTTCAATTCGTCATATAATAAACAATCACTTATATAACAGGGAACTTTCCACAAAACATTTCTTTATTTATATAAAGGTTACAATATGTACATAGAGCATCTGGACTATAGAAAATCAAAACCTCTAGGAGAAATGCATAAGACGGCGATACTAGGCTACAGACATGCCCTGATAATGTTCCTTCACTACCAAAAGAGCTACTATTGTACTACTTTGGATAAAACATCTAAGAAGTCTATAGATATGGCAGGAAAGTCTAAAACCTCGAGGCATGTGGTGATACAGAATAACACCATGAATCACTTTTAACCTCAACAGGACCATGGCCAATGAGATATTCTCCCTCAGCATCATGCGCTGGTTACAAGAGGCGTGGACATATTGCCCTGCGTGCCACTTGTGCTGTCGTCTCTCCGCTGGGTCTGGGAAATATAAATCCTTGAAATGGTTTGCACATCTGGCTCGGCTCATTTGAGCTGTAGCGAAAGAGACGATATGCTCGAAGGTGAAAGCAGTCATATCCTCTGATTGGGTGAGATTGGGAATACCGGATAAGCATGGAGCTTCCATCTACAAAACCACATTCTTTGATTAAAAATCTTCATTAATGAAGCTTAAGGAATGAAAATACAATACGTAAATGCTCTTTCTGAGTTTTTATTATAAATTTTCTGATAAGAATTTGTTCTTTCCTTATTAGCTTTTCACAATGCTCTGATACCAGCTGAGACCCTCGCCCCCTCCAAGGACGCTGGCGGTGAAAGCAGCGTCTGCCTCTCATGCGGGTCAGGGATCCACACTCGAGGCCTCGCCCATAGATATCCGAAACAAGAGACTAGACCGGCGGTCCCTTCGAAAAACCAACCTCCGAAACCAAACCCGAAAAAACTTCCCTCACCCTCTGAAGGCACGGGCGATTCCACCAGGAAAATCATCTAGTTGAGAATTGATCTAACGAGTCAAAGTCTTAACTAACCAACTAATCCGACGGAACCCAAAAGTCACATGGCCAGATCAAGGAAAAGACTTGCACTTGGTCCATAGAATCACCGCTTTTTTCCTCCTTTAGCGAGGCACAGTCGTCACTGATTCCCTCCCACAGAACAAGGGTCTTACTAGGACTTAATCTAAATAACGTAACTTAACGTAACTATTTGTATCGCAAGAATCTCCTGATCCAGCCCATGGTAACTAGCCAACCACCTAACCACTATATTGGTGGGATTCGTTCATAAAAATTTGGTTATGTTTTGCCCGGGTAGTACCAAGGAAAAGAGCTCCCAAGCCCCCTAGCCGACGCTTCAAGCAAAATTCAAGGTAGTCATACCACTTACACACCTAATATGAAATTGCCATTTTAATAGATTCGGCTATCTTTAAAACAATCTTTCAATGAAACCATAGTATTATTGATCATAATCCTCCAAAATATTGAGTCCATTGTTTTACAAAAATATATCATCCGGACTCTCCATTGAAGACCAGCTGGTTAACCAACGAGATCCAATATCAAAATTCAGTTCACAAAACTAATTCCCTTCAGTTCATCCGTATCTTCCTCGCATACGCATGGGTGTCCTAGCAACCGCAAGCTCGAGCATCACCTAGTCAGAACTCTCTAGGATCCTACTCACGTGTCCTAGCACTTCACTCAGGGACCGCTTCGTCGGTCCTTGCCCATTGTACCAGAAGCACACCATTTTAACCATGCGGAGGCTGGTCAAGACCTCGGCAAGCTTTCCCGTGAGTGACATCCCTTGACGACTCCCCGCCAACAACGAGTCTCTCCTTAGTTAATCACATACCAAATGCTTCCTCCAACATTATAACATAAAACAATCCTTTAAAGAAAATAGAGGTTCTATGCAAGTAGTATTCCCGGTTTAAGTTTGATTCCACAAAACCCTTTTTCCATAATCTAGATTTCTTAATGAGAATCATTGATCTCTCATCAGAATAACCTACCCATCATTATTCTGATCTCTCATCAGAATAACCTACCCATCATTATTCTGATCTTCCAACTTGATTCTTGGTGATTTCAGTTAAAGGAAAACTACGCTAATTCAACATTAGTCTGTTCTTTGTGTCAAGATTTGGAATTGGTCACGAGGTTTTTGCTTGATTCAGATTCGAGAGATGGGCAAGTAGTTTACTGGTCGCCATTCTCACACTCATGGTCTAACCAAAATTATTCAGTTTACTTCTAGCTTTGATTTCTAAGGATTTTCTTTAGATAAAAATCTACTCAACTTCTAATCGTGAGGAAAATTCTAACTTTATGAATTTCATTCCTTCCTAACCACAATAGAATTAAGAAATAGTCCTATACGACAATATTGGGTTTTTATATAAATAATCTTCTTCCACTAATCCAATTTTGGGTATATATCAATTTGGTGATTTATCCACATAAAAATATCTAAGAATATTATTTCCACCAATTTAATTATCAACCCTAAATTTTTTTAAGGTGGAATTATGGGGAAAATTCCTCTTTTGTGATGAAAATTAATTTAAACCTTTTTCTACTTAAAATACCATGAAAATTACTCTTTTTAATTAAACACAAATATCCATTTTTTGAATATGCAGAAAATTTCTCTTTTTGTATTTAAATGATTGAATTCCAAATGTCATGGGAATTCCTCTTTTTAAATTAAATAAAAATATCCAATTATTTTGAATATGCCAAAAATTCCTCTTTTTGCATTTAAATTATTGAATTCCAAATGTCATGGGAATTCCTCTTTTATCATTTAAAAATTCTTATGCATAAAATAAATTATCACAAATTTCTCTTTTTCTTAATTAAATAATTATGCCTACATACAAAAAAGTATTCTTTCCTAAATATGGGCAAAATCATTCTTTTTGCTTTAAATTTCTAACCTACAATATGGTAGGAGTTCCTCTTTTAGTATTATGCATAAAAATAAGATATGTAATTTTTTCAAAAAGATTTGTCATAGCTTCGCTGCTATTGCTAATAATTTTTAGATTTCTTAAAAGAATAAAATCTTGTAATGAAAATATGATAGAAGTTCTACTTTTAAGCTTAAATTTAAACTATGAATTTAAATCATAATTTTAACCATAATTATGATTATCCCACTAGAGATTAAGCTAATTTCAACATTCCTCTTTTTCCAATTTTGTTAGGATAATCCATTTCTCATTTAGAATGAGTTAAAGTACATTTTTAACTACTCATAAACAATCTAAAAGAATTAACCATTATTTTAATAGCACAAAATCATGAAAATATCATTTTCTAAATCTCTAGCTCATCAAGCCTAGAGTTTAGTTTTGGAATAAGAGATTATCTTTGGGAAACATTCTTTTGTTGAAGAATTAGCCATAGAGATGACTATTATTTTTGAGAGAGAGATTTACTTAAAGAAAGCATTACAAATAAGCATAAAGATTAACTTTCTCTTAATTAAACATTAAGACTCTTAGGGAAAGTTTGATTTGAATTAAAAGAATCATTTAGAAAGCTTCTCAAGCTTGAGAGGGGTTGAGAAGAAGAAGTCATTTGAGGAAATTGAAGAAAAACCATAAAATCCATCTTACCTCTAAGATTGGCTTGATTCTTTCTTTAGTAGTGAAGCCCCCAACCAATCAATTGGTTAGCAAGAGGAGAAGAGAACTCCAAGAGTTGTTGAAGAGAGAGAGAAGCTCCAAGCTCCCCAAAAGTAGAGAAAAATTAAGGGATAGTAGAAAAATATGATTATTTTAATATAATATTGGCATGGTATAGCTCAAGGATGAGAATACAAAGGAATGAGGGTTTATTTATAGGTGAGGGAGGCCTCTAACGAAATCCAACTAGGTTCTAGAACTTTCCAGCTTCAGTTTGATTCAATTTGGACAAGATTTGGACCAGTTTGGCTCCCTTTTTTATCTAGTTTGATCCAGGAGAGAGGAGAGAGAAAAATATCCCATTTTTTGGATTAAAAACTCAAGGAATCATGAAGAAAAAGGTACCTCCTTGATGTGGCATTCTCTCCTTACTGAGGTGTCAAAAATGCATCATTTCCTCTAAATATCTCATTTTTTTTACTAATATCTCTTAATTTTTAACTAATAAACCTTGTACTCAATCAACTCTTCATCTTATGTGAGAAATTACTCATTTTTGGGTATTTTCTTTTATTCTTTGGATTTATCTTATCCCAACACTTGGATTAATCCTATTGGCCCATAGGAACCTTAATTGGACCATAATCCAAAAATTTCTGAAAATGTAGACCCTTAGGCTAAGGTCCCTTATACCATTTTTAATTGAGTCCTAATGCACATTGGAGAATTTATTTTAGACTTTTGTTTCAAGGAAATATATTTTAGATATTAGAATAATTTTTATATCCAAAAGTATCTCAATATTGAATTATCTCTCTCTAGAATTTTTCTTCTCTCTAGGAGGCAAAAACAAAGAAAAATAATATTTTTTTCTCTCTAGGCAAAAACAAGGAAAAATAATATTTTCTTGCATTTTGAAATAGGGAATGACTACAGGGGATTGAGAAAAAAGCTTATTCATTATTTAGGCTGAGAAGGAATCTTACAATGTTCTTTGAAATTGATCTTCTGTGGCCTCCCAGAATACTTACAGTCTCTTACATGTTTGTTGTAATCTGGTCGATGCATGGCATCATCATCAATATCAATTACCACCCATGACGGTCTCTTGTGACATTCACTTTCTTTGTCACTAGTGAGAGGGGTAGGCGCCTTGTACATGGGTGTTCTTTTAGTTGCTTGATTTTAACAGTTAAGACCACTTGGGAAGGATTTGTAGACCATCATTATTTTAGTTTTTCCAAGCTTGGGCCTCTCCCTATGTTCTTGCCTTGAGTGTAAGAGACTACCGTTGTGCTTTGCAAAATTTCATTCACCATATTGGTAGTACATGCATCGTAAAAAAAAGAGAAATCTTGCGTCTATATCCTTCCCCTGCAAGCCAACTTCCATGCTTGCTTTCTACTAGGTTTGTTCTTGGGGTGTTTGGACCATCATTACTTCTCTCTATCGTTGTCATGAAGACTGAACCCCAATGTGCTATGTGCACTTCCCACACCAGCTCAACCAAGAGTCCATGTTGTTGACAAATTCATGTCCATCACATGACCACTGCGCCACCATTCATGTATCAATCGAGCCTCCACTGATGCAACTTCACTGGTAAGAGCCATGCGCCACTTCTCACACATTACTTTGTGCTCTCCTTGAGACATAACACACACATACTTTGTTGTGTGGTAACCCATGCTTTTCTCCCAATGAACTAGGCAAGACCTCTCCCTATCTATCAAGACATTGTTTTTTCCACCATTGAACACATGTTGAACTACATTCCAATTTGCTTGAGCCTCCATAGAAATCTGTCCTCTCACAACCATGGTTGGTCATCACTTCATTAATGCATTCCCAAAACAGACATTGAGCCTCCATATCCTCCTCTTTCATTCTACATGTCACAATGGTGAGAAGATCCTGCATGCTACATGAAAACGATAGTCATTTAAGAGGTTGTACAATTACCTTACTCTAACCACCTAAATACTCTACATTGGTAATTTGCTACCTTGGATTATATACATTACAAGCCATGGTCACCGCCAATTTGATGTTTGTTGGGTGTGGTTGAATTGTATCCACGCATGTTGTAGGTCGCCAGAGCATGGTGGTGTGAAAGCTAAATGATTTTTGTCATAGTGCCTCAAAGACTGTCGAGATAAAAACAACCAAAAGATGTTTAATCGATGGAAATATCTACATAATGCAGTCAACTTACATTGGAAATGAAGGTTCAATCCAAAATCAGAAGGGAAATATGTGGATTTCACTTGAGAAGATCTGTAAGATTCCTCCCTCCAGCTTTTGAGGTGTGCGGGTGTAAGAACCTCCCCTTCTGAGGTCTGTCGCATCAATTCACCAAATCCAACCCTGAAGCGATAGTGAAAATCTTGAAACCATAGCACTTCTCGCCTGAGGAACCTTGACCTAGGGAACCTACTTCCGTGGAAGAAGTCATAAGTGCACTCTCGCTTCAGCTTGAGAAGTGCATGCAAATATTATAATGCATCTTATCTAGATTTTTATAACCTAATTTTCCAACTAGATTAGCCTACCAGTTGTCTTCCCCACTAGTGGTCGTATCTCCTCTGCAATAATGGAGACCTATCTTATAAAGTTACAATAGCTGACGGAGAGTCAACGAAGGACGTCTTGCGTAGCAAGGTCGGCCGAGGTCTTGACCAGCCTCAGTTTGATTTAAATGGTGAGCTTCTGGTACGGTGGATGAGGGACTAAGGAAGTGGCCTATGAGTGAAGCGCTAGGTGACCTGCGAAGAAGGATCATAGAGGGTGCTGACCATACGGTGCTTGGGATCTGAGTTGCCAGAGATACCCACACGTACGTGTAAGATGTTGGATCAAGGAGTAAGAGTTATTTTCTGAATTTGGGCATGGATCTGGTTGATTGACCTTGCTGGTCCTCAATGGATGAGTCCATGGCTCTTTTATATGGATCTGCTGGTTGATCTTGCTGATCTTCAACGGAGATTCCATTGTGATTTTTATAAGTGAATATATTGCCGGGTACTATGAGCTAGGAACTATAAAAAAAAAAGCCCTTGAGTGGACAGGTGGTGAGCGTTGTGGTTGTTGCCAATGATGCCATAGGTACACCGATGAAGAAAAAATTAAAAATTAGGAATTAAACGGATATTTTGGAGGATTCAATCGGATATTTTGGAGGATTATGATCATTGATACTATAGTTTCATTAAAAGATTGTTTTAATCGCAGCTCAATCTGTGAAAAAGGCAATTTCATATTGGGTGTGTAAGTGGTGTGACTAGTTTTAACTTTATATGAATATCCGGCTAAGGGGCCTGGGAACACTTTTCCCTGGTACCCAGGACAAAACCTAATCATTAAATTTGACTTTTATGCATAGGGAGATGCATAAAGAAATTTTTTATTACAAAAGTATTATTCTCTTTAAATTTGATTTTTATGCATAGAAAGATGCATAAAGGAATTTTTTTAATTACAAACGTGTTATTCTCATTAAATTTGATTTTTATGCATAGAAAGATGCATAAAGGAAGTTATTTTATTACAAAAGTGTTATTCTCTTTAAATTTGATTTTTATGCATAGAAAGATGCATAAAGGAATTTTTTTAATTACAAAAGTGTTATTCTCTTTAAATTTGATTTTTATGCATAGAAAGATGCATAAAGGAACTTTTTTTTATTACAAAAGTGTTATTCTCATTAAATTTTATTTTTATGCATAGAAAGATGCGTAAAGAAATTTGTTAGTGTTATTCTCTTTAAATTTGATTTTTATGCATATAAAAAGATGCATAAAGGAATTTTTTTTATTACAAAAGTGTTATTCTCATTAAATTTTTTTTATGGATAGAAAGATGCGTAAAGGAATATTCTTTTAATTACAAAAGTGTTATTCTCTTTAAATTTGATTTTTATGCAGAGAAAGATGCGTAAAGAAATTTTTTTATTACAAAAGTGTTACTCTTTAAATTTGATTTTTATGCATAGAAAGATGCATAAAGGAAATTTTTTTATTACAAAAGTGTTATCCTCATTAAATTTGATTTTTTTGCATAAATAGATGCATAAAGAAATTCTTTTTATTTTAAAACTGTTATTCCTATTAAATTTGATTTTATGCATAAATAGATGCATAAAAGATTTTTTTATAAAAGAGTTATTCCCACTGAAGTTGATTTTTATGCATAAATAGATGCATAAAGAATTTTTATATCAAAATTAGAATTCTCTTAAATTCTATGTTTAAATTCTATGAGTATTTGATCAATGAATAATTAAATGCTCTAAGAGAGAAATTTCTATCGTTTTATATTCACACGGATTATAAAAAAGGAATTCAAGAAATCTATTAAGATCGAAATATTCACATGAATGATTAATCTATTCCTCATTGGAATTTGTAACTAATTTAGAAATCAGTTAAGTGAATATTCAAAGAAAGAAATTCAGTAAAATAGTAACTGAATTATCAAACCTTTTCGAGAAAGATAGATCAGGAAAAATCTTATCCGCCTTGAACCTTGAATCAAACTATGACCAAGACCAAACTCTTTCGTCAGTTTTGAGGAAAGAAGGTGTGACCAGTTTAGAAAAATACACTCAAAACTCCCACCAAATATGAAATTAAGTTTGAGACCCTTCAAATTGATTTGTGGATCAAGGTTATAGAAATCAAGGAATTCTGGTATGAAATTCAAAACTCCAATCAAGAAGTTTTGGGGATACTGATTCAAGAAATACTCCTTGTATTCAAAAGAAAATCAAACTGAAAACTTGCATAGAAATGAGATGTGATGTGAATCAGATAGATGTGAATGAATGGATGGATGTGGATGTGTATGTGATGAAAATGGATATGAATGCGTATGTAAAGAATGGATGTGAATGTGTATGTGAAGAATGGATATGGATGTGTATGTGAAGAATGGATGTGAATGTGTATGTGAAGAATGGATGCGGATATGTATGTGAAGAATGGATGCGGATGTGTATGTGAAGAATGGATGCGGATGTGTATGTGAAGAATGGATTCGAATGTGTATGTGATGTGAAGAACGGATATGTATGTGTATGTGAAGAACGGATATGGATGTGTATGTGAAGAATGGATGCAAATGTGTATGTGAAGAATGGATATGGATGTGTATGTGAAGAATGGATGTGAATGTGTATGTGAAGAATGGATGTGGATGTATGTGAAAGAATGGATTTGGATGTGTATGTGAAGAATGGATTTGGATGTGTATGTGAAAGAATGTGATGTGACATGAATATATGTGGATGTGAAGTGATAGATATGAATGTATGGATAAATGTGAGTAGTCGTACATGTGAACGATTGGATGGATGTGGATGAATGAGATGAGATGTGTATGAATGAGATATGATGTGGATAGAAGTGATGTGATAAAATGTGGATAGAATGCAAGGGATGGTTATGAGAATGAATGTGGTGTGGATATGAATGAATGAATGTGATGGATATGAATGAATGAATGTGATGTGATGGATATGAATGAATGAATGTGATGTGATGGATGTAAATGGATGTGATGTAAATGAATGTGATGGACGTGAATAGATGTGATGTGATGTGAATCGCGATGTGAATGAATGAGATGTGATGTCATGTGAATCGGGATGTCAATGAATGAGATGTGATATAAATTGGGATAGATGTGATATGTGATGTTAATGAATATGATGTGATGAGATGTGGATATGGGTAGATGTGAGTGGATGAGATCTTATGCGGATAAATGAGAAAAGATGTGATG
The DNA here is from genome assembly GCF_041138505.1 of Cibotium barometz. Lineage (NCBI taxonomy): Eukaryota > Viridiplantae > Streptophyta > Polypodiopsida > Cyatheales > Cibotiaceae > Cibotium > Cibotium barometz. The sequence goes on along the minus strand of NC_141096.1, from coordinate 24,846,500 downwards.
AGATGGAAAATAATGTGATGAGAATGGGAATACATATGAAATAAATGAGAATTGATGTAGAACAATGTGGAAAGACGAGAGTTCGTTATCGAAACTGTATTTATGACCTATTTTTAAATTATTGTTTTATGTCAAAAATGCTAGGGAAGCATTTCGATTGTCTTGTGAATGAGGTCATGGAGACCTATCTGATAAAGTTACAACAGTTGATGGAGAGGAGGATGTCTCGTGTAACAAGGTCGGCCGAGGTCTTGACCAGCCTCAATTTGATTTAAATGGTGAGCTTCCCGTACGGTGGATGAGGGACTAAGGAAGCGGCCTATGAGTGAAGCACTAGGTGACCTGCAAAGGATCCTAGAGCGTGCTAACCATACGGTGCTCGGGCTCTGAGTTACCGAAGATACCCACACGTATGTCGTGGAAGATATTGGATCAAGGAGTAAGAGTTGTTTTCTGAATTCGGGCATGGATCTAGTTGATTGACCTTGCTGGTCCTCAACGGATGAATCCATGGCTCTTTTATATGGATTTGTTGGTTGATCTTGCTGATCTTCAACGGAGATTCCATTTTGATTTTTATAAGTGAATATATTGCTGGGTACTATGAGCTAGGAACTATCGAAAAGGCCCTTGAGTGGACAGGTGGTGAGTGTTCTGGTTGCCAATGATGCCATAGGTACACCGATGAAGGAAAAATTAGAAATTAGGATTCAACCGGATATTTTGGAGGATTATGATCATTGGTACTATAGTTTCATTAAAATATTGTTTTAATGACAGCTGAATCTGTGAAAAAGGCAATTTCATATTGGGTGTGTAAGTGGTGTGACTAGTTTTAACTGTACATGAATATCTGGCTAGGGGACCTGGGAACTCTTTTCCCTGGTATACCCAGGACAAAACCTAACCAAATTCTTAAATGGAACCCATCACTACAGTGGTTGGCCCATGGGACTGGATGGGGTTAGGCTAGACTGATGGATCCCTAAAATGAGACTCAATTCTATTATCGTACGATAGATGAAGTAAATCCCAAATAAAAATTGCTCTATGGAAAAGAATCAACGGTGCCTCTCAATGAGGAAAAAAGCGTTGGTCTCTATGATCCAAGTGCAAGTCTTTTCCTTGATTTGACTATGGGACTTACGGGTTCGGTCACATCAGTTCAGTTAATTAAGTTTCTTGACTACGTTAGAGTAAAATTATCCTGGAGGAATTGCCCGTGCTTTCCGGGCGAGGGAAGTTTTTCCGGGTTCGGTTTTGGAAGAACCAAGGAATTAGTCTCTTGTCCAGATATCTATGGGACCCGGCGAGACCCCGAGTGAGGGACCCTGCCCGACGCAAGAAGTGCTACTTCCACTGCTAGCACCCCTGAATTCGTTGCGCAGAGGGGACAGGGATCTCTCAAGTACTGCCTGAATCAATCAAAAGCTTAAATGGCTTACCCTTCTACTCAACTGGAGTATGGATGACAAAGAATTGACGATTTGGCCCTTGGTTTTGAATCGCGGCATAAATATGACCTCTTTCCTCTTCCACTACTTCTGCTATCGTAACTGCTTTGGCTGCTGCTGCAGATTGGGGCGGAACTCTTTCTCTTTGGTTACCCCAATTTTGGGAGGGAGTTCTGAGATTACTCTGAACAGATGCAGATGGTTGAGTTGGAGTCCTCCTGGGGTTGCCGATTTTGACGAGACGTTTGACTGATACAAAGGGGCTGGTCTCTGCACTCTAGGTCCTTGACTTCCCTGTCCTCTTGACATGGCAGGAGTCGGGCAATCTTTAAGCTGATGACTGAAACCCTGACACCCAAAACACCTGTTCTCACTTCTAAGCTCATCCCTCCGAATCCTTGAAAGAGGTGGGGCTCCTGAGAAAGTGTTCTGAGGGAAAGGTCTTCACTTTTGAATTTCCCAGCATCTTGATTTTGAATAGGGCCTTGCTACCTCTTTGGGGGTGGAAACTTTAAAGCACTTCCCAGGGTTTGGAACCTTTTAAAGTTTGAGGGTACAGGCTTCGGTGGGATCTTAACAACAAATGCTTTGACAAAGTCCTTTGCCATTTTGACAGCTTTTGCCATTGAGACTGGTTTGGCATTTTTCACTAAAGTGTCCAACGGCTCGTTCATCCCTCAAATGAATCTGGCCATGAGCTTCTCTTCATCCAAAAGTGAAAAATATTTGAGGAGAATGGAAAATGCCTGATGGTATTCTTCAATCGTCCGGCTATCGTACTTCAGTTCCAAGAACTCATTCATTTTGGTTTCCAAGAAGCCCAGAGGACAGAACCTCTTCCTGAGGTAAGCTTTAAGATCTAACCAGGGTTGGGTATTTTGGTCGGTTTGTCTTACAATGGTTCCTCCATGCCACCCTGGTCGTTTCCATAATTTTCAATTTAGCAAGAGCCATCTTGCCCTTCTCGTTATAACCAGCTACATCAAAATACTCTTCCATTACATTTTTCCACTACTTCTCCTAACTGTTTTCCTTCACCCTTGAAGGGACCAGGTTGGGATCAGTGTAGGGCTTTACGAACGTCCGAATCTAACTCTTCATCACATCGACTGAAAGAGGATCCAGCTGCCTACCACGGCCCGCACGCCTCATGATTTTGACAAAATGATATTTTTGTCAACTTAACTTTGTCATCAAATTTATGACTTTTTAATTTTTGAGATTTATTTCTTAAACAATAAATATTCCATCATAATTCTTGAAAACAAGATTCACTCTAATAATTTCATTAACCAATATTCACAACCACGAAAACAATTTGGAATCTTTTGCAAAACATCATTTATTATCAAAAGTTTTTGATATACATAGAGCGTCTCGGCTCCAAAAGTCACCGCCTCAATGGTGTACACATAAAAAGGTGATATTGCGATGGAGACATGCTATGATATACACGATTCATCACACTGATAATGGTGCTGTGTAATTCTTCTCCTAGGAATAAAGCGGCTAAGAAGTCTAAAAATATAGCAAGAAATTCTAAAATTCCGGGTTGAGTGATTATAGAGTTGTACATAATGAACAACTCCTAGCGTTATCAAGATCATGGCTAGCGAGATATTCTGTCTGAGTCTCTGTCGTTGATTGGTATTGACGCGAATACTTTGCCCTCCAAAAAACCACATATGCTGACGTCGCTCTACTGGATCAGGAAAGTATAGATCCTCAAAGTGACAAGCGAGTCTCACTCTGCTTTCTCAGGTTGTAGCGGAGTTGATGAGATTTTCGAAGGTAAAGGCGATTATATCCTGACTCTGGGGGAGAGTCCACGAATGCTAGACAAATTTGGGGTATCCATCTAAAAGTCCAGTTCAATTTATGAGTTTTCAATTTATGAAGTTCATTTCAAACATAATCTTAACAAGTGAAAACATTATTTCCCAGATTTACTTTAAAATGCTAGGCAATTTCTACTACTATTTTGTAAGTTTACAACAGCACTCTGATACCAGCTGTGAGACTCCTCTGCCCCCTCCGTGCTCCGGATTCTCGGTTGCTACCAGAAGCGGAAGTAGCTTCCTCTTGTGCGGGGTAGGGTTTCCCACTCGGGGCCTCGCCCTTGAATGTTCGGACACGAGACTAATCTGGTGGTCATTCCGAAACCGAAACCGAGAAAATTTCTCTTTCCCGAAAAACGGAGACGATTCCACCTTTTTGATTTTCTTAATGAATTTTATAACGGGGTCAAGAGACTAACTATCCTTCACTTGATTAAACTAGATAGAAGGAAAACTATTCAATCACTGACTTAGTTTGAAGAAATCAATGCTTTTTTCCTAACCAAAATCAAGCACAGCCGTTGATCTAATCATTTGAGGAAATCAACGCTTTTTTCCTAACCGAAGTCAAGCGCAGCCATTGATCTACTCATTTGAGAATTTCTTCAGGTTTTTATTTAACTACTCGAATTCTAAGCGTATTCCTATTATTTCAATTTAATTATTAAATCTCCACTGATTCTAGCTTAACCCCATCGTAAAACCAAACAATTACTCACCCACCCATAATTGAATGCCTTTCTTAACTTTTGCTTTCGAATATAGATACGCACACACTCCTCTTTAAAACTTTAACATGTAAAATAATCCATTGGTTACAGATGTCATAACTCCAAAATTCCATCCAGTCCCTCGTTTCTCAAAAGCAAATAGTATCACTCTGGACTCTCCGTCTGGACTCTCCGTTGAGACGAACTGGTCAGCAACAATGAGATCCAGTAGCACATTACAATAATCATGTCGCCCATCATACATATCTTCCATGACATACGCATGGGTGTCATAGGCACCGCGAGCCCGTGCATCGCTCGGTCAGAACCCTCCAGGATCCTCCTTAGGTGTCTTGGCACTTCACTCAGGGACCGCTTCGTTGTCCCTTGCCCATCGTACCGGAAGCACACCATTTTTCAACCATACCAAGGCTGGTCAAGCCTTTGCCGCGTGAGCTGTCCTTTGAACACTCCCCGCCAGTTGTTGCAACTGAACTTCCCTTAGAAAAACATATACCAAAAGCTCCCTCGAGCATTCTAGCATAAGACAGTCCTTTAAAAAAACAGAGTTTCTAAGCAAGTTTTCAGTTTGATTTTCTTTTGAATACAAGGAGTATTTCTTGAATTAGTATCCCCAAAACTTCTTGATCGGAATTCTGAATTTCATACGAGAATTCCTTGAATTCTATAACCTTGATCCACAGATCAATTCGAAGGGTCTCAAACTTAGTTTTAGATTTGGTGGGAGTTTTAAGTGTATTTTTCTAAACTAGTCACACCTTCTTTCCTCGAAACTGACGAAAGAGTTTGGTCTTAGTCATAGTCTGATTCAAGGTTCGAGTCGGATAAGATTTTTCCTCAACTATCTTTCTTGAAAAGGTTTTGTAATTCAGTTACTATTTTACTAAATTTCGTTCTTTGAATATTCACTTAACAGATTTCTAAATTAGTTACAAATTCCAATGAGGAATAAATTAATCATTTATCTAAATATTTAGATCTCGATAGATTTCTTGAATTTTCTTTTTTACAATCCGTGTGAGTATAAAACGATAGAAATTTCTCTCTTAGAGTATTTAATTATTCATTTATTATCAAATACTCATAGAATTTAAACATAGAATTTAAGAGAATTCTAATTTTGATATAAAAATTTTTTATGCATCTATTTATGCATAAAAATCAACTTCAATGGGAATAACACTTTTATATAAAAAAATCCTTTTATGCATCTATTTTTATGCATAAATCAAATTTTTGTAATAAAAAAAATCCTTTATGCATCTTTCTATGCATAAAGTTCAAATTTAATAAGAATAACACTTTTATAAAAAAATTCCATTATGCATCTTTCTATGCATAGAAATCAAATTTAATAAGAATAACACTTTATAATAATAAAAATTTCCTTTATGCATCTTTCTATGCATAGAAATCAAATTTAATAATTAATATCAGTGATATCCATGCATATTCATTGGTGAATATGTACATGGAGTAATTAGAATATTTCTTTTAGATGCAAAAATGGTGAAAATTACTCTTTTGGAATAACATAAAAACAAACTTTCTTTTTCACAAAATTCTAGAAAATTTTGCCATAACCTCCTTTGTTTGGCTGACCATTTCTCATTTTTATCTTTCTTCACTTAACTTAATTAACCCAATTTAGAATTATAGAATTCTAATTTACATAATTTTCTAAATTCAAGAGAGTAAACAATAAGAAGAGTTTAATTAATCACTTAGTTAATCTTTCCAAGATTAAGAAAGGTTGGAAGTAAAGAAGAGAAGTGGGGTGGCCTTTTCATCAAAGGCATAGCATTTGAATTTAATTCAATCATTTGCAAAATTGCAAAACATAAAAATCAAGAAAACCATAGATTTTTCATTAAAATTCATAAACAAAGTAAGAAAATTAACTTACCTGGAGCTTGTAAGCTCTCCTTTGGCTTGAGGGATTGAGGGTTCTACTCTTGTTTGAAGCAATAGTGGTCACCAATTCACTTTGGAGAGGATTAGGCCAAAAATAATTGAATTATTAAAAAATTCAATGTAGATGGCTCAGGACAGGAGTAGAGTAACAGTGCATAAACACCATTAAGTTTTTACAAAAGGAGGAGGCTTCTATTTATAGGAAAAAGTGAGCCTCTAACTAAGAAAACTAATTCTATAATTTTCCAAATCAGTTTGGTCAATTTTTGACCATTTTTGGGTCAGTTCAGCTTACTTTTTGGATCTAGATTTGAAACAGGAGAGAGAGATGAAAATATCTCATTTTATTGATTAAAAATTGGGGGTAATGATGAGAAAAATGTGCCTACTTCATGAGGGGAGATCCCCACACTAACGTGTCAAAATTCAGTTTTTTAATTCTTTTCTTTGTCCTTAGTCCACTCTTCATCTTATGTAAGCATTTACTCATTTTTTTTGGGGGGGGGGTTCTTTTATTCTTCAATTTATCTCCTCCCTACATTTGGATTAATCTCATTTACCTGTCAAACCTTTGTTTGGACCTTAATCCAAATTTTTTTGAAAACTGTAAGATCCTTGTTCCCACCGAGCAACAGATTCGGGGTACTAGCAGCGGAAGTAGCACTTCTCGCGTGGGACAGGGGTCCCACATTCGGGGCCTCGTCCACGGATATCCAGACAAGAGACTAATCCGTCGATTTTTCCAAAAACCGGACTCGGAAAAACTTCTCTTACCCGAAAAGCACGGGCGATTTCACCAGGATAACTTTTTACTCTAACGTAGTCAAGATCTTTACTGATCAAGCTGATGGAAGAAACTTGCACTTGGATCATTGGGATCAACGCTTTTTTCCCCATCAAAGAGGCACAGCCGTTGATTCCTATCCATAGAACAATTACTATCCGGCATTTATTTTATCTATTGTAATAACAGAAATTGAGTCTCGATTTACGGATCCATCAGTCCAGCCTAACCCCATCCAGTCCCATGGGTTAGCCAACCGCCCAACCACTGTAGTGATGGGATCCAATTAGGAATTTGGTTAGGTTTTGTCCCGGGTACCAAGGAAAAGAGTTCCCAGGCCCCCTAGCCAGATATTCATGCAAAAATAAAAATAGTCACACCACTTACACAGCCAATATGAAATTGCCTTTTTCATAGATTCAATCAGTTTTAAAACAATCCTTTAATGAAACCATAGTATCACTGATCACAATCTTCCAAATTATCCGGTTGATGCTTAATTTTCCATCATTCCTTCACATCAGAGTATCTATGGCATCATTGGCAACTAGAACGCTCACCACCTGTCCACTCAAGGGCCTTTTCAATAGTTCCTAGCCCATAATACTCGGCAATATAATCATTTATAAAAATCCAGTTAAGATCAGCAAGATCAACCAACAGATCTATAAAAAGAGCCATGGACTCATCCATTGAAGACGAGCAAAACACCATATTAGTGAATTTGGGAATTTTCTAATTCCCATTTTTGAGTACTTAAAAAAGGGGACATGGATAACATGTTTGTAAGTTTCTCAAAACCCTATCATATGACCTATCGTTGGAAAGCGCTTGAAAAATGGAATCTAAAGAGCTATAAAGCGCTCATTTTGGATTAGTCGTGTTCAAGTTATGGTTAATCCAAACTTTTGACCACGTGTCCCAAACTTGTGGGAAATTCCCATATTCCCCAATATGGTGTTGCAAGGTCAATCAACCAGATCCATGCCCGATTTCAGAAAAACAACTCTTACTCCTTGTTCCAATATCTTCCTCGACGCACGCGTGGGTATCCTGGGCGACCCAGAGCTCGAGCACCGTATGGTCAGCACCCTCTAGGATCCTTCGCAGGCCCACCTAGCGCTTCACTCATAGGCCGCTTCCTTGGCCCCTCATCCACCGTACCGGAAGCTCACCATTTTAATCGCACCGAGGCTGGTCAAGACCTCGGCCGACCTTGCTACGCGAGACGTCCTCCATTGACTCTCTATCAGCAGTTGCAACTTTAGCAGTTAGGTTTCCATGACCTTAATCACAAGACGGTCAAAATGCTTCCCCAGCATTCTTGACATAAAACAACCATTTACAAACAGTATTTACAAACAATTTCTATATAAACTCTCATTTTTCCACATTATCCCTCATCAATCCACATTACTTATTCCACATTCCATTTATATGTGTACTCATCCCATCACATCATTTTCCATCTCATCACTTCAGATTCCTTCACATCACATATCATATATTCACATCCATACATATATCCACATCCACATCCACATTCACATCCATACATCCACATCTACATGCTTACCTCCATTTTCACATCCTCATTTATACATCCACATCCCATATCCACATTCATACATACACATCCATATCCACATCCATACATCCACATCCACATGCATACATCCACTATCACATCTTCATTCATACATCCACATCCACATTCACATCCATACATCCACATCTACATGCTTACCTCCATTTTCACATCCTCATTTATACATCCACATCCCATATCCACATTCATACATACACATCCATATCCACATCCATACATCCACATCCACATGCATACATCCACTATCACGTCTTCATTCATACATCCACATCCACTTACATACATACATCCACATCCACATTCCCATTCACATCTATACATCCACATCTACATCCACACACATACATACATCCACATCCACATTCCACATTCACATCTATACATCCACATCCACATTTACATACATTCACATCCACATTCCCATTCACATCTATACATCCACATCTACATCCACATACATACATACATCCACATCCACATTCCACATTCACATCTATACAGCCACATCTACATCCACATTCACATCTATGCATATACATCTTCATGCATACATCCATTTTCACATTCATACATCCACACTCCCATCTCCACATCCACACATCCACATACATACATCCATTTCCACATTCCCATTCATATAATCCCATATGCCTTCACATCTAATCTTTACATCACATCCATTCTCGCCCTATCACAACCCATATACATCTTATCCTATCACATACACTTCTTACCTCATCCCATACACATCTTATCACATCTTAATTCATCTTATCACCTCCTAACTTATTTCATAAGCATCTTATCACCTCTTATCACATCTTATACACCTCTTATCACATCCTATCTCATCTCATATCTATTTATAGAATACAAGAGAATTCTTATATTTGATATAAGATTTCTTTACACATTTATTTATGCATAAATTCTATTTAAGGAGATTAATACTTTTGAAGTAAAAATCAATCTTTTATGCATAAATTCATTTTAAATGAAAATGACACTTTTGAATTAAATTTCAATCTTTTATGCATTTTCCTTTGCATAAATTCAATTTAGATGAGAATGACACTTTTGAATTAAAAATCAATCTTTATGCATCTTCTTATACATAAATTCAATTTGGTAGGAATTACACTTTTAGAATAAAAGAATTTCTCTTATGCATCTAAGTTATGCAAAAAATCAATTTATGATGAAAAATCACACTTTTAGTATAAAAAGAATATCTTTTATGCATACTTCTATGCATGAAATCCAAATATGATAAAAGTAACACTTTTATAATAAAATAATCAACTCTTATGCATACTTCTATGCATGAAATTCAATTGTGATAAAAGTAACACTTTTATAATAAAATAATCAATTCTTATGCATACTTCTATACATGAAATTCAATTGTGATAAAAGTAACACTTTTATAATAAAATAATCATCTTTTATGCATACCTCTATGCATGAAATTCAAATATGATAAAAGTAACACTTTTATAATAAAATAATCATCTTTTATGCATACCTCTATGCATGAAAATCAATTATGCATAATATAAAAATCAATTTCTCTATGATTACAATGAATATCTTCAATTAATCTAGGATGATAATTCCTAGAATATGGTAGGAAGTCCTCTTTTCATGCTTTGAATGAAATGATTTTATACGTAATTTTTATAAAAAAATTTCCATAGCTCCGCTGCTCTATGACTAATAAATCTCAATTTTTCTAAGGGATAAAGCTTATCATTAAGAAATAATTAGAATGATCCCTAATTGGATCAATAATCCATAATGGATTGAATCATCAATATTCATGAAATACATAAACTAAAAGCATAGAAAAAAAACCATTAATTTGGCCTCAAGCCTAGATTAATCTTGGATTAAGGAAAAGCTTTATGAAAAGCTTCATTTGGATTGAGAATGGATCATGAGTATGACCATTTCTTGAGTGAGAGAGAGAATTTACATAAAAACCATTTGAATTAAGCATAAATGGAAATTTATGTAATTCTTAACTATCATTAATCAATTAACTTCAATAGCATTCATCAAATTATGTAACTCTTCACTACCATTCATCAATTAACTTCAATAGCATTCAAAAACCATTCCAATTAAGCTTCTCAAGCTTGAGAGGGGTCGAGAAGAGAGAAGCATTGAGAAATTATAGAAAAGATCAAAATTCACCATTTACCTTACAAATTGCTTGATTCTTTGTTCACCATAGAGGCCCCCAACCAATCAATTGGTTTAGTATGTTGAAGGAGCCACCAATGGAGATTGAAGAAAGAGGGAAGCTCCAATTTCTTACAAATTGGAGAGAATTTTAGAGAATAGTAAATATTAGCATTATTTCAGCATAGTTCTAGAATAGTAAAATTCTCCTTCTCTTTTTTCAAAGGATTCATGTTCTATTTATAGGAGAGGGAGGCTCTAACCAAAGCTAACTGATTTCTAGAATTTTTCAATTTCAATTTGGTTGAATTTGGACTAGATTTGGACCTAGTTTGGTTACTTTTTGATTCGGTTTGGTTCCATTTTGATTTGGTTTGGTTCAAGAGAGATGAGAGATAAAAATATCACATTATTTTTTAGTTTAAAACTCATTCAAGCATGTGAAATATGCACCTCCTTTAAAGAACTCCCCTTCCTTACATATGTGTCAAAATGGAATGATTATACCCAAAACATCTCATATTTTTAATATTGCTCATAGTTTTTTACTAATAAACCTTGTACATTTTCAACTCTTCATCTTATGTGAGCATTTACTCATTTTTGGATACTCAAAATATCTCATATTTTTAATATTGCTCATAGTTCTTTACTAATAAACCTTGTACATTTTCAACTCTTCATCTTATGTGAAATATGCACCTCCTTTAAAGAACTCCCCTTCCTTACATATGTGTCAAAATGGAATCATTATACCCAAAATATCTCATATTTTTAATATTGCTCATATTTTCAACTCTTCATCTTATGTGAAATATGCACCTCCTTTAAAGAACTCCCCTTCCTTACATATGTGTCAAAATGGAATCATTATACCCAAAATATCTCATATTTTTAATATTGCTCATAGTTTTTTACTAATTTAAACCTTGTACATTTTCAACTCTTCCTCTTATGTGAGCATTTACTCATTTTTGGATACCCAAAATATCTCATATTTTTAATATTGCTCATAGTTTTTTACTAATAAACCTTGTACATTTTCAACTCTTCATCTTATGTGAGCATTTACTCATTTTTGGGTATCTTCTTTTACAAATTGGATTTATCTCCTCCCTACACATGGATTGATGCTATTGGCCCATAGGAACCTTAATTGGACCATAATCCAAAAATTTCTGAAAATCTAGACCCTTAGGCTAAGGTCCTTTATACCCATTTCCAATAAATTCTAATTGCACATTGGAAAGTTCTTTTTGAATTTCTGTTTCAGGGGAATTCATTTTAATAATATGAGAAATTTTTCTATCTAAAAATATTCAAAATCTGAATATTCTCTCTCTAGAATATTTTCTCTCTCTAGGTTAAAACAGTTAGAAACAAGGTCTTTATATTTCTGAAGAGGGATTGATTACAGGGGAAGATACTAGACATCAAAAAGGGGCTGGGATAGGAATCTTACATTCTACCCCACTTAAAAAACATGAGATGTCCTCATCTCGCAGGTGGAGTATGATCTCTTTCATCTTCTTCTTCTTCTTCTTCAATCACTTTCAACGTTACGCCTTGAAAGTGGACGGCCGATTTTTTTTCCCTGGTATTCTGCTGAAGTATGGATGACTTGAGAGTTGTCGGTTAAGCCCTTGGTTTTCAATTGCAGTATAGATCTGCCCTTTTTTTATCTTCTACTTCTTCTGAAATTGTGACTGCTCTGGCTGCTGCAGTCTGAGGTGGAATTCTTTCTCTTTGGTTGCCCCTGTTCTAGAAAGGAGTTCTGAGGTTACTCTGGATAGAGGCAGATGGTTGAGTTGGAGTTCTTCTGGGGTTACCCTGGCTTGGGCGAGACGGACCCTGATTAGACTGGTATGAAGGTATTGGTCTCTGAATTCGGGGTCCTAGACCTCCCTGTCCCCTTGACATGGCAGGAGTTGGGCAGTCTTTTAACTGATGACCAAAACCTTGGCATCCAAAACACCGGTTCTCACTTCTGATCTCATCGTTCTGAATCCTTAAAATAGGTGGTCCTCCTGAGAAAGTATTCTGGGGGAAGGGTCTTCCTTCACTTTGGAATCTTCCTGCATCTTGATTCTGAATCGGCCCTTGCTGCCTCTTTGGGGGTGGAAAGTTTGAAGTACTTTCCTGGGTTTGGAATCTTTTAAAGTTAGAGGGTGCAGGCTTTGGCGGGACCTTTACTACAAAGGCTTTGGCAAAATCCTTTGCCATTTTTACTGCTTCAGCCATGGACACTGGTTTGGCATTTTTGACCAGTGTGTCCAAGGGTTCGTTCATTGCCCGAATGAACCTGGCCATGAGCTGTTCTTCATCTAAAGGTGGTGAGTATTTGAGTAGAAGAGCAAAGGCCTGGTGATATTCTTCAATGGTTTTGTTCTCCTGCTTTAGCTCTAAAAATTCATTCATTTTGGTTTCCAAAAATCCAGGGGGACAAAATCTCTTTCTCAAATAGGTTTTTAGGTCGTTCCAGGATTGAGTATTTCTGTTCAGACGGTTGGTGTCACAGTGGTTCCTCCATGCTACCCTGGCTGTTTCCACTATTTTCAACCAGCCAAGAGCCATTTTATCAGCTCATTATAACCTGTGACGTCAAAATACTCCTCCATGGCTTCCACCCATTTCTCCACAGTCTCACCCAGGTTCTCCCCTTCTCCTTTGAAGGGTCCTGGCTGAGTCCTATGAAGAGCCTTGTGAACATCAGGGTCAAGTTCGTCATCTTCAGAGACAGGGTCTGGTTGCTGACGGCTACGGTTTCCTCGTCTCATGATTCTGTCAAAAATTTATATATTAGAGAGAGAATAGTTATAAAATCAGAAAGGAGGTTCTTATTTCTGAATACCTCAAAAACTGGGAAGAATTCTTACATTATACCCCATTTGAAAAGTGCGAGATGTCCTCATCTCGCCAAGTAGAGGACAACTCTTTTTCTTAAGATCTAATTTATTCTAGGGTTCCTTATATTCTGGTCAACCCAACAGAATACGGGGATAATTATCCCTTAAATAGAACTCATCATTAAATAACAATTCATTCAGATCATATCATTCATATCTTTAACACGATAATGGTCCATTAGATCGAAAAATTTCTTTCTGAACATTCCTCCACGGGAATTTCAGTCAAGTAAGTCCTCAATTTGTCATCCCTTAACTTGATCTACCGGTCAAGTGTTAACAGTAACAATTTGACAGCACAACCCACTAATCTCATAGTGATTTGCTGAAATCATTATCATCATTCTATGAATATCATCACAGGAACTCATCCCATTCATCCTCATTGTGGTTTCGTTCAGGTTATTATATTTCAACTAAATTTCAAAAATCATCATTTTTCAATCAGAATTTTCAATCAGAATCCAAATCAATTCATCAATTCTCAAACAGAATTAAAAATCATATCAACCACATTTGAAATCATCATCTGGATAGCATTAACGCTTATAATTTCAAGTCTTAGATTTACTCGTATATACTGTCAGTAAAGAGTTGCAGTTATACTCTCGGTATATACAGGTAGTCACGGTCCTTGGAATTATAAGGTAAATACCATCATGTCTAGGCCTCAAGCAAGTCAGGGATTCTATATAATTGCGGTACTTCCATCTGAAGACCCAATTACCAAATTACGAATTTCAGTTTGAATATCAAATTGTATGAATTATATCACACAATTACAACCTTTTTGTGCTTCTTGATGATAAATTTTTGACATCTTTGGCTTCTCAGTTGATCTTTATTAGTCAACCTGGCTCTGATACCAACTGTAAGATCCCTGTTCCCACCGAGCAACAGATTCGGGGTACTAGCAGCGGAAGTAGCACTTCTCGCGTGGAACAGGGGTCCCACATTCGGAGCCTCGTCCACGGATATCCGGACAAGAGACTAATCCGTCGATTTTTCCAAAAACCGGACTCGGAAAAACTTCTCTTACCCGAAAAGCACAGGCGATTCCACCAGGATAACTTTTTACTCTGACGTAGTCAAGACCTTTACTAACCAAGCTGATCCGACTATACCTATAAAGATACTCGGTCAGATCAAGGAAGAAACTTGCACTTGGATCATTGGGATCAACGCTTTTTTCCCCATCAAAGAGGCACAGCCGTTGATTCCTATCCATAGAACAATTACTATCCGAGATTTATTTTATCTATCGTAATAACAAAAATTGAGTCTCGATTTACGGATCCATCAGTCCAGCCTAACCCCATCCAGTCCCATGGGTTAGCCAACCGCCCAACCACTGTAGTGATGGGATCCAATTAGGAATTTGGTTAGGTTTTGTCCTAGGTACCAAGGAAAAGAGTTCCCAGGCCCCCTAGCCGGATATTCATGCAAAAATAAAACTAGCCACAGCACTTACACACCCAATATGAAATTGCCTTTTTCATAGATTCAATCAGTTTTAAAACAATCCTTTAATGAAACCATAGTATCACTGATCACAATCTTCCAAATTATCCGGTTGATTCTTAATTTCCCATCATTCCTTCATCAGAGTATCTATGGCATCATTGGCAACTAGAACGCTCACCACCTGTCAAGTCATCAGGGGCCTTTTCAATAGTTCCTAGCCCATAATACTCGGCAATATAATCACTTATAAAAATCCAGATGGACTCTCATTGAAGATCAACAAGATCAACCAACAGATCCATAAAAATAGCCATGGACTCATCGATTGAAGACCAGCAAGGTCAATCAACCAGATCCATGCTCGGTTTCAGAAAAACAACTCTTACTCCTTGTTCCAATATCTTCCTCAACGCACACGTGGGTATCCTGGGCGACCCAGAGCCCGAGCACCGTATAGTCAGCACCCTCTAGGATCCTTCGCAGGTGACCTAGCGCTTCACTCATAGGCCGCTTCCTTGGCCCCTCATCCACCGTACCGGAAGCTCACCATTTTAATCGCACCGAGGCTGGTCAACCTCGGCCGACCTTGCTACGCGAGACGTCCTCCATTGACTCTCCGTCAGCAGTTGCATCTTTATCAGTTAGGTTTCCACGACCTTAATCACAAGATGGTCAAAATGCTTCCCCAGCATTCTTGACATAAAACAGCCATTTACAAACAGTATTTACAAACAATTTACAAATACAGTTTCTATATAAACTCTCATTTTTCCACATTATCCCTCATCAATCCACATTACTTATTCCACATTCCATTTATATGTGTACTCATCCCATCACATCATTTTCCATCTCATCACTTCAGATTCCTTCACATCACATATCATCCATATATTCACATCCATACATATATCCACATCCACATCCACATCCACATTCACATCCATACATCCACATCTACATGCTTACCTCCATTTTCACATCCTCATTTATACATCCACATCCCATATCCACATTCATACATACACATCCATATCCACATCCATACATCCACATCCACATGCATACATCCACTATCACGTCTTCATTCATACATCCACATCCACTTACATACATACATCCACATCCACATTCCCATTCACATCTATACATCCACATCTACATCCACACACATACATACATCCACATCCACATTCCACATTCACATCTATACATCCACATTCACATACATTCACATCCACATTCCCATTCACATCTATACATCCACATCTACATCCACATACATACATACATCCACATCCACATTCCACATTCACATCTATACAGCCACATCTACATCCACATTCACATTCACATCTATACAGCCACATTCATATCTATACATCTACATCCACATTCACATCTATACAGCCACATGTACATCCACATTTACATCTATGCATATACATCTTCATGCATACATCCATTTTCACATTCATACATCCACTTTCCCATCTCCACATCCACATACATACATCCATTTCCACATTCCCATTCATATAACCCCATATGCCTTCACATCTAATCTTTTACATCACATCCATTCTCGCCCTATCACAACCCATATACATCTTATCCTATCACAACCCATATACATCTTATCCTATCACATACACTTCTTACCTCATCCCATACACATCTTATCACATCTTAATTCATCTTATCACCTCCTAACTTATTTCATAAGCATCTTATCACCTCTTATCACATCTTATACACCTCTTATCACATCCTATCTCATCTCATATCTATTTATAGAATACAAGAGAATTCTTATATTTGATATAAGATTTTTTTACATATTTATTTATGCATAAATTCTATTTAAGGAGATTAATACTTTTAAAGTAAAAATCAATCTTTTATGTGCATAAATTCATTTTAAATGAAAATGACACTTTTGAATTAAATTTCAATCTTTTATGCATTTTCCTATGCATAAATTCAATTTAGATGAGAATGACACTATTGAATTAAAAATCAATCTTTATGCATCTTCTTATACATAAATTCAATTTGGTAGGAATTACACTTTTAGAATAAAAGAATTTCTCTTATGCATCTAAGTTATGCAAAAAATCCATTTATGATGAAAAATCACACTTTTAGTATAAAAAGAATATCTTTTATGCATACTTCTATGCATGAAATCCAAATATGATAAAAGTAACACTTTTATAATAAAATAATCAACTCTTATGCATACTTCTATGCATGAAATTCAATTGTGATAAAAGTAACACTTTTATAATAAAATAATCAATTCTTATGCATACTTCTATGCATGAAATTCAATTGTGATAAAAGTAACACTTTTATAATAAAATAATCATCTTTTATGCATACCTCTATGCATGAAATTCAAATATGATAAAAGTAACACTTTTATAATAAAATAATCATCTTTTATGCATACCTCTATGCATGAAAATCAATTATGCATAATATAAAAATCAATTTCTCTATGATGACAATGAATATCTTCAATTAATCTAGGATGATAATTCCTAGAATATGGTAGGAAGTCCTCTTTTCATGCTTTGAATGAAATTATTTTATGCGTAATTTTTATAAAAATTTTGCCATAGCTCCGCTGCTATGACGGATAAATCTCAATTTTTCTAAGGGATAAAGCTTATCATTAAGAAATAATTAGAATGATCCCTAATTGGATCAATAATCCATAATGGATTGAATCATCAATATTCATGAAATACATAAACTAAAAGCATAGAAAAAAAACCATTAATTTGGTCTCAAGCCTAGATTAATCTTGGATTAAGGAAAAGCTTTATGAAAAGCTTCATTTGGATTGAGAATGGGTCATGAGTATGACCATTTCTTGAGTGAGAGAGAGAATTTACATAAAAACCATTTGAATTAAGCATAAATGGAAATTTATGTAATTCTTAACTATCATTAATCAATTAACTTCAATAGCATTCATCAAATTATGTAACTCTTCACTACCATTCATCAATTAACTTCAATAGCATTCAAAAACCATTCCAATTAAGCTTCTCAAGCTTGAGAGGGGTCGAGAAGAGAGAAGCATTGAGAAGAGAGAAGCTTGAGAGGGGTTGAGAAGAGAGAAGCATTGAGAAATTATAGAAAAGATCAAAATTCACCATTTACCTTACAAATTGCTTGATTCTTTGTTCACGGTAGAGGCCCCCAACCAATCAATCGGTTTAGTATGTTGAAGGAGCCACCAATGGAGATTGAAGAAAGAGGGAAGCTCCAATTTCTTACAAATTGGAGAGAATTTTAGAGAATAGTAAATATTAGCATTATTTCAGCATAGTTCTAGAATAGTAAAATTCTCCTTCTCTTTTTTCAAAGGATTCATGTTCTATTTATAGGAGAGGGAGGCTCTAACCAAAGCTAACTGATTTCTAGAATTTTCCAATTTCAGTTTGGTTGAATTTGGACTAGATTTGGACCTAGTTTGGTTACTTTTTGATTCGGTTTGGTTCCATTTTGATTTGGTCTGGTTCAAGAGAGATGAGAGATAAAAATATCACATTATTTTTTAGTTTAAAACTCATTCAAGCATGTGAAATATGCACCTCCTTTAAAGAACTCCCCTTCCTTACATATGTGTCAAAATGGAATGATTATACCCAAAATATCTCATATTTTTAATATTACTCATAGTTTTTTACTAATAAACCTTGTACATTTTCAACTCTTCATCTTATGTGAGCATTTACTCATTTTTGGATACTCAAAATATCTCATATTTTTAATATTGCTCATAGTTCTTTACTAATAAACCTTGTACATTTTCAACTCTTCATCTTATGTGAAATATGCACCTCCTTTAAAGAACTCCCCTTCCTTACATATGTGTCAAAATGGAATCATTATACCCAAAATATCTCATATTTTTAATATTGTTCATAGTTTTTTACTAATAAACCTTGTACATTTTCAACTCTTCATCTTATGTGAGCATTTACTCATTTTTGGATACCCAAAATATCTCATATTGTTAATATTGCTCATAGTTTTTTACTAATAAACCTTGTACATTTTCAACTCTTCATCTTATGTGAGCATTTACTCATTTTTGGGTATCTTCTTTTACAAATTGGATTTATCTCCTCCCTACACATGGATTGATGCTATTGGCCCATAGGAACCTTAATTGGACCATAATCCAAAAATTTCTGAAAATCTAGACCCTTAGGCTAAGGTCCTTTATACCCATTTCCAATAAATTCTAATTGCACATTGGAAAGTTCTTTTTGAATTTCTGTTTCAGGGGAATTCATTTTAATAATATGAGAAATTTTTCTATCTAAAAATATTCAAAATCTGAATATTCTCTCTCTAGAATATTTTCTCTCTCTAGGTTAAAACAGTTAGAAACAAGGTCTTTATATTTCTGAAGAGGGATTGATTACAGGGGAAGATACTAGACATCAAAAAGGGGCTGGGAGAGGAATCTTACAAAAATAGGGACCCTTAGGCTAAAGTCTTTTGTGCACATTATAATTTATTTCTAATGCACCTTAGGAATTTCTGTTTTAACTTCTATTTTGGGAGAATTTATTTTAATAAGAAGGGATATTTTTCCATCCAAAGATATCTAAAAACTGAATTATCTCTCTCTAGAATATTTTCTCTCTCTAGGCCAAAACAGGTAGAAACAAGATCTTTTATTATTCTGAAAAGGGAATTGATTACAGGGGAAGAAACTAGACATCTTGAGGGGCTGGGGAGGAATCTTACACACATGGTCTATCTAGTCCACATGGCAATCCAGTAGCTCGCCACATGGACTAGCATAACCACATGAGCATGCCACGTGTGATTCCCGAGTTCATGCAGCATTACACGTGGCACTGCCACGTGGATTAAATAGTCCACGACATGGATTGTTTAGTCCACATGGCATCACCACGTAGACTCTATAGTCTATGTGGCAAACCACGTGGCCACACCACGTGTGGACTAAAGAGTCCACGTGGACTGTTTAGTCCACGTGGCTCACCCACGTGTAATGCCCAAGCGTAGACATTACACGTGGCCTTGCCAAGTGTAATTCCCGTGTTCCGGCATTACACATGGCAAGTCCACATGGCCATGTCGCGTGTAATGCC
Organism: Cibotium barometz; assembly: GCF_041138505.1. NCBI lineage: Eukaryota > Viridiplantae > Streptophyta > Polypodiopsida > Cyatheales > Cibotiaceae > Cibotium > Cibotium barometz. The sequence continues at coordinate 24,826,469 of NC_141096.1, read as the reverse complement.
CACACATGGGCATTACATGCCGCATGCGTGGCACATGACAAAGGCCACACAGGCCACGTGATAGGCCAGCCATGTGGCCATGCAACATGGGCCACGTGATAGGCCACACAGGCCACGTGATAGGCCAATCGTGTGGCCATGCAACATGGGCCACGCAGGCCATGTTGCGTGACCACGTGGTTGGCTATGTAACGGCTTAATAGCTGTTGCACAACCAATGTTGAGGGCTCACAAAAGATCCCTCAAGAGCCTCAAAAGCCCTGCTCTCTCTATCTCTCTCTCTCTCGCTCAATAGCCCCGCTCTCTCTCTCTATCTCTCTCTCTCTCGCTCAATAGCCCTGCTCTATCTATCTCTCTCTCTCTCTCTCTCGCTCAATAGCCCCGCTCTCTCTCTCTCGCTCGAAAGCCCTCCTCTCTCTCTCTCTCTCTCTCTCTCTCCCTCTCTCGCTCAACAACCTCAAAATCCCGGCTCTCTCTCTCTCTCTCTCTCTCTCTCAACCACTCAACCACTCAACAGGTGTCCTCCCTCTCGCTCAACCACTCAACAGGCGTCCTCCCTCTCACTCTCAACCCCTCAACAGCTACTCTCTCTCTCTCTCTCTCTCTCTCTCTCTCTCTCTCTCTCTCTCTCTCTCTCTCTCTCTCCCACAAAGAGCTGAGCTCTCTCTCGTCCACACAGAGATGAGCTCTCTCTCTCTCTCTCTCTCTCTCTCTCTCTCTCTCTCTCTCTCTCTCTCTCTCTCTCTCTCTCTCTCTCTCTCTCTCTCTCTCTCCCACAAAGAGCCGAGCTCTCTCTCTTCCACAAAGAGACCGCGAGCTCTCTCTCTCCCACCACAAAGAGTCATCCTTTCTCTCTTAACAAGAACGCCTCAACGGTTGGAAGCGGTCTCAACAACGGTTGGAACGCCCTCAAGCGATAGTGGTCCTCACTTGCTCTCAATACCGAAGGAAGAGTTCTCAATCATCAAACTTCTCCAGGTAAACTTCATATGGATAGCATAACAATTTCTAAAATTTTAAAGAGAGTGAATCACATGTAATTAGAATAAAAAATTAATGAAGTTTAAATATTAATTTAAGATAATTACATCACATCTTAATGACAAAAGACTAATTTGAGAACTATTCATGGTAATGTAGATGCGTATTCAAGACAAAATGCCTCCATGCACTCGTTTGGAATCAAAAGGGTTCACCAATCACAAGATGAGATCATTCTCTCACAAGATGTGGGCATATCATAGGTGGCCACATCAAGCGAGGTGACAAACACCTCACAATTGCAGTTGACTATGGAAGTTGGTTCTTCAATGGCCACCGACAATTGTGTGGCCACCAATAGTGCCACGATTGTAGAAGAAGAGAAGTCTATGAAAGAGATTTTCGGCCAAGTGGTTGTGATTAACACATCTCTATAAATTGGGTGAAGGCTATTTTCTTGGGATTGAAGTGATCAAAGACTATGCAAGAACATGGTTAGTGCAACGCCAATATGCATCGGATATGTTGGAAAAATATGGGATGACAGGATGTAAGCCAATGAGTACACCTTTGGAGCAGAACGTGAAGCTGCGGGCTGATTTTGGTGAAGAGTTGGATGATCCATCTATGTATAGAAAGATGGTTGGCAGCCTTATTTACATGACTATCACACGACCGGATCTAAGTTATGCTGTGGGGGCTAGTAAGCCAATTTATGCAAAGCCCCAGAAAACCTCATCTGGATGAGTGAGACGCATTATGCGCACTATGTAAAGACCACTGCACATTATGGTCTTCTTTATGAGCATGGTAAAGGCTTGGATGTACATGGCTACACAGACGTGGATTGGGCATGTAGCTCGTATGATGACAGGAGGTCCACTAGTGGTTATGCCTTTACATTTGGAAGTGCAGTGGTGAGTTGGAGCAATAAGAAGCAACCTACTGTTGCTTTATCTCGTCGTACAGAGACGGAATACAGGGGTGCAGCCATAGCTGCATGTTAAGGAGTATGGTTAAAGAGTCTCTTGGCTGATTTGGGTGAGCCTATTGATGGCAAGGTTGTCATTCATTGTGATAACATGAGAAGCATACAGTTGGCTAGGAATCCGGTCTTTCATGCGCGGACCAAACTTATAGAGGTCCACTATCATTTTGTCAGAGAGAAAGTGTTGGATGGTACAGTGGATTTGCAGTATGTGAAGATTGAAGAGCAGGTGGCCCCGACATCTTTACAAAGCCACTTAGCAAGGAGAAGTTTGATGAGCTTGAGGGGGAGTGTTGAGAGCTTTGATAGCCCAAGCTCATCTACATCTTCATCTATTGTAGTACATCATGAGCTTGAGAGGGGATGTTGAGATTCAAGCTCGATGTCAGCTTGTGCTAGTTGCACTATGTGCTGACATGTTAGGTAGTAGCATGTATGAGACATAAAGGACCATGTCCAGCTGGACATAGTTGTGTGGACAGTAGCTAGGGTTAGTTGTGTGTGGACACAACACAAGTAGTGTGTTGTAGCTTTTGGGATTATGGCTTTATACATTCTATGAGATGGGACATGGCTTCCTTCTATGACTAGGGTTTGACTAATACATTAGGGTTTGCTCCTCTGTGTGTGTGCCCTCTCCTTCTACCTGTTTTTCATCAAGTAGCATGTCATCAACATATAGAACGATGACCAAAAATGTGTCCTTACTCCTCTTCACATAATAGAGGGTACTCTCTGTTGGACTGTTGTTTGCAAAAATCATTTGCAACAACCAAGTATGCATGAATCTTCTCATACCATGCTCTAGGAGCTTGCTTAAGGCCATAAAGAGCCTTTTTCAACCTGCATACTTGACTCTTCTCCTTTCACATCAAAACCAGGAGGCTGCGATACATAAACCTCCTCATATAAATCACCATTCAAGAATGCAGTCATCGTAATGTCCAACTTATTTACATTCCACCCATGATGTGCTGCTAAAGCAATGAGACACCTAATGGTAGTCATACGAGATGTGGGTGCAAAGGTCTCATCTCTAAAAATTTCTGAAAATGTAGACCCTTAGGCTAAGGTCCCTTATACACATTTTCAATTAATTCCAAATGCACTTTGGAAAGTTCATTTTGAACTTCTGTTTTAGGGGAATCCATTTTAGACACAGGGAGGATTTTTATATCCAAAGATATCTCAATTTTAGATTATCTCTCTCTAGATATTTTCTCTCTCTAAGCCAAAACATGGTAAAACAAGATCTTTCTTCTATTTCTTCAGAGGGGAATAATTTCAAGAATAGAAGGGGAGGTTCTTATACCTTTACACCTCAAAAGTTGGAGGGAGGAATCTTACACATTTTACAATGTCCGGCCGCCCACTTACAATTGGAGGCCCAAACTAGCTTCCTAGCTCTATGTACATCTTATTCCTATGACCGGCATTACACAAGCCATAAGCTCGGTCCTCCCATATCTCTTTTATTAATTAGCGCTTTGTGTGGTTACAAAAAGATAAGTTATAGGAAGCGTGGCCACGCTTGAAAAATAATGTTAACCGGAGCGGCTAACAATCAAAGACATTGCTAGTTTCTATCTTAGCATGTATTGTTTCAAAGGAGCTATCACTCCATGAAGTTTCTTTGGAGCTACAAAAATATTAAAAAAAACTAAACTGCACCACTTATGATCGCATACATTCACAGTATCCCCAATCTAGCTCTCGAAAGTAGTTTTGAAAGATTTTTTCTTATTCTGGGTAATCTTCTTTTGTTTTTGTATTAAAGATTTCAATGTGATGGTATGTTAGTATTGGTGTTATGTTTTAAGAAACTTGCCACTTATTATAATCTTGTGTATTAACTTTCTACAACAGAAGTCTCTAGCTAAAAAAGGTAAAAAGTCACTCTTTTCAAGAGGAATAACACTACCCACAAACCTTCTTGTACGCCTTGAAAGATCTCGAGAAGAGAAAGCAAAATGCCTTTCAAGAAATGTTGCTCTAATAGAAGGAGATGAACTGAAGAAAACAATAACTAATCCAACAAAAAGAAGAAGAGGTTGAGAAATGTTGAGATCAAGTTCTGAATAAACTCAAGAATGTTTATAGGGGTTTTGTAAATTATGGAGCTTATGATGTTACCAATTCTAATCTTTTTTTATTACTTGTCAAATAATTTACATATTTATGTATAGTGGCAAAATTTGTTCCAGTAAAGTCCATTAAAAAAAGTCTCTTTCATTCATGAAATTTATAAAATAATCTGTTATTTGAGAAAACTAGATATTTCTTGAAGTTGTGCATCTATGCCATTTGAAAATCAAGTTGTTTTTACATTCTCTTCCATAATCTATGCATTTTAGGATAAGGATATTTTAAAGTGAAATCATTGTTAAATTAAGTTTTATTTATAGGTTATGTCTAACTAATTAATGACTTTTTATTTTTTGCAAAAAAGGATACATATTTAGTGCATGCTTTTTGCTTGCTCATATGCTATACTACACATTAAGAAATGAATTAGACATGCCACCCCCCATATGTTTTACTCCACTTCAAAAAACAAATTATTTCATAAGAAATTTTAAATTCCCTTATAATTTCTCATGAAAATAGAACATGATTACTTACTTTTTGTACTAAACATGTATAGAATGAGATTTAAGGTTTTTCTAATGTTTAGAGCACCACCTAGTGTGATATCATAGGGTTCACTAATTATAATGGAAAGCTGACAATTTAGAAAATGACATTGTCCATAGATTGAAGAACTTTTTAGAGTACCAGGGGTTATACGATGATTCAATGATTTCAAAAATTAAAAAATCTAATTATTTTATGAGGAAAATAAGAAAATAAAAAATCTATTCTAGAAGTCCCAAATTTGGACACGAGGCCTTTTTGTGGGGTTCTTTGAGGGAATATTATTTTAACCAATAACTGTTAGCATACTAGTATGTACGCTTTTATAGAATCATGAGGTGCAAGGTTATAATATTGATTCAACCATATAGAATGCATATGCTAGTATGCATGTTCCAATGTAAATACTAGTATACAAATCTTTTTGCATACACTGTCACAAAAAAAGGACCCACACACTTAGAACTTCAACTTGTTAAGATTTTTCAAAGTAGTAGGATTATATTTTCTCTAACTTTGTATCAAAGCAAATGGCCCCCTATTTTTCTAAAGCTCGACTAAAACCTTCAAAGTGAAGGGTTTAGTGGGAGCAACAATGTGTTCCGCCAAAGAGAAATTTTAAATCTCTTTCATTAACACTATTAGCAATTTTTTATTTTAACTTCTTTGCCTTTTTCTCTCCTAACCCTTTTGATAAATCGGCTTAGCTTAAAATCCATTCCCTGCTCTTCGCACTAGCCTTGGGAGATATTGGGGCTCTTAGAGCTTTTTGCATTGAAAACATTCAAAGACAAATTCATAACAAAGTGGACAAATAAGGTTAGCCCACCTTGTAACTGTAACTTTTGCCTTATTTTTTTGAAAATGACAAAATGACCTAGTGTGGATCTCTCATTTATCTCCAGCCCATATTGATTCAAAGTAGCATATAGTGGGCAAAAGCCTTTGCCTATGCCATCATACATGTGCATACACTATATATGTTATTTTAGTACTAGGCATCACTTGATTGTGCTTGTGTATTGGACCCATGTGTGTTGATGGGGTTTCTTATGTAGAAATATATGTGAAGTGACTAGCACTCCAATTAAATGTAAAGCACATGCATTGGTACTTTGTGGCCTTGTAAAAAATATTTGATTTAGTGCATCAAAGAGCTCACTCCGATTAAATGTAAAGCATATGCATTGGTACTTTGTGGCCTTGTAAAAAATATTTGATTTAGTGCATCAAAAATATGTTATTTTAGTACTAGTTTCAATGAAGTCATCACTTGATTGTGTTTGTGTATAGGACCCATGCGTGTTGATGAGGTTTCTTTTGTAGCAATATACGTGAAGTGACTACACTCTAATTAAGTGTAAAGCATATGCATTGGTACTTTGTGGCCTTGTAAAAAATATTTTAGTGCATCAAAGAGATCAAGCCTCATGTGTAGAATTTGGCATGTGTATGCAAATTGTATATGAACTCTCTCTCTCTCTCTCTCTCTCTCTCTCTCTCTCTCTCTCTCTCTCTCTCTCTCTCTCTCTCTCTCTCTCTCTCTCTCTCTCTCTCTCTCCAAATGTGGTAGATTGGTTAGCTTATGGCGTTGTTATTCAACACGTCTTACGTTCGAATCCCACTCCTCTCGGATAGATCATATCTGGTCTCTTGGGATTGTTCGTAAGAAAAGCTTCTTTCTTTCTCTCTTTCTCTAGTCTCTTGTTCTAACAAAATTGACAACACCATCGCCTTATAATAACACACTCTTAGGTCTTGAGCATTCTAAATTTTTTAGTCCTTGAGCATTTCTAATAGATTTCAAGGTTATTTTACAAGAAAAAATCTAGTATTGGCGCTTATTTATGCAATTTTGAAATTTTTTAGTCCTTGAGCATTTCTAATAGATTTTAAGGTTAATACAAGAAAAAGTCTAGTATTGGCGCTTATTTATGCAAGATAACAACAAAATTGGAGAGATGATATGCATAGTGTGGGTAGATCACTTCTAGGCTACAGTCCTAATCTAAGGTAAAGATAAAGGGTGAACTCCAACCACGAGGAGGCATAGCCATGGGGCAATTATATGGACGTAGTTGTGAACAATGGAGAGGGTGGTGTGGGGTACTAGTGTAGGAGATAAAGGAGTCATGGAGAGGGTGGTGTGGAGTACTAGCGTAGGAGATAAAGGAGTCATGGGTGAGCTTTAACATGGAGAGAGGTACAACAGATGACCATGGCTACACCATGGGGGAGTTCACATGGAGAGAGTGGTATAAGAGATGGCCATGGCTGCACCACCAGCTAGAAGTAGTGTAAGCATGAAGGAAAGGTTTGCAAGAGGGGAAGCTGAAGGTATATTTGGAGTGGATGGTGAAGAGGACGTGGAAGGTGAAGAAGGAGTGGAGGACGTGGGCGTAGAGCTTGGCGTGCTAGGCGTCGTTGGGGTGGAAGACGCCGCCCCGCTCACCGCCACACTCACCTTCATGCCCCCTTGGCAATGCCCCGCCGTTCCACAGATGAAGTAGTACGTCTGTGCCTTGTCGAGCGTGACGATGGTGCTCCCACTTGTAGCAGAGGATATGGCGTTTGCTGTGCTGCAGCTCTTATAGTCCGCCTCGCTCACCTGCACCACCGAGTGTAGCCCGGCCGAATAGGTGAATTCTGCATTAACATGTGGGCGGCATAGATTAGTTAGCTGACTAGCGCAGATGATAGATTACTAAACGTTAACGATCAAACCTTTTATTAATCATCTGCAAGTTGCCCTACTGCAGTCAATATTGAACTACATAATGATCAAAGATTAGCTAGCGTAATCAAATCATCGATCATTAACCTTTGATTAATCATTTGCAAGTCGCTCTGCTGCAGTTATTATTGAACTACCTAATGATCAAAGATTAGCTAGCGTAAATCATAGGATATTAACGGTTGATGATCAAGCCGTGGCTTTGATTAGTCATTTGCAGGTCGTAATTAATAATTAGGGTTATCATAATGATGTAATTATGAAACTTACGAAGCGTATCTCCTGTCTTGAACGTGTACTGAGAAGGCCAAGTTGTGTAGTCGATTCCAGTGCTCCAGCCAGAGGAGCCGCCGACAGTGTATTGTGTAGCAAGCACAGGAATGCTGGCGAGGGACAGGAATGCAGCGAGGCGAAGAAAGAGAGAGGAGAAAGGGAACGGGCTAATGATGCTGTGGGAAGCCATGGCGAAGCGTGATTAACGAGTGGCAAAGGCGGGTGCAGGAGGCGCCGCGAGGGGTGGATAAGTAAGGGTGGCACTGCTGTGTGCAGAGGTATGTTGAGCTCTCTGCAGAAGCGGTTCGGAGAAGGGTGGGCTGGCGCTGTCTTAAATGGAGAGGACAGCACAGAACATGGTGGCATGGTGCCCACCTCACTGCATTGAAAAGCCCACGTCAATGGAGTGACCAGAAAGCAAGCTTTTCAGGACTTTTCTTTCTGGTAAGCAGCCACTCTCAAACCCACCAGACATGAGAGACTTCCTTCTCGTGATTTTTCCTTTGTTTTTTTTGGGGGTGATTATTGATGATAATGAGGCCAAACTACCCCCACTAGTTGCTTTAGCTGGTATAACAACATCGTGGATGGCACCTTATATCAACTGACTTTAGCACACCTATCACTCCTATATGGTTCCCTTATTATGTTTTTTTTTTTGGCAGTGTCATCATCATACACCAAGATAACAACAAAGCAACCACCTCAAACTTGTCAGGAGGCAGGAATGACTCGCATGGCAACCCCAACACGCACTCCAACAAGAGATTCTATGCATGCTAGAGAAGTTAGAACTTAGCACCCCATTCAGGTTGGCTAGATGTTTGGTCAAGTTTGTTGGTGTGTGATGGATGGATGGAGAGAGAGAGAGAGAGAGAGAGAGAGAGAGAGAGAGAGAGAGTTGTACAGGGGCATGGCATGAGGAAGATTGAGAGTGCCATCCCACCAACTCCTCTCCTACACTATTTGTTGAAAAGTTGAATGAAATTTTAATGGTGCCTAATCTCGAGTTCCACCAAGGCTTCAGTTAAGTCCATTCCCTTGCCAAAAATGTCTTGGCTCAATATTATACTCTTAATAATGGAACATAGCACCCCTCCATAACTTAAAAGTTATAATACTTTGAGGATGCTTCAGTACACACTAAAAAATTAGTACAAATTGTTGCCCCTAGAATGCTAACCAACATGGAGTAGCAACAAGTAAGAAGCCCACCCATCTTTAGACCTTTGGGCAAAGAGCCTTGCCACAAAACTAAAAACCACGACCCATGTCTCTACCATAGGCATCCTACAAAAAAAATTGCCCACTCATCACATCCATTTGTTTAAAGACTCTAAAAACAAGTACTCTCTTTTTGGTGGAAAATGGGCAAGACCTACCCACCCTCTTTTTTACATCACACTAGCACGTCCCACCACCAACGGTTAGCGAATAGAACTTGAACCAATGCCCTCAAATTGGGAATTCCAAGGCCTTACCAACTCAACTACGCCACTGGGGACGCAAGTGCTTAAATTTTAAAACGGCTTGAAAAACAAATTTAAAAACTTCACTATCACTGTGTATCAATACATGTGAATTGCTTCTAAATGCATCTGAAGGATACTTCACAAAATTAGTCCTTACTTTTAAAGGTAATATCCTAGACTCCCTTAAGAGGATGGTGCAAATTGAGGTTACCTAAGAGAGGACTTGACACTTGATTTGCTTCTATAAATGCATTTGAAGTGGATACATTATAATTGCTCCTTTTTTTAAATTCAAAGATGCGTAACCTTTTTCTTAAGTAGTTTAAGAGAGGCCAATCAAGAAGGGCCCTTCTATGGGGGTGAGCTCACATAATGAGTCTAAAGTTAAGCTACATGTGTCAATATTAGAAACAATATTGAGACTATCTCAAGATTATACACTACAATAATGAGGGCTTTTTGGATGCTTTAATAATGACTTTTATGATATAATCAGAATTTCATTAGTCAATACAAGGAGAAATTCTAAGGTTGTTAAAAAAATATCAAAATCTAAAGACAAACAAAGAGTTTATTTATAATGTATTAATGTACCTTCCCAACAAGTAGAGATAAAGAAAAAGTTTGCCAAGGTAAAATGGTCCAAACGTCATGATGATATTTTGGTTTGGACATTCTACTTTACATGGTATAGCTTTTGAATACTATAAATTTTGATCTTTTAAATCAAACATGACTTCCTTTTCATAAAGCTATGTCTTTTGTGAGTACATGTCTTTGAATATATGGTATGCATGTACGTTCTTTGGTGGGTTAATGCTTACATATGTAGGCAGTTAAATTGGGTTAGTCATTACATGTATAGGTGGTTAAATTGGGTTAGTCGTTATATGTACAAGTGTTTAAATTGGGTTTATCTAAAATCTTTTCTTGATTTCTCTTACTTATTTCTTCTTTTTTTTCAAACCTTATTAGTAGCATGGTCATGAAGAAGCATACTAGAAAAAAAGCACCATCACATGGTCATTGAGGGTGCTTAAATAAATTAATTAAACATATGCCTATGCTTGTTTTATATAGAAAAGGCAAATTTAGGTGATATTGCATTTATACATCATTTATACAATGCACACAACTTGGATAATTTTCATAGGGCTACATGTTTACATAAACAATAAGATTCAAGAACACCATCTCAACCATTTTGACTAGATTAAATCTTCAAGATTTCTCCTACGTATGTCGTATTTTTCAAAACTTACAAGTAGCATGATTATGAAGCATACATTTTAAAAAAAAATCACCATCGCATGGTCATTCACACATAGGCATTCATTGAGGGTGCTCAAATTCAATAATTAAGCATATATATGCTTATGCTTTATATAGAAAGGTAAACCTAGGTGATATTGCATTTATACAATGCACAAAACTTGAAATTGTTCATAGGGTTGCATAAGTAATAAGATTTATTCAAAAATACCATGGTAACCATTGTGACTAGATTAAAATTTCAAAAAGTTAATGATTCACATTCTTATGATCAAGGTAGTCTTTATCTATGGATTCTCTAGGCAAGGCCCTAGGTGGAGTGTAGCACAATAAAAAGCTACATGATAGAGTGAAAACCTAAGGAAGTGTTGTATCTTGTGCATAAAAAACCCAAGTTTCACGATTTGAGGACTAGGAGAAGCTCAATGACGCACAAATGAAGCAATGCTAGCTCATGGGATTAAAGAGAAAAACTTTACCCAACCTCATCATAGTCTCATATATCTTGGGAAATAAGTATATTATTGATAAATTCAATCTTGTGTTTATATCAATAAAATATTCAATCATGTGTCTTAAAATACTATGACAAGAATGACATCTTAGGATTTATCACAACACAAACCTATAATTTGCAAAAAGAAACTAAAAGTTTGCAAAAAGGGAGTGTCTACTTAAACAAGTTTGCTAATTTAATACTTTATAAATTTAACGATTCCATCCCTTGTAACAAATGGTTGATTTAATACTTCTTTATACATTCCATGATTCCATTCCTTGCAACAAATGGTGAAACATGTCCCTATGGAGTGAGAGAAACCTAGAGAAAGAAAGTTTCACCTTTTTGACTAACATGTGACAAGTAGTTTCTTTGATGCACATTTGATCTTTCAAAGGGGATTTATTTGTTGATAGATTTAATAGATGTCCCATGAACAATAATATTTGAAATTAATGGTGTGTCTGGCTAGCATGAATCATAAGAATGTGAATCATTAACTTTTTGAAATTTTAATCTAGTCACAATGGTTACCATGGTATTTTTGAATAAATCTTATTACTTATGCAACCCTATGAACAATTTCAAGTTTTGTGCATGAAATTTTACTTTAATCATAGGTATCAAGGTAATGGACTATCGATTAGCCTTTCCCACTAAGTATATATTCAATGTATGTGTCAATTTGGATTTTCAAGGCTTCACATCGCTACTCAAACATTTTCATATCTTAATTAGGATTAGCAGATTCATCATATTAAGGTTATCCTCATGTAGTTTTAGTTAAACTTTTGACATGCATTCATTAAGGTATAGAATTAATTATCTATGGGCCATACAAGGTGTAACATGGGTTAGCAATCAATCAACAAAGAGAACAAAATAGGGTTTTTAATAAGGCATGCGATGTCTTTATAAGTTAGTGGGTGCACAAATAGGTAATATGTTTTGATCCTTTTAATTCAACTAGCCCATGAGGCACATAATAGTTAATATGTTAAGTTAGTGGTGCACAAATAGTTAATATGTTTTGATCCTTTTAATTCAACTAGCCCATGCGGCACATACAATGAAAATGTTAGCTTTAACACTACAACATAAAGCAAGCATAGACGCACTGCATAGACGCACTTACGGAGGTGTCTATACTAGTGTCTATGCTCGCGTCTATAAGTGTGTCTACTTCTTTGAAACTAGACGCTCTTATAGACGCATAAGTTACGTTTGCGTCTATAGTCGCGTTTACTTCCTTTGAAATTAGACGCGCTTATAGACGCGTCTACTTCCTTTGAAATTAGATGCGCTTATAGACGCGAGCATAGACGCGATTACAGACGCGCTTATAGACGCAGTTTGCAACAATTTCCTATGCACTTACAATTGTGGACCTTGCAAAGAAAAACAGAATCTTCAATCCCTAAAAATATCATTTGCTAAACTATGTGCACAAGATTTTGATAATATGCATGATTTTTTGGTGCATTTATATACAAATGAATCTTTAGAAAGCATATTTGCAAGGAAAAATATGCTAAGGAAAGAGAAAAGAAATAGGTATAAATCGATTAATGTGGTGAAATGGATGGATACATGCAAAGGCTTAGGTATATCAAGTAATGCCATGAAAAACAATCCAAAGGACAATGATTCAGTCCCCACATCTTTTCATCAAAGTGAAGCTTTTTTTTAAAAAAATCTTGAACCTCCATGAAAAGCAGTCCAAAAGTGAATTCTACAAAGAGATCCATCCCACTACTAGAATCATCACTATGAGAGGCAATATCATCATCTCCAATAGCACGATCATCATCTCCAATGGCACGATCATCATCAATGTTTTCCAAGCTATCTCCCTCCATCGTTGAGTTGACGTGCTCCTCCATATGCTCAATGTGGGTGAATGTACTATAAATGGCTCTTGAACATGGTGAGATTGGGATTATATGCCACCATCTCTTATTGTCAATTATTGGTACACAACCTATTCAAGCACAAAGGTACATCATACAAAAAAATTACATCTCTACTATCTATAAATGCATATATTGTAATTACCAATAATTATATGTACATGTTCACAATGTTGTGGTAGCACTAGAGTCCCATCCTTTCCTTGCCAAAACTTTGTAGAGTCAATGGTCACAAAGCCACTTGCATGACACTTGATTGTTGCACATTAGGACCTCTTTCCCACATCCTTAAACCACTTAACATCCAAAATATATACAAAGAAGCTTCGAAATTCAAGCTTAATGATATTTTGGATCAATCCACAATAATCATCCATGGCTCCATTGGCTTCCTCAAAGCGTGCAATTACCCCACAATCTTAGGTGTTCCTCTTCTCTCAATCCTTTGTGTGCGAAAATGTTTGTCCTCCGCCCACAAAGCATTAAACATTGTGCACTATACCAAGACAAAAAAATTTATAAATACCTCAAAATAAATTTTTGCAAGTTTAACATACTAAAATATGATTGAGAACACGATGGTTTTGTGGTTTCATATTAACTCTCTACAACATGGCTTACAACTATAAGACATGACTTTCCTCTTGAAAGGCCTTCATGACTCATGAATTCTTCTACAAGACCAATAGTATCTTTGTCACTAATGCAGGCTAGTACGTCTCCCCTCCATGCTCACTACCATGGTGGGCCTCGTCTACTACCTTCCTTTCGTTTATGGGTCCAAAGCGCCCGTCAACCCAAAGAGGGGTGCCAAAAAAGCTTCATGACCTTGATTCCCCAAATTCGGGATGAAAGGTAAATTTCAAAGAAAGAAAAAATAAGAGTCAAAGAAAGCATAATGTTGGAATTTTTACATAGAGAAGAACACACATAGGCATACCTTTAGTCCTTATAACCTATGCACAACACATGCATTCCTCACAAAAGAGCTTTGCATGTCACAAACACATTGCATACATAGGTGCTCACAATAGCTTGTACTTAACCAAGTCTCATCCACCATCCAAGTATATCTCTAGATGGGGGGGACCATGGTGGGTGAAAATTGGTGTGTGACACATTGCATGGTGGATCCTCTTTGGTTCTATAAGAACCTCTAAATATCTTCATAGAAAATAACTCCTTGTGGTCTTCATTGGAACATTTCCCTCTTCTTCGACTATGTTTATAATCACAACAAGAACCTCACCATTTACATCTTCTTCAACTATGTTTATAATCACAACAAGAACCTAACCACTGCCAAGGTGTAGCAACAAGAAAAAAGAAACAAGCAACAAGAACCTCACCACACCAAGGTTCACACAAGCAACCCAATGAAGCAATCCAATCTTCTAGTTCAACAAGAAATAATGAAGGAGCCCAATATCTACTTCCACCATAAGACTCCACCATAAGACCTAGGAATCATAACTTGCCACTCCAAATAATTATGGACCACCATCAATCATTTCCAATCAAATAAAGGTGGTCTTGGTGCATGAATTCAAAAAGTAAAGCCACGGGCCCTCTTTCTTTATATTGACCTAAACACCTCACAATGTTGGAGATAAGTCTTGTAGGCTAGCATTGTTTCTCCTACAACTCAACAAGCAACTAAAATATATCTTCAATAGACCACAAAGCACATGGATTGGTCTCTTCACCCCTAGCTTCATCTTCACCATCCACACCTTTTTGGAACTAGCAACATCTTCAGTGTGCTTAGTGGCACAAGGATGTGGTCATTAGGAAGGTGTGGGTATGCTCTCCACTTTGCTTGTTAATATGGTTTAACCTGTCCATCCTACCATACCTTACTGTAAGAGGTTTTACCATCTTTGCTATATTACCCACATGTAACAAAATCCTATTCCTTATAAGATGGCACTAGAATCTATAAAGTGGCCTTGATCTTCATTTTAAATATGGAAGTCACAAACTTCGTATACATATTTTCTTAAGACTAGAACTAATGCCAATGGACCTTTTATAAGTTTTATCTAGCCTAGTATGAAAGCTAGTCATTTGTATATAAGTGAATTCTAACATTAAGTGTCTAACATTAAGCGATATGCATTCATTCCCTTGCAATAGAATACTTGTGAGCTCTCCCTCTTATCTATGCTCTTGCTTGCTTGTATTTTTTAGATGTTTTTGTAGCTTGATGGTTTTCTTTCTTAGATAGGGTTGCGTGTAGGTTTCTCCTTACTTGAGCTTCTTCTCTACCACTATAAAGGCTATCTCCTTATCTCCATCTAGGTAGGTGAAGGTCTACCTTCACCTCCTTCTTCTCTTATAACAAAAGCCACTGCGGCTATCTCCTCCTTATCTCAATCTAGGTAAAGGAAGGTCTACCTTCATCTCCATGGGCATGGAAGCATTTTGGTGTGACAACAGATTGAGGATGCAACAGTAGTCTAGCACATCCACATCAAGAGTTTACATTTGTGGATGTAAGAGAGGAAAGACCAAACCACACTTGTTTTGGAAAAGGCTAAGTTAAGTTATTGTCTTGAACAAATGCATAATATGCTATTTTAAAAATTAATTTATTTATCTTCATGAAATATAATTAAATGCCATAATCCTTAAGCTTTAGGTTGGTTTTAAAAAATAATTGGTGGTGGGAGAGTTTGAATACAGTGTTTATGTGATGATCTCTTTTTCCTATTGCTTTATGTGCCCTTAATTTTTTATTTTTAAATGTTAAAATATATTCCCAATGGAGGGAGATAGATCAAAGAAAAGGGAGAGAT
The DNA here is from genome assembly GCF_041138505.1 of Cibotium barometz. Lineage (NCBI taxonomy): Eukaryota > Viridiplantae > Streptophyta > Polypodiopsida > Cyatheales > Cibotiaceae > Cibotium > Cibotium barometz. The sequence goes on along the minus strand of NC_141096.1, from coordinate 24,810,908 downwards.
AGATATCCATATCAAAGGGGGATATATTTTTAAATGTTAAGATATATTCCCAATGGAGGGAGATAGATCAAAGAAAAGAGAGAGAGAGAGAGAGAGAGAGAGAGAGAGAGAGAGAGAGAGAGAGAGAGAGAGAGCTCAGGGGATTATGGAACACAACAAGGCAAAACCCTAAGTTAGGAGGGGAGGTGATGGGAGGAGGAGGCCACAACAAGAGGCAATGGAAAAAGAAAGACATTAGGAATTTTTTGAGGTCATTTTTGGGCCTTGTAAGGAAGTTTGACCGGAATATTCCCTCCAAAAGGGGCACTGGATAAAATTTTTGCAAACGAACTCCAAATTTGTCAGACCTCACATATTTAGATTCTACTCTTCAAAAGCTATCCATTGATATATAACACGATAGGGTTCGGAGAATAGGCCCCACACTTACACCACTGGCATGGTTGGTGAGATCATGGGTGATATGCGACCAATGGGATGACAGGCTGTGTGACAGCCATTCTAGAGACTGGCATAGTTATAGCGCCAGCTCATTTAGTTGGGTTCACACTATAGAGAACCCTAATATGTATTTGGTTGAGTACCTTTTCATATGTGTGTACTCTTATCTTTGTATATGGTGTGTTGAGTGTTGTGTGAAGAAGAAGAAGATCTTCAGCCTCTCACCTTGTATATGGTGTGTTGAGTGTGTTGAGTGTTGTGTGAAGAAGAAGAAGATCTTCAGCCTCTCACCTTGTGTGTTCCCTTTTAGGGTTTTGTGAGTGTGTGTGTGCTTGTTGCAAGAGCTCAAGCTCTCTTCTCTCTTGTATCTTTTCACCAAGGCCCTTAAAGACTGCAAGGCGTCATCCTAGAAAAGTTTCTTTATGAAACCATAATGACACGATTAGAATTCCCAATAGAGATAGTTAGTGACCAAGAGAGCCACTTCATCAACGAAGTGACCAGGAAGTTGATAGAACAACACATGATAATACAGAAGAGGTCGATAGTCTACTACCCCCACAAGCCAATGGGCAAGTAGAGTCCACCAATAAGATCCTGAAGGTAATCAAGATAGTTACGTGAATCTTCCCCAGGCAAAAAGGAATCTTCTAGGTATCTATCTTGTCCCTTCTCCGAACCCTATCGTGTTATATATCAATGGATAGCTTTTGAAGAGTAGAATCTAAATATGTGAGGTCCGACAAATTTGGAGTTCGTTTGCAAAAATTTTATCTAGTGCCCCTTTTGGAGGGAATATTCCGGTCAAACTTCCTTACAAGGCCCAAAAATGACCTCAAAAAATTCCTAATGTAACATACCATGTGAGATGAGGCAATGGGATAAGAAAGTTAGCATGCTATAGGAGGGTACGCAATGGGAAATGGGGGAAGGAGGGATTTAAGAGCATGCACAACTGGTTGCAAGGTTTGCAAGGAGGAAAGCATGCATAGGAGGAAAGGAGAAAGAGTATGCATGAGGAGGTGGGCAACAAGTTCACAAGGAGGCAAACAGGAGACCCATGTAAAGGTGATAAGTTTTTGAACACCAAAGTGGTTGGGCTGGAAATGGCTGTTTGGAGTATTGATTCTAGAATAGCAGGTAACCATGGGATTTTTTAATGTTAACTTCTCCATCAGAAATGATCCCTTGGTTAGGAAGGTATTTGTTATGCCTGAGGAATAATGTAAGAAGAGATGATTTTGGGAAGATCCTAGATCTGTGCCAGAAACTGTAACATCCAACGAGAAAGACAGACAATACAACTCAATTATGGCAATGACACCTTGACCATCCCATTATGGAGTCCCTTGAATAAGGGAAAGCAAGAATTACATGCGACATGGAGCTGCCAGTGCCAAGCAAAGTGGAAGAATCCACAAAACATGTGTCCACCTCAAACCAACATCACCACTCAAGAGGACCAAAACAAAAGCACTATATGTATCTAGTAAAAGAACAATGGGTTCCCAAATCCCAGGTTAAAGCCCAACGATACTATGATAATGACAAAACCTCATAGGTATCACGGCAGAGAAATAAAGATACATGTAAGAGTCAAGGGAATCAAACCAAAGGCGAGCGGGAAAGTAAAGGGAGAGCTTGTTCGCAAAGGAGGCAAGGAGGAGAGCTTGTTTGAGGAGGCAAGGAAAAGAGCTTGTTCAAGGAGGCAAGCAGGAAAGTAAAGGGATAGGTGGGATACTTACAAAGCAAAGAGTGATATGGGCAAATATATGAAGGAGGAAAAAAACAAATGGGCCAAAATATTAGCCTTTGAAGTATGGGTATTTATGTCATTATTAGGATGTATTTTGAAAATCCCTAAACCCTAAACTATTTAACCTTAGAAATAAAGAAAAACTTTAGCATATCATGACACAAAAATACCTTATTGACCATGTAATAAAAATAGTAAAGCACAAAATAGTCCTATAAATATTTTAAATCTACAAGTAAAATATTCAAAAATCTTATAATATTCAAAAATCTACAAGTAAAATGTTCAAATATCTTATAATATTCCAAACTTTAGACCTTGGATGCTTTAAAATTTAAACCTTATGGAACCACTAATAAGAGCATGTTGATTATAATTTTAACACTTTACCATGCTAAGTTGTAAGTAGAATGTTTGAAAATCTTAGAATATTTTAAATTTTAGACCTTAGATATTAAAATTTTTAAATATTACATTACTTAAAACTTATGAAAGCACCAATAAGAGCATGTTTGAAAATATTTGAATATTTGACCTTAGATATTAAAATTTTTAAATATTACATAACTTAAAACTTATGAAAGCATCAATAAGAGCATCATGAATAGAGTTTTGACACTTCATCATGCATTTCATGGCATTTTTTAGAAAAAATCAACTTGAAATTATCTTAATGAGGCCTCCAAATTGTAAGTAGAATGTTTGAAAACCTTAGAATATTATAAACTTTGAACCTTGGATATTGTATAATTTAAACCTTAGATATATAAAAATTTAAGCATTATTATTTAAAGCACTCATAAGGTCATGATGGTTAGAGGTTTGACACTTTATCATGCACGTCATGTGTTCCAAAAGGTCCCTAGAATTCATTTGGGCCTCTAGTTATTTAATATACAAAGAGGGCCTTCCCTTAATTCTATGGACTTTCTAGTTTATTGTGAGTTAGATCCCTAGCCTTAATTTTCACCCTTTAGCCATGCATGCAAGTCTCTAAAATGTTATTATCTTATATGCCATCCATTCATATAATCTTTGTGTACCTCTCCATTATTAATTTGTTTATTTATCCCCTTCTCTACACTAGGGGGCATTCTTATACTAACACTACTCTAGACCATACATAATGGACTCTGATTGACAATCCATGTAGCACATTTGAGTCGTCATCAAAGGGAATGTTTATTTATCCCCTAACTACTAGGGGGAATTCTTATTATAACACTCCTAGTAGATACTATAGACCATGCATAATAATGGACTCCAATTGATAAGACATGTAGCCAATTGGAGTCATGCCATCAAAGAGAACAAATCTAGAAGAACGTCTAATTAAAAAATTTAAAACTTCAACTCCCATGTTTGGCCAACCTCAATGCGGCCTGAGCTCCTAGAAATGTTTCCTCTCGCATCCTCACCCCAGGCCCACACAAGTGGGCCCAAGAGTGAAAGTGTATGTGGGAAAAAAATAAAATAATGTTCTATTTGGTGGTGGATAAATTGTGTAGTTATGCATCAATGTGTGTGTGTGTGTGTGTGTGTGTGTGTGTGTGTGTGTGTGTGTGTGTGTGTGTGTGTGTGTGTGTGTGTGTGTGTGAGAGAGAGAGAGAGAGAGAGAGAGAGAGAGAGAGTTCAATTCTATAGGGGGAGTTAAATCCTTGATAGTCCGATGGCGGTGTTCAATATGGTTGTGGGCAAATTGAGAAATGTTCAATTCATTAGTGATGACTAAGCTGGGTAGTTGTGTAATGAGAGAGAGAGAGAGAGAGAGAGAGAGAGAGAGAGAGCTCTTTCAAATCTATAGGGGAAGTTAAAGCCTTGAGAGTTTGATGGTGACGTTCAATACAGCTATGGGAAAATTGAGAAATGTTCAATTTAGTGGTGGATGAGTTGGGTAGTTGTGTGATGAGAGAGAGAGAGAGAGGGGGGGGGGAGAGAGAGAGAGAGAGAGAGAGAGAGAGAGAGAGAGAGAGAGAGAGAGAGACTTATTTCAATTTTATAGTAGTTAAACCCTTGAGAGTTTGATGGTGGTGATAAATTTAATTGATCAAATTAGTTGTCAACAAATCAAACAATGTTAAATTTGGTGGTGGATGCGTTGTGTGGTTCCGTAATGAGAGACTTTAAATTAATAAGGAGCGAATTTAACCCTTGGCAATTTAATGGTGTTGGCCAATTTAGTGGTGGGGTAGTCAAATAATGTTCAATTTGATAATGCATGAGGTGTGTAATGTGTGTGTGTGTGTGTGTGTGTGTGCACGTGCACGCACACACGTGTGTGTGTGTGTGTGTGCGTGCACGTGCACGTGCACGTGTGCGTGTGTGTGTGTGTGTAAGAGAGAGAGAGAGAGAGAGAGAGAGAGAGAGAGAGATATAGAGAGAGAGAGAGACGAGGAGAGAGAGATTGTAATTTTACATGGAGAAATTTGAAACATTATGGTCATTTGATGGTGCTGTCAAGTTTAGTGGCACGGCAAGTCAAACAATGTTCAATTTGATGATGGACGAGTTGTGTAATGAGAGAGAGAGAAAGAGAGAGTGTTGAAAGATAATTTAATGATGGTGTTCAATTTAGAGGTGGGCAAGTCAAACAGTGTTTGGTTTAATGATGGATGAGTTAGATAATAAGAGAGAGAGAGAGAGAGAGAGTTCTTTTAATTCTATAGGGAGCGTTAGGGCAAGTCAAAGAATGCTTAATTTCATGATGGATGAGTTTGTGTGTGTGTGTGTGTGTGTGTGTGTGTGTGTGTGTGTGTGTGTGTGTGTGTGTGCGTGCATGCATGCATGCATGTGCATGTGCATGTACGTGTGTGTGTGTGTGTGTGTGTGTGTGTGTGAGAGAGAGAGAGAGAGAGAGAGGGTTCTTTAAATTCTATCGGGAGAGGTAAAGCCTTGAGAATTTAATTATGGTATTGAATTTAGAGGTAAGTCAAACAATGTCATATACTAGTTAGCATATAACTAGCATTTCCATATGCAAGTTAGAATACGCACAAAAGAGAGAGAGAGAGAGAGAGAGAGAGAGAGAGAGAGAGAGAGAGAGAGTTAACCCCATTTTTGGTTTCAAAAATATGTTGTGGAAGAACCCCAAGGAGTAAGTGAAATCACCAATCTAAGAATGAAGTGATCCCACTATTATTAGCACCTAACAAACATGTTAGCACATCAACTGAGACAATGACTCGAGTAGTGAATTGGATGAAGCCAGTAGGAACCAAGTCTTTGGATTTAAGGTTAAAAAATGGCTAAAGAAGAAACATTACTAGACTAGACAATAAGAGGCATTGCAAAGGCAAACCACTAATGCTCAATGGCTAAGATATGTCAAGGCTACTGAGGTTCATAAAGAGTTTTCTAAGAACTGAGGAGAAGAATTAAGTCAAGTAATGATGTAGGAGGAGGCAAAGAGGAAGCCACGACCTCGGATGGAGTTGAAATTATCCAGATCTAAGAGACGAAGATGAAACAAAGTCCTTGCAAAGACTAATAAAGAAGCCAAGAATATTTTGGCTTAGAAAGACCAAGAATATTTTGGCTCTCAGAAAGATGATGAGGAACCGTACCTACAAAAAGTTCATGAGCACTTCAAAACCTTTGACATTGATGAGAGGAGCATAGTCCATTTAAGAGCACAGCACTCCAAGGATAACACTAAGTGAGTGAGCTGGCAAGATAAGTATGCCATAACTCAGTGGGTGGTGGACTAGTAGCTAGTGTAGTCCCCAGGTGTAGAATCACTGGCAAAGATCTACCATGTTAGCATCCTACCAAACATGCCAATGATGTAAGTGGAAAAAACGGTCACCCATGCATATCATAAGTGTCAGCTCGTGTTCAGTTTGACATCTCAATAATTACTCTACCATTCCGGGGTATTCACTTGATTTAAATCATTTGAATGTGTTATCCGGACAAAACCTTAACTTGGGTGCCATGATTGTGTAGAGTTTTGAGATGGCATGATCGCCAATCATGGCATGACTAGGATGCCATGATTGTGCAGAGTTTTGGAATGGTGTGATTCGTCGATCATGGCATGGCTGGGATGCTCTGATTATGTAGAGTTTTGAGATGGCATAATCGTCAATCAAGGCATAACTAGGATGTTGTGATTGTGTAGAGTTTTGAGGTGGTTGATCGATCATGATGTGACTAGGATATCGTGATTGTGTAAAGTTTTGAGATGGCATGATCTGCCCAATCAAACACGGTGTGACTGGGATACGGTGATTGTATAGAGTTTTAAGATGGTGTGATCATTGATCATGGCATGAAAATGAGAAATATCCATTTGTACACCACTAAACTCTCCTCCTTTGTAGATATATCATACATCCTAAAACTTTTCCTTTGTACCCAACAAATAGACACTTCCTTGCTTTTGCATCAAGCTAAATGATCTAGGTCTTTGTAAGAAGGTTTACTAGTATGATTCCAAAAGTAATTTTTTATCAAACCTTTGACTATAACTAAGATCTATGTGCTTAATGTAAAAATTATTTTATGTCTTTAATTATTTTTACCAAGCCTTTGGGCAAAGCTAAGACCTAGGTGCTTAATTCTTTTTATGTCTTTAATGGCCTTCACTTTTTAAAGAAGAAGGATTCTCTTTCTTTCTTTCTTGATCAAAGAAATATGTACATCTTTTTTTAAATGCATTATACTCTCCTTATAACCTATGATTAGAATATCTCTAACTTTGCATTCTTCATGTTATAATATATTTTTTGCTCCCTTGTCGTAATATACCTTGTTTTCAAAGCACCTCTATTGCATTTTAATGTCCACAAAGATTGATCCATAGTAAAGTGAGTATGTAAGTTGTACTTGAGTCATTTTCATTATGAGGTTTTTGTCGCAATGAAACATACCCATTCCTAAATCTTTCTTGATTTAGGTTTTAAATTTAATTATCTAATTCATCCTTCTAACATCGAGCTAAACTTGCTATCATAATATCATCACTAGTGGTGCCATCTGCCACGATGTGTGCACGAAGGTTCCTTGTGCAATGGATTAAATTCTTAGTTTTCATAGTACCTACATACTAGTTATGATTCGCCCAAATCCTTGGCCTGGGTGGAGGACTCTTCTATCAATCTCTTAAAAGGGAATCAAATGGCACAAATAGTTCCTTGGTTTTGACACCAATTTCTTGGTTTTTACACCAGTTCCTACTGTAGTCCAACACAACAAAAAATCCATCTTACAATTTAAAAGGATTATAACCAAATTTAATTCTATAATTAATCCTTCTCGCATTGATCTTATCCATTCAAATAGGTAAATAATACTTCTAACATTGAGCTGAACTATTCACACATGTACTCATAGTTATAATATCAAAAATAAAATTCCATGACACAATTTAAAACAAATGTAATCAAAGTGATAATTAAATTCAAAATACACAATTATTAATAAAAAGGATACTACTAAAAAGGGATCTTTGATAGAAAGGATAGTACTAAAAAATTTTCTCAATAAAAATTTATTAAAAAGCATGATAATCAAAGTGACAATTAAATTCAATATGCAATCACTGATTTTTTTAAAGGATAGTATTAAAAAGAGATCTTTGATTGAAAGGATAGTACTTTAAAAAATCTCAATTAAAAAATTATTTAAAAAACATGACAAAATCACTATAAGTCTATACCCCAATCCATAAAACGGCAATTTAACACTCTGACTCATGTACCTCGGACTTCGTTCTCACTCTTATAGTAAATTTTACATCAAAATTTAGGCTACACCTAGCTCAATCTAAATTACTCCAATCCTCCACTCCACATTTTTAGCCTCAAGTAAAGAAAATTTTGTAGGAGTCAACCCATATAGTAAAAAAACCACCAAAATTTACTTTTTTAGTTTCTAATTATTCCAGATTTCCTAAAGTCGATATACTGTCCTCATATGCTCTTGTTCTCCCACTCAACAATTTCCCATGGCATATAGATTTTTGTAAAAGGCTTCCCTATCTTTTTTATTTACCTTGTTCAATTAGTTCTATCTTCATAACTTGGAGAATCTCTTTGATTCCTTTGATTTGGTGTTAGATCCTCCCTCTTTGACTTGATCTTTCATTTCCCTTTTTAGGGGTTTTTTTCATCTTCTTGTGTTTCCTTTGTAATTTTTTCTGTTTTCTCAATTGGATCTTGGCCCATATTCTTTTTTGTGCTTGTAATCTCATGAGCACTAGCACTCTAATTCTTCTTTCTTTGGGTTTATTGTCTTCTTTGTGCTTAGCATTAGGAGATTACGTGTGTGTGGTGTTGATGGCCCATGTGATGGTTATAATGCGGTGTCCAATGTTAATACCTACATTGGACAATCTTGATAGAGATGGCCCACTCAACAACATGGGCACATGTGTCAACACTACACTTATCATCCTTGAACATACAACCACTACATTACCACCATATCCAAATCACTCTATAGGCTTCCTTGGTGCATATTATGCTACTGCATACATGGGGATGTAACTACCTCTTTACTGCAGCTACAAATGGTACATCACACACAATCCCTCAAGGTTTACACCTTATTAGGAGGGTGGGTACAACTTGTCTTATGTTTCTCATGCATGACTGATACCAATTCCTTGGTTACCTTATCCACTACAACTTGTGGCTCACTTCCATGATGAGACTTGCTTGCTACTATGAGATAGTGATGTTGAGAAAGAGACATTATCATGCATATCTTTGTGATTATAACCTAGTTGATCTTCTACTTAACAACTCTTTTGAAGCAATTGTCCAATGTTGAAGAGGTTTCCACTTCTTCCATTCTTTGCACTTCTTATAGAATTCTTCTATTGAGAGCATCAATAAAATATTTTTTTATGCCTTGGTTCTTAGATCTCTCAAATTTGGCAATGACACTACAAAGCTTAGCTATGTAGTTTCTTACCCTATCTGTTTGTGTTCTGGTTCTTGTAGTTTGAGAATTGGTTGGTCTTAAAAGCTAGTTGGTTGGGAACCTAGTTATCAAGTCAAGTCATGGGATCTTCCACACTTGTGTAGCAACATGTAGGTCTTTGACCTATTCACATGTAGTACTTGTTGGCACATTGGAAAGGTCCTATGCATAATCTGCATCTATTTTGCTTTTTTGAGAAGTGTGGTAAACCCATTCACAAACATTGTGCAAGTAGTCTCAAAGTGCTATAAGTACTTTAATGCATTGCCACAGAGAACGGAGGTAAATGTGATGCAAGCAAACCCAAGATTTGGGATTGATATTTTAATTCAAATGTGTTATATTGTGTCCTCTTGCCCCATGTGTGGTTTGAACACGGATTTGACTCACTTTTTTTCCATGCTTCATATTAATCTCGAAAGGTTTCAAAGCTTTATTAATAATCCAAATTTTTATGTTGTGGTCATTAATTTTTGTAAAAAGTATGGTTGTCTTTGGGGGGTTTGTAAGGTTGTTGATTTAAAACCTTAGCATTATTTTGTGTGAATAGGAACATTAGGGTAGTAACATATGGTGTACCCAAGTATCTGCTCATTGAGTAAGTTCATTCGAGAGAGAGACGCTCTCAAATGCACTTACACAGTGTCACCCCATGTGCAAACCAACACTTACAAGAGGCTGGAAATTAAGGACTTCATAAATGGCAAGCTCAAGCTATATTATATAGCTAATCTCTCTGATAAGTAAAGATTTACATTCATGACATCTTTAGAGGAACATCTTAGAATTGTTATCTAGTCTGCAGACATCAAACACTAAGGGGAATTTGGCAGTGCATGCATTCTTCCAGCTGCTAGTGGAAGACTGACCTTTACCGAAAGCAAGAACCACACGGCACAATGCGTCACTTGCGCATTCTTGGAAGAGAACTGATGTGGAATAAAATCAGTTTTCAGCCATGCAAAAGGGCCACTGAATAACCCCACATGTCACATAGATCTATAGCATTAGACTGATCTTTTTACTCATCAAGTAGGATATAATTTATTTACAAAGTCCTCCAAAAATTTGCTGATACCAACCATATACTCAAAAGTTATAACTCGAGTATCAAAAGAGCTCTGCAAATGACAATACTTAATAGATGTATCTAACTTATTAAAGACTATGGTCTGTCAGGACTGCTCTGCTGTACTACCTTCTGGGGTCATAATTAGTGTTCGGAAAAATGTATAACAGTAATGAGACCTTGTCAACGTAGTGTCTAGGCTCACATGTTTCTCAGAACATGCTTTGGCTATGCAACCTTCCATAGTGATTGGTATCAGTTAATGAAGAATGGCCTCCTTCAAAATTATACAATGCATTCTTACTTCTTTGCAACACCACCAGTAGTTGGCCTGGAAGCACCATGAGAAAAATGCATGAGCTGAAGGTTTATACGACGGGTCTACACTTACATGCATTAGTTTGCAAGCAAACATGCTCTCTCTCTCTCTCTCTCTCTCTCTCTCTCTCTCTCACACACACACACACGCACACATACACCCCAATTCATAGACAGAGCACCAGCAGGATAAAAGATCTCAAAAGTAGGGATAACAGGTAGGTAGACTTACAATCCCACAAAAACCTTAAAGGCATCATAGATTCCCCATTGTGCTCCTGTTAAAGTGCCGATCATCACAATTCGAAGTGGAAGACCACGAGTGAACAATCCGAGCAGCCCCATTTTTTGGACAGCCTTCACAAACATAAAGAAAAGCCAGTAAGGTCTCCTTTTGACACCATTCTCATGATCGAGCGATTAATATTAATGAGCATTAGTTGAAAGGCATTCCAAACTGCAGTAAGGCCCTTTCCCGAAGAGCCTGCGAAACCCTGATAGATAGGCTATAGATGGCATGATTTCTGGACACCCATTTTGCATGATGGACCCTTACATCACCGACAGTCGCGCCCTTTGAATTGTTCAGGAAAGACACCAGGTTGTCGGCAGGATGAGAGATGATGGCACAGAAAACTCCTGCAATGTAACCTCCAGCGAAACTCACTCCCAGTTGGGTAGGCTTGGAGCACTCGTTCTTGGGAATCGGCACCACATGTTGATAAAGCAGTTCGACAGTCTTTTCAAAGCAGGCAAACTTCATCATTGTGTCTGGTATCATAGGGAAACTGCCGAAATTATCAACTGCTTTAGGTGGGAAACACACAGAATATCACATGCCCATAAGCACACTTACAAGGGATTTGGCGGCCCCAAAGCGGCACTAAACCCTTGTACAACCTGTCAGATAATGTTGAAAAATACATATTAAATAGGGATATGAATAAAGAAATTTAAAGGTTTGAAATCAAGCCACATAATGCATACCCTAAGTATCCCTCTGATGCAACGAACTTGGGAAATCCGTCTGCCAAGCCTCTTGCAAAACCTGGCTGAGTTTGAACCCGGACTTTCACAGCTTCAAAGGGGCACAGTGCGACATCAGCAATGAACTCGGCTGATGCGGATCCTGCCAGATAGATGAGGGTTTTGTACTTCTCTGCATTCTCGGCACCTGCCAAATCCGAGTAATACTTCTTAAAGTACTCGTAGAATCCAAACTTGCAAGCACCTTGGGCACTGTACCCCAACAGTGTAGGTACCCAGCCCCTGAAAAGGCCCTTTGGCCCTTGCTCTTTCCAAAGGATACCAAAACCACTTCCAATACTCTTGTACTTGACCGGATCAATCTGTCCAAAGGAAAGTAGGAACTATAAGGAGGTTCTGAATCCTTAGTGAAGAGGTAAGTGGTAAATGCACAATGGGGCAAACAAATAACATGGTGTTTTGTATGGTGAAAATGTCATGGGACAAACAAACCACATGGTGTTGTGCAAACTAGAAATACCATGGGTGAACAAAACGCACGGTGTTGTGCAGAGTGAAAATACCACAGAGAGCAACAAACAAACCCGTCCTAGAGCGAATTGATGCCCTTCTGGCTGTACTGGAACTGATCGAGAAGCTACGAGACTCTCTCTCTCTCTCTCTCTCTTCTTCTTCCTGCTACATGGTGTTGTGCAGAGTGGAAATGCCATGGACATGGTATTGTGCACAGTGGAAATGCTATGGGCTGCAGAATAGGGCGACATGATGTTGTGCATGGTGGAAATACCATGGTGCGAAAAAACCACATGGTATTGTACATAATGGAAATGCCATTGGACACACAACCTGTTGTGCATAGAAATTGCCATGGGCAACAAAACATCTGTTTTACATGCGATTGAGAAAGCTTGAGGGAGTACCTGCATGTTGCATTTGACAAGATCGAGGGGAGTGACAGCCGTGTGTGTAATGCCGCAGCTGAGGATGCCACCCACTGTGCAGGCAGCATAGAACTGCGGGGAGTACATGGCGATCTTGCCGGGCTCGCTGGGCGCCGGGATCGTGAAGGCTGGACTGAGCCCACCATCGCCTATCGGCACAGTCATGGCCCTCTCTGAGGCAGAAAGGGCACCCACGCTGCCCCCATGATGAGGAAAACGGTCGGACACCACCGAGCGCGCCATAGCAGAGGCCGCGCCTGGAGCCCTGTATAGACTCGCCGGCAGAAAGGACGACAACTCGCTCCGGCGGCTGAATGATGGCGCCATAACTGTAGAGCTTGCACAGAATCTGGCTATGGCGGGGCGGCCTGTCTGAGAGTGAGAGAGAGTGAGAGAGAGTGTTTACACGCTTCTTTAGGACCACATATGAAAAAATTTAACATCTCCCCTAACTAAGGTCTAATGTGATCTTAATTGCAAGCTGATTTTTTAGATGCAATTAATTTTAACATCTCCCCTAAGGTCTAAGGTCTAATGTGATCTTAATTTTAGATGCAATATTTACCACCAATTTATGAGAGCCCATTTTCTAATGTGATCTTAATTTTAGATGCAATCTTTACCACCAATTTATGAGAGCCCATTTTCTAAATGCAACCTTTACTTCCATTTTCTTGAGGCAATCTTCTCTCTTCCTTAAGGAAGGCTTCTCAATCCTTGAATTTCAATTTGTCGGTTAGCATTTCTAAAGCTAGTCACTACTCTTAGGGTTGTGACATCTAGGTTTTGTATGCTTATTCACCCTAAAAACTGTGATCAGATGTAGAAACAAGACTTAGAAACAATGCAGAGGAAAAGTGTTGCGCAAGCAAGATTGGGAAATACGATGTAGAGGGCAGGCAAGATTGAGAAATATAACTACAAAAGGAGCCAAATGAGAAACTCAACAATGATTCCATCCACTCCAAGGCATCCTCATCAATATGTAAGTTTAGCTAGGAAACATCATAAGTGTTGGATATCAATGCCTTACACTCATATAATAATGTATAGGCATTGCCTCACTCATATGAAATAGATATGGCTGAGCAACATGAGCACACAAGATTTGAGGGTGCATGAGGGCATGAGATCCTTAAGCATGGATTCTCACAAACTAAAAAATAAGTAGAGTGAAATAAGCTAGAAGATGATTTGTAATAAACTTGAAAGGGTTTGTCTACAATGTATAGCCTTGGGAAAAGGCATCTAGATCCTACTTCTCTCCTAGATTTTATTCCTTGAATATCTCAAGTCTATAGATTAGAATCCCATCTTTCTTCTATGTCTTATAGTCACACCTATTCGTCACACGTGACGCTTTTCACCTAATAACATAAATGTCTTAATGTCACCTAAGAACATTAACTCAAAATTTATTTAACTAGTGCAACTTGGTGCTACCAAATAGACTTGATTTTAACACACCCCTTCAATGTCAAGTTGAGGTTACAAGAAAAGATAGCCGTTGATGTTTTATTGATGAAGATTGTATAATTAATTACACCTAGTCACTATGCTTGAACTATCCTTTGGGGGTTCTATGTTCTCCTTTATGTGATACTTGTAACCTAGGACCTACAAGAACAAAAGGGCACATGCTATCCCACATGTCACTGAGTCACAATAACAACGCCATTGCTCTAGCCTTTGGGTCTAGATTTATTCCTAGCCTTGGATCTAGTTCATGAAGAGCCCATCTCCTCTCTTTGATTGATTAGGGACCTTGCATAATTACACCTAATCGCTATGCTTAAAATATCCTTTGGAGGTTGTATGTGCTCCTTTGTGTAATACTTATAACCTAGGACCTACAACAGCAAAAGGACACATGCTATCCCACATGTCATTAAGTCACAACAACAACACCATTGTTATCCCACATGTCATTGAGTCACGACAACACCACCATTGCTCTAGCCTTTGTGTCTTGATTTACCTAAAATGGCAATAGCTTTTGTTGAGGCTTGTTCTAACATTGCTCTAGCCTCTATGTCTATATTTACCTAAAATGGCAATAGCTTTTGTTGAGGCTTATTCTAAATAACTTGATAGAATTTTCAGCTAAAAAAGTATGAGAATCTTAGTAATAGCATGGAGAATATCCATCTACAGTAGTTTGAAAGATATTCACTATATCAAGGAAACTTATATTTTTCCTAGCTATATATAAAGCTACAATAGATTGTTGAGAGAAGGTAAACTAAAGCCATAGGCCTACAAACTAATACCATGTAAAATATATATTATGGTGAGTGAAGGTATGAGATCACTACGAAGGACTAGAAGCCATCTTTAAAACTCACAAATTAGTAAAGTGTGTTGCGATTTTGAAGAGCCAAGTACAGAGAGATCCCACCTCCCACCTCCCACCTCCTAGCCACCCTTATGAGCTCCACTCTCTCCCTGCTCTGCTGCCCAGAGCAAAGGGGCGTGCACAGGGATGAGATTGAGCATACACCTCTTGTACCTTATATATTTTTCCCATCACACAGCCAACTTCTCATGTGGGATATTATCCCTACTTATTGCCACATTTCACACGATTAGTCTTTCAACAAAGTGAAACAAGCTAGAAGATGATACATAATAAACTTGAAAGTGCTTACCTACGGCTATAAACCATAACTCTTCTCTAAAATATTATGGTGAGTGAAAGTATGAGATCACTACTACGAAGGACTACAAGCCATTAAAAACTCATAAATTAGTAGAGTGAAACAAGCTAGAAGATGATACATAATAAACTTGAAAATTCTTACCTATGGCTATAAACTATAACTCTTCTCTATTAGAAAAAATAGGTAAAGGTATAAATTATAACTTTAGAATGTATTTAAAGGTACAATTTATAACCTTACCTATTTTCTTACCGTGTTAAATATCGAGTTAGTGTATTGTTGGTATTATATATTTGTGCCTATGAGCATAATTGTGTTAGGATTAATTGTGGAGGAGTCCAATTAATTGTTCTAGCCAATATGAGTGACGCTTGTGAGTACTAGGAGAGTGCGAGGGTACCCATTGAGGTGTCCCATATATGAGCATGGTATGCGAGTGTTGATCATGGTGTTGCGTGGAGTATTTATGACAATGTGCCAATTTTCATATTTAATTAATATCATATTTTGGCTTGGCAGAGGGTTGTGTTTGTGATAGCAATCTATATTCTATGGTTAGCACATTATTGTGTGTAGATCACTTTATTTATTACAAAAGTAGTGTGTTGCTTCAACATGACCCAGATTTGGATAGAGCAACCATTCTCATCTAAAATCTCACCTACAACTTCACTGCTACACTCCCCCCCTGCTAGCTTAAACAAAAAGTTTTCAGGCTTCTTGCTATTATAAAATGTTTTTCTCCTAATCCAATTTACTTCCTTCCTAACAGCCATCTCATCCTCTTGTTTCAAAGCATTCTAACACTTAAAAAATTTAGTGATTTCGTCTTCAATAAGACCATCAACCTATCTTTTCTTTTGAAGATATTCCAACTGTCTGGTCCAATTTCTCCTTTCCTGTCTCTTCTCCTCAGCTCTTAATTTCCCTATAGCCCTAATGACTCCTTGCATCTCATTAACAAAACTTCTCCATGACCTTGCATTCATTCCTCTGACTTTTAACCTATTCATGGCTTGCTTAGTGTATTCAATAAAAAGATTATCCTTTAGCAAGAGGTTATTAACTCTCAACTTTCTAGTTGGATACTGATCCATCTCAGCCTTTCCCAAGTCCTCATAATGCCAACTCCACTTTAGAGGCATATGATCAGACACACTGAGCTAAAGTCAATTGCCACCCTAAAAGTGTGGAACCCAGGAAGCTTGTTGACTGAAGAAAAGTCTATCAATTCTGGAAGAGGAACTCAAATATTGAAAGCTATAATATGTGTGCCCAGGAGACTCCCTCCATCCACCAACCCAATTTTCCCTCTCAGCTCATCCCACTTACCTTTCTCACGCCCTATCAGAAACTCCCTCCAGTCCTATCTACAAGATTCTCTACCATATTAAAGTCACCCACCATGATAATACACATGCAAAATATTCATGTTACTTATCCATTCCCACATACCACTCCTAATTTTATAATTATGCACTCCATATATGTTAATTAGCCAAACTTTCTCCCCATTGATCAGAATTTCCACCACCAACATCCTACCATTAGGATGATTAGCTATAATAGTTGGATTAAAATCTCTCCTAATAACAAACATCACACCGCTATAACCCGAATTCACTCCCCCATACAAAACCAACCATTCCTTAAATCTATCCTCCTCAAAACTTTGGCTCCAAAAAGATTATGTTCCTAAATTGCATAAATAGATAACCCCCATTCTTTAACTACTCGCGCTTAAGCTACCTTGGGATTTATCCCCACTGTCAACCTTCCCCAATTGACTCCCTTTCTTTCTAGCTTCATCCTTTGTTTGTTTAAAATTCAATTTCCCTTTTGGCTTAACCCATTTCCCCTGCAAATACCCCTTCTCATCTTCAGAAGCTTTCTATTTACCCTTCCCCTCCTCCACTTGACCACAATAAGCTGAATTTCTCTAACACTATTTTCACCTCCCACCTCTCCATTCATCTTCCCCTCACCTTCAGGTTTTTCAAGCACTGCCTCAACATAGTTTCTAGCAATGTGACCAAAACCCCTACACTTAAAACAAAGCACTTGGGAAAGGACCAAACTTAAGACCTAATTCCAACTTGCCCAGCTCTCCCAGATCAATTTCTATTGATTTCAGAGTCTCAATCCTAGTGTTCCACGATATACAAACATTGTTGGCCTGCCTACCCCCCGCGTCATCACCAAGTAAATATAGCATAGGACCCAGTGCTCTATAGCGGCATCTCATAAGGCAGGTCTAAGCCAGGGAGGAAGACTAGAGATGTCCACCCAAACCGGATAGGCTTCCTGGAGGCTTCTACTCACATCAAACACATGATCAAAAGGGAAGACATGTACCAATCTATGACCTATGAAAAGCGGAGACTTCAGAAACAGCTTTGAAACACATTGCGCTTTGATAAACAACACATTAAAAAAACCTTTTCCTAGGTAAAACACATTGGACACCATACGATCATGTAAAATCTCTTCTTGCAACCACCTACCTAGCTCAGACTTAGCAAAAGGTTTACCAGGACAGAATAAAATCACGCTACATTGTGAAAATAGATCAATTTGACGCTTGATAAGCCCGGGATTCACACCTCAAGCATACCTTCCTTTCTTGAATCTGGGCATGGGCTTGAAGCCTTTCGTTCATCTAGTTGGGCACGTTTTTCTTTCTCTCCCTCTCACCAGCTTCCTCTTCGCAACGCCTCTTCATGTCCAGGAAACCACCATCCTGGGCGCACATGCACGCACAAGCAGTCTCGAATCCCCTTGGCGTACAGGGATATGCATCCCCACATGCGTCAAATTAACTCGCCACTCCCCAACTAATATCAATGATTACCTTCACACGTGACCCATGTTCCCACTCCTAGCCAAAGCCATTGCCCCATTAGGATCACTCCTGTGCTACAGAAGGTGATATCTACAAGGCAACATGGGTTCATCAAAGTGAGATCAATATATGACAATATTTTTGCTGCCATGCTAGGCAGAGATATTGCTTTAAAAACCCAACAAAAATTTGTTATGTTACAGCTAGATTTGGAAAAAGCCTACGATAGAGTGCATTGGTCTTTTGTGGCTAGAGTGATGGAGAAGTTAGGTTTTGGACCCAAAATGGCCAATTGCATTTACACTCTCACTTGGGGAAGCCAATCTAATGTTCTGTTGAATGGTAGAGTAATTGAAGGCTTTGTCATTAATAACATATCTATAAGGCAAGGATGCCCTCTTGCCCCTCTATTGTTTGCCATTACTTCTCACCCACTGATTGTCGCCCTGGAAGATGCTTGTTCAAAAGGCACTATTGTTGGATTAAGATTGAAGTATAGGGAGCAGCTAGTCATTCAATGTTTTGTTGATGACTCATTGCTATTTCTCAAGGCTGACAATGAAAATATGAGACAGGCTTTAAACATTATTCAGGAATTTGCAGATGCCTCTGGTTCAAGGTGCAATATCCAGAAATCTAGGATTGTCAGAGGATAATGATTTTGATTTACAAAGTTGGGGATACGAGGTTGTAAGAGGGCAAATTGTAAGACATCTGGAAGTCCCTTGTGGGGTGGATGTCTCAAATAAATAGCTAGTGGATTGGGCCTTAGATAGATTCTTAGCAAAAATAAAGAAGTGGGAAGGGGTCATAATTCCTTTCCATGATAGAGTTGTGATTTGTAATACAATGCCGAATACATATATAATGTTTCTATGCCCTATGGTAGAGTTTGGTAAAAGTCATTGGAAGAGACTCTTGGGTCCTATAAGGGATTTTTTAATGGAGAAATGGCAAAGGTACTGGGAGGGTTATAGCTTGGTTGGCTTGGGATAAATTGTCTATGCCAAAGAGTGAAGGGGGGATTGGTATTGTGCACTTACCCACTTAAACTTCAGCCAGGGTGGCTCGGTTTCTTCCAAAATGTTTGTCTCAAGAAGAAACGTGGACTAATATGGTCATAGAATTGGTGGAGGGCTCTGTGGTCTTATCTAAAGGGAGTTGGAAGGGTTTGAGTTGGAGGGAAAAACTGCTTTCTTATGATCCTTTAAAAGTGACTTCCTCCTCCTTTAGTAAGAGGCTCAGTAAGCAATTGGAAAGATATGTTGAGTTTGATGGTTTGGGATGGGGTGTACAGGGCTTTAGGGAATTCATTACTTAGCGTAAGTATATGGTGGTCTCATAAATACAACCCACCACCGGGCCTGTTGTGACACTTATTTTGCAAGGAGGTTGAATAATAGGGGTTTAAGAAGGCTAGTTGACTGTTGGGATGAAATAGTGGTGGGGTGGAAAGAACTTGATCAATTGCATCAGGAATATGATTTATCTTCAAGGGAAAGGGATCTTATGAGACAGGTGTTGGGATGAAATAGTGGTGGGGTGGAAAGAACTTGATCAATTGCATCAGGAATATGATTTATCTTCAAGGGAAAGGGATCTTATGAGACAGGTGTTGATTTAGATCCAGGGGGTGGTGCTCTACTTCCTTTGATGAATCTTGTTGGATGAAGGACTTGGCTTGGGTGAATGGGGTCAAATTGATGAAAGGGCATTGTATGTAGAACTAAGGAAAGGGCATTTGAATGTGGATTAGTGTAACAGAATATGGAAGGTGAGCTGGAGTCCTGGTTGTCGGAAAAAGAAATGTAAAGAATTGTGGGAGTGTCCCATTCCTATTAAGTTTCATATGTTCTTTATGGAGAATCTGCATGTGGGCTCTTCCTTTTGGAGTGAAACTTATGGAGAAGAACTTTACTCTAGTGGGTGCTATCCCAAATGCAGATCTACTTTAGAGGATGGCAAACATGCTTTTTGGAATTGCCAAGCTATCAGAGGAGCATGGGGAAAAATAATGAAATGGGTGGAACATGGATTAGGGTTTTAGACACAGTGGGGGGACTGGATTTTGAACAAATGGGTCGTTAATGATGAGGGAGCATATGTGTTATTCAATACAATCAGGGCCTGCTGTCTTGGGGAAATCTGGATTTCTAGGAATTGTATTATGTTTCAGAATGCATTGGATGTTGGGTTGGATGTGACAGGAATGATGCATAAATGTATGTATATGTGTAGATGTATGATTTGTGTGAATAGGTTAGAGATTGATGGTCTAGATTTGATGTTACAGAGATTGCAGAATGGCATCAACTGACTATTGATCTGGCTTGGATCCCCTCTTGCATTCTAGGGAAACCTAACTTGTAGTTGAATTGATGGAGGTCTCTCTGGATGTGAAGCCTAAACAAGTGAAGCTTGGTCCCAAGACTAAAAGATGATACTTGAAAGAGAAGCAGATAGACCATACATTTGTGGCTTTCATAGAGAACCCAATGGGAACAAGGCCCACTATCAAGATCTGGTCAAGGAAGGGAGGTGTGCTGGAAAAACAGACCCCTAGAGGGTGTACCATCGAAGCTTTAATGGAGGCTTCTATTCCGTTGAATTATCATGTGTCTTGGGAACAATCCTCTTTTGTATTGGAGGAGGGAGATAGATGGAATCATTTATGTGAATTGCTAAACAAAAGTGAATAGAGATGTGGGAGTAGGGACACCTGGCTTCAGTTTGATGTAAAAAGCTTTTTGCTGAGTTTTGTACATATATGTATAATTATTGGTAAATAAAATAAAATAAAAGATATAAATTCAAGACTCGACACACAGCAACCGGTTATTGAAGTGGCGGCGACCGCCGGCCAGCAGGCTCCGGTCGTTGCTGCCCTTAGCAACCGAGTTCCGCCCCACGACGCCCGACTTCGCCGACCCCACCCTGTCTGGAACTCAATTCCGCCCATCGCCGCCCGCCCCTCCATGGCCGCCGCCCCTCTTGGACGCAGCGTGTCCCTTTCCTCTTCCAATGATGTCGTAGCACGACCAGGTGAGCTCAAGGCCAAGTTCAGGTTGCAGCAGTAGCAGCAAGCGATCTCTAAAGGGCCGGTGCAGACCTCTCGACGTATGGCGGAGCGCGGCGGAGGAAGATTTCAACAAGATTCTTTAGTAGCACTTCTTTAGATAATAATACCTATTATTTTGGTTTAGTTTAGAGGTAGCAAACTGGCGTGTAGTTAAGTCGGTTGAACGGTGTAGTTAAGTCGGTGGAACAATTGGGTTCACACCAGCTAAGTTGGTAGAACGGTGTAGTTAAGTTGGTAGAACAGTGTAGTTAAGTTGGTAGAACAATCGAGTTTCATGATAGAGACCCGGGTTTGATGCCTGGCAGCTTCACGGCGCGGCGAATGGCACGTTTGTTGAGTTGATGGACTAGATCCACTCTCCCAACAAGAGATATCAAAACTTATCACTTAAAATAGACTAAATGTCTTGAAGCTTGGCCTTAGTTACATAGTTGACATTCTTGCCAAGAAAGAGGGGAAATAACTACAAATTTTAAGATTCTTCAAAAACAACAATAAATCACTCTCTGATAGTTTAAACAACAAAATTGAGTTCAAAAACCTAGTAAAGCTTAAAATCTAGAGACTATGGGCAGTAACACATGATGTTGAAGTTGAAACATCACACTAGTGTAAAAGAGAAAAGCCTATACTTTTGACTCGAACCATATGATAAAACTCTTATAATTAAGAAAGAGGAAAAGATCATCAACAGTAGCTACGAAATTTTTCAGTAACACTACACATGTAAGACCTTATCTAGTACAAACTAACCAAAGTAAATGACTCTTAGTCTAGCATAAAATATATGTTTCCAAATGTTTTTTTTAACGTAGAGACTTGAAGAAAACACAAAGTTAAACAATCATGATAGTCTGATGTCTAGTATGTATCTTTTAGATGTAGAAGAAGCTACATGTTGGAACATCATTTGCTATTAAGACCCGAGACACCCGAACTTTAAAGTATGCTTAGACAATCATGTTTCACACAGTTGGCCCACTAAGTATATGTTACTTATTCTCCTTTGATATTGAAAAAAACTTTTAGAATATTAAACTTCGTTGTTATCATTTTCCTTGATGTTATACTGGTATGGGATGATATCAATAGTAAGGAATTTGAGTGTAACAAAACACGATATTTATATGGACCAACTCAATACTTGACCCTAGTTCTCATCACTTCATTCCAAGACTATTTAGATATTTATCATTTAGAGTTAGTACTATCTATCCATAAATTCCATTGATCCATCCATAAATTCAATTGATCCATCAATTGAATATTCACTCTAGAAATGATACTTGGTGCACACCTGAGTGGTTTTTCCACACTTGTATATACCTCATCGACTCATATAAGCAAACCTGCAACCGAGATCAGTTGCAAATATAAGCAAGAGGGATGCTAAATAATCCACTCTATGATGATTGATCAATTAAAAGCTCTCCATCCATAAATTCAATTGAATATTCACTCTATAAATGATACTTGGTGCCCACCTGAGTGGTTTTCCCATACTTGTTTACACCTCATCATCTCATATAAGCAAACATGTAACTACTAACCGAGGTCAGTTGCAAACCCCCAAGTAAGAGGGATGTTAGATAACCCACTCTATGATTGATACTAGCGATCTAGGATTATGGGCATATACATTTGGGGCCATGCTAGTGTTATTCGTATTGCGGGTGATTTATCATGTTAAATATCAAGCTAGTGTATTATTGGTGTTATAGGTAAGAGCATAATCATATTGTTATTGATTGTTGAGGACTCAAATTAATTGTTATAACTAATGTGATTATTGATGCTTGTGTGAGCAATAGGTAATGTGAGAAGTGCGAGAGTACCCATTGTGATGTCGCATATTTAAGCATGGTGTGCGAGTGCCAATTATATTGGCATCGAGGACCACACATACGCACATACGCAGCTATGGGGGATGAAAGATATCCATGACAGGTGTGTAGGAGTAGAGTGCAAAAAGAGAGATGAGATGGAAGCTCAAGCCATGACAATGGTGTATAAGGGGAGATAGAGGGAGCATAATAGAGAGAGATTGTACAACATAATGATAAATGAATTATGATAATACTTCCAACATGTACATTACTTTTATATGCATCAAGCCTCATCTTTTAACCTAGACATTAATAAAGGGGATGTCCACACCAATGGATGCACTACTAAACTCCAAAATAGCCAACAAACCCCCCTTTGAAGTGATGGAGGCAATGTCTAGATAGTTTTCAATAGTCCCTATACTCCAACACTAGCAAAGAAACAAGACATGGTCCTAGCTTCAAACTCAAAGGCTAGTAAGCATGGCTCAAAGACTAGTGAGCATGGATCCAAAGGCTTAGAGGCTCAACAAACATGGCTCAAAATACAAGCATGCTCTTTGTGAAAGAATCAAAGGTCAGGTCCTACCTCATGAGACAAACACAACCTACAACATCATATCAAATCAACCCCCCTCGCTCTAAGTAGGGTAAAGAGGAAATGAAGGAGAATTACAAAAATATTCAGATTTTGGACGACATCGCGAGCAAGGAATCCATGAATATAAAATATTTAGATTTTGAAGGACATCCCAGGAAGAGAATCCATGACTAATAACATCATAGGAATTAGAAGAACTTTTAGATTTTTTAAAAAAAAACTCTCCATATTGATGCAATGTCGATGAAGATCTTATTTTGAGGTTGTTCCCAACAACAAGTGATGAACAATTGGGCTATCTTTTTAGGCTCAAGGGCTAAGGCAGAGAATCTATGTATGCAAAATAGGGAAAAAACCCTAATTTTATGTCAATGCAGAAGCTTCACTTTGATGTTGGAGACTTAATGTTGAGAAAACCCCAAATCCTTTGCAGGCCACCAAATCTCTAATTTGATGAATTTCTCTATATTGGAGAAAAGCCCCAAATTTCTCAAGTTACAGAATGCTAATTTCTCATTCAATCTATGAAATCCTCTTGAGGGCTATAAAACCCTATTTATATCAACCAATAGACTTGCAGAGCAGATAGTGGGAGTCATGGGCTAAATTTTGGCCCCTTGAAGTAGACTCTACTAGATAGCTTCTATGATGTGTGTTTTACTTCTACAAGCTATTAGATAGATGTTGATTTGGGACTGTTGTTGACCTCCTATACTTACATTTCAGGGTTGAGGATTCCCTTCTAGCTAGTGGTATCAACCTTGCTTGTAAGAGAATGATGAGATGATGGTGGCTCAACTTAGCAAAAAAACCAACAAGGTTGAATGGAAGAAAACATAGGTTTGATGGTGGGGAAGCAGAGAAAATGGAGAAACCCTTAAAAACAAAGAAACCCTAAAAATGAAAGAAAATGTACGTTTAATGGTGGGACAGTAGAGAAAGTACAATAACCCTAAAAATGAAAGAAAATGTACGTTTAATGGTGGGACAGTAGAGAAAGTACAATAACCCTAAAAATGTAGAAACCCTTAAAAACGCAAAAACCCTTAAACCCTTAAAACCATAAAAAATGCAAAAACCCTAAAAATATAGAAAGGTAAATGACCATGATAGCGTGGAGAAAAGGGTTAGCCAAGCATGAGCATGGTGGGATAGAAAACACAGGTAAGAGGTAGATAGGGTGGCTCTCATACCATATTGGCATCCAGGATCACATAGAGAGAGCTTGTAAGAGAGAGAGATACAGGGAGCACAATGTAGAGAGATTGCACAAAATAATCATGAATGAATTATAATAATATTTCCATCGTGTACATATTTCTTTTATAGGCATCAAGCCTTATCTTTTGACCTAGACCTTAATAAGGGTTGTTCACACCCTATGGGGATGTTCACACCAATGGACACACTACTAGACTTTGAAATACTCAACAAATCATGATATTGTGTTAAGTATTTATGACAATGTACCATTTTTTATATTTAATTAATGATGTATTTTGGCTTGGTAGGGTGTTGTATTTGTGATGGCAATCTGTATTCCATTATAAGCACATCATCGATGTGTAGGAGATCAATTTATTTATTGCAAAGGTAGTGCACAAGGTAGTAAGGTTTATTTTTGTAAAATAAGACTCAAATTTATTGGCTCCAAGGGTCTATTTTTAGAATAAAATATTTACATAGTCCAGATGGGAAGTGGGGAGCCACCATCTGGAGGGGGTAGATTGGACCCAATGATGTGTTGTGAGTCTTTCTTCTTTGTTTTTTCTCTTCAAATTTTATTTGTTGATATGTTTGCAATTTGAGTCTCATCACAACCAAAATTACAAGCCACATCAATCCTTAGCTTGGAAAGTTTCCATTGAAATATACATGGGCTTCCTGAAACGGTATGAATGCATGAATTTAATTAGCATGTTTGTATGCATTTGAATATCAAAATACCACACCCACTCTAAGGAACAAAATACATAAAATATCCCTAAAGTAATATGCCATCAATAGGCAGTACACCCTAAAATCACTACATGGATACATATTGATAAAATGCATAAGAATGTCCCTAAAATGATGATATACTCCTAGGCGATGTACACTCTAAAATTAGTACATGGATGTCAAAAATTGATAGTGAAAAAGATTAGTAATGCCATGTGGATCAATACATATTTCAAATCAATACATGCCAAAAATTAGGATACCACCACACAACAAAATAGCACCAACAATCAATGCACCACCAAGTTGATATACTTGCATCCATCAATACATCTATGTAACCTAAAAAATTGATACGCCATTGATAATTGGTGCATGCCTAGGACTGGTACAAATGTACCGATGATAATAATAATGTGTCACTCCCAACAAAATTTTGATATGAAAAAAGAGAGAGAGAAAATGGCCCTAGGGCCCTCGTTAGTCAAAACACTCCTTTTCATTCTCGAATGAGAATTATTTTCACCCATAAATTTTCCCCTTCCCCTTACAAGGCTCTATATCATGCCACCAGTCCCAACACATTAAGACACAGTTGTTTTACATCATGATTGGCATTGCTTCAAAGTCCCAACCATTTACTTACACCAAATTGACTTTCATTAAAACCCTTTTAACCTTTGCATCCGACCCCTGCTAGTAAGAGGACTCCACCAAAACATTTCTAAAGGTCTAGATCTACTAAGACATGTCAATTTGATGAAAGCAAATAAATAGATACTCTCCTTTGAAGACCCCACACTTTCTTTCAATCAGGTAATGGGACCAAGATAAAAAGCTTCCAAACACCTTCCCAAATACATCCATACCCCACCTTGATACCTATGTATAGAGCCCTCTCAATGCTAGCGGGACAACTCCAAAAACCATGCCAAAAGTCTTCACAAGCAGTTAGGCATCTATGACACATTTTAGATTTATATCTACTATGAAGAAATGTAATGCAAAGAGTTTGTTAAAGCTTGGGTTAGTTTGAGGCTCTAGACTGATCAAGGTTGGGTTATATCTATGACACATTTTAGATTTATATCTATTATGAAGAAATGTAATGCAAAGAGTTTGTTATAGTTTGGGTTAGTTTGAGGCTCTAGACTGAGCAAGGTTGAAAATTGAGTGGTGAAGGACTAAGCAAGCATTGTTTTAGTTTTATTTTTAATCCCAAAAATAAATAGATACATTTAAAATTATAACCTAATAATGATATATATGTGTTTATATATATATATATATATATATATATATATATATATATATATATATATATATATATAAACACACACACACACACACACACATATATATAATTATTAGGTCATACTTTTAAATGCATTCAATAATGATACATTTAAAAGTATGACCTAATAATGATATATGTGCTTTTGCATATATATATATATATATATATATATATATATATATATATATATATATATATATGTATATATGTATATATATATATATACATATATATATATATATATATATGTATGTATGTATGTATGTATATATATATATATACATATATATATATATATATATGTATGTATGTATGTATGTATGTATGTATATATATATATATGTATGTATATATATATGTATGCTTTTGCATATATATATATATATATGTATGTATGTATGTATGTATATATATATATGTGTGTGTGTGTGTGTGTGTGTGTGTGTGTATGTGTGTATGTATGAATATAATTTTTTTCAATTGATTTATATGACCTAATAGTTGTTTAAATGTGTTTATGCCATGTGTATATGATATAACAATTTTTCATTTATTTATATGACCTATTAATATTATGTATGTGTTTATGAATCATGTAACAATTTTTAATTTATTTATTTTTTAACACGGATATATACTTCTTACCTATTAATATTATGTATGTGTTTATGAATCATGTAACAATTTTTAATTTATTTATTTTTTAACACGGATATATACTTCTTACATATTTATAGATATGCATTTCAACAAGTCTAAACCTTGATATGAGTTTTTAGAGTTTTGAAACATATATAAAGACACTAATTGTAGTAAGACATAGTACTCATCTAAATAATTGAAATTTGAAAATCTAAGTGCACCAATAGATGCAAAATATCCAAGTCATTCGATTTGGCTACAAATTTTTGATATTGGATGTAAAAGTTATGGTTTTTTGAAGTTTGGACTTGGGACCAAATGAGGGCCATGCTAGTGCACTCTTCCTTTTAGTCCCAAGGTCTTAGCTAGTGCATGGCTCCTTTTAGACCTAAGGCCAAACTTCAAACAACCATTATTTTTGCATCTAAACTTGTAATTGGACCAAATTTATGGTAAAAATCAAACGGCATGGGAATTTCACATTTATAGGTACACTTAGAACTTTTAAAAGCTAAATATTTAAAAAACTTGCAGATTATTGATTAAATCATGTCCTATTCATGAAGAGAATAGTAACAATACCACCTCTTTCTCTTACTACAAATATTGCCTTTCTATAAGCTCTAAAATACTACAAATTTATATAAAGGTTTAAGCTTCTTAGTATGTACTTATAAGTGAAGCTTCTTAGAATGTACTCACTTATAAGTGAGTACATTCTTCTTAGTATGTACTTATAAGTGAAGCTTCTTAGAATGTACTCACTTATAAGTGAGTACATTCTTCTTAGTATGTACTTATAAGTGAAGCTTCTTAGAATGTACTCACTTATAAGTGAAGCTTCTTAGAATGTACTCACTTATAAGTGAGTACATTCTTCTTAGTATGTACTTATAAGTGAAGCTTCTTAGAATGTACTCACTTATAAGTGAAGCTTCTTAGAATTTACTCACTTATAAGTGAGTACATTCTTCTTAGTATGTACTTATAAGTGAAGCTTCTTAGAATGTACTCACTTATAAGTGAAGCTTCTTAGAATGTACTCACTTATAAGGTTTAAGCTTCTTAGTATGTACTTATAAGTGAAGCTTCTTATTATGTACTTATAAGTGAATTATGAAATATATAATACATATTATATTTGAGATCTCTATAAATTAATATTAATATGACTATTAATATCATGTATATTATAAGTGTTTATATGTTGTTGTAAATATTTTTTTAAATATGAAAATATATTACTATAAAGTTATCATCAAATGTAGACCATTAGAAGTATGAAATATTTAATAATAGGTTTATTTCATTTTGAGTTTTGAATAAAGCAAGATAAAAGACAAGATTAATAATATACTATTTTGAATCAAAGGTATTGTAATTGTTAGTCAAGATTGCTCAGTCTAGCATCGCTCAGTTATGGTCCTCATCGCTTGGTCAAGCCTTGCTTGGTCATACAATGCTTGGAGAATGGAAATTCTCAGTTGGTTTCACCTACTATAAGACCTGATAGAGTGTGCTAACTCTATAACAAACCATGACCCTTGCACCTCTCAATTTCTAATGCATACATCTTTTTACTACATGGCATTTCATGTGAATGTTGTTTTCCTTAAAGTAATGTGTCTACTTTGCATTTGAATGGATTAGCTTGTGGACCTATGGACCTCCAAGTAGTTGAATATCGTTAAGTCTTTTATGTGTAAAATATAGTACAACTATAGTGCGTGCCATTTAAGTGCAAATATCATTAAATCTCATTTAGCAACTATAATATAGTCCTTTAACACTCGTGGGATTCCTCCCTTCATGCCATCTTGTTCATACTAATATTGGGGTCTGGTTCCCTTCGTCATAACACTATTCAAGACTTACCCATAGCTACCTTGTATAGTCCTTTAACACCGTGGGGTTCCCTCCGTCATAACACTATCCAAGACCTACCCATAGCTACCTTGTATAGTCCTTCAACACTCGTGGGGTTCCTCCCTTCATGCCATCTTGTTCATACTAATATTGGGGTCTTGTTATCATAGCACTAGTCAAGACCTACCCATAGCTACCTTGTAGTGATACTTGAGTTACCTTGCTCCCATAGTTACATTGTGCCACTAAATCAATACTTATGAATGAGCTATTATCTATTATCAAACCGGCTTTAGTTAGGGTTCTACATAATGTCAACTACTCCATTGGGTTAATGTCACACACAAGATTTGTGTTTTTAATACATACTTTTGGTAGCAACTATGATTGAGGAGTATTAGTTTTCTATTACACTTATTATGGTGAGCTATTGTATCCATGTTGTTATTATTTACAGCAATGAGCTCTTTGCCTATGTCTTATGTATAATACTCGGTTTTCTTTAGCCATGATTTTATTGGATTTACCCAAAAGCTTCATGAGATAAATGGATTGATGAAAATTTGCAAATACATTTCTAGCCTTTGGAGACCATTATCAATGGTCTTATAAAATTTATGAAAGATGTGTCAATTTCTTTAAGTGAATTAACATTCCAAACTTTTGTTGGGCTTTTACTAGTCGGGATAAATGCTTAAGGTTATTTTGGTTATGGTGCTTGATCATCCATACCATATGGGTACTAGTGTGAAAGTCTTCATATTATACATGAAATGATTGGGATCTTAGAATATGTATATATGGATTGATCTTTCCAACCATAAAACCGTGCTTTGTATGATGAAATAAAAGTATGAGAAGAAATGATTAACATAAAAGTAAATCAATAAATAATTATTCATTCAAGATTAGTCACATAGAGTGATATCACGATTGACTATCACAAAGAGTGCGTAACCAAATGATTAGATTACTAACCCAACCAAGGTTATTCATGAATCACAAGCTCACATAGATTGACAATCATAAAGAGTAACCATGAATTATAAGCTCACATAGTCATAAGCTCACACAAATGTTTAGAAGATTTATTTGAAAACTGGACAAGCCTCTTGACATCTTAATAAAGAATGTAAAGCCATCATCAATTTCTAAAGCTATAGATATGGTAGAGGAATTTGCAAGAGCCTTTCCGGCCATGTCTACTCAAAAGCCCTTACCATCTACTATAAAAAGAGCTTTTGATTCTTGTTGCAACATTTCCATACCCCTTGACTTAAAAGTAATGGAGGTCAAAGTGTTAGCTAACCACCAAGGAAAGC
The DNA here is from genome assembly GCF_041138505.1 of Cibotium barometz. NCBI lineage: Eukaryota > Viridiplantae > Streptophyta > Polypodiopsida > Cyatheales > Cibotiaceae > Cibotium > Cibotium barometz. Next base: position 24,780,393 of record NC_141096.1, on the reverse strand, counting down.
TAGATCTAGGGTTGGGAGGGAATTCTATTCACAATTACCAATATCTCAACCATTCCTTTAGAAAGATAGACTCTTTAGGGATCCTAAGTGCTTTTAGTGTTAGCAAACATGAGATATTATCAAGGATTGCCCAAACCCACCAAGGCCTTTTATACCCAATAAATACAATCAAAATTCATGTTACTACCAAAATCTAGTTTATCATGTTCAATGTAACCAAGCCCTCTCTTCTATTCAAAGTAACCAAGCCCTCTCTTCAAATTGGGAGAACCCAAAAGGAATATTTTCTTCTACGCCTATTATCACTAACGAAATCACAATCGCGGACCAAGAGGTGTTATGGCTCACCCAAACCTCCCTTGAAACACATCTAACAAGAGATTACCTAATGAACCACAATTGTCGTGAGGATCTTTTCAATGGCCGAGCTCATAACCCTTGAGTTCTCCAAGCTCTACAACTCCTTGAGAAGTAATTCCACCGTGCCTCCCGCGAGCATTGTCACACCGTCGGCGTTGCACTACGTGAACTCATCCCTCCTCTCACTTCACTTTACTCACAAACACTCACTAGCATGCATTAGAGAGAGAGATTAGCAAGAGGATTAGCAAGAGCAAGACTCTATTGCATAATGGAAGAGTCCCCTATATTATGAGAGATATTCACTTATATGCATGGCTATAAGTGTTCACACTCACTTAAACTATGGTTGGCGAGGTATTTTAGGCTCATAAGAGGCCTAATGCTATTATAATGACTACTCTCATAATATATCCATGAATTACATCACTTGGGACTTCATCCTAACTTACTACCACATGCTCTTGAAGCGGGAATCACCATAAGTATTCCATCGGACGATTACGGGCGCCCGTCCAAGTTGTAGATTTGGACACCATTGCTTCATATCTTGAATGTGTAACCTTTTAGTGTGTCCACCTTGACTCCTTGTTGATATAAGATAATAGTAGTGGCTATTGTTATTCCTAGGAATGGGTTAACATTCTCCCCTTCTTCCTAATGCCGATTATGTCCTCATGATCGCGTTGAAGACCTTTGTGTTGGGAATTGCCATAAGTATTCCATCGGACCATTATGGGCGTCCATCCAAGTTGTAGATTTGGACACCATTGATTCATATCTTGAATGTATGACCTTTTATTGTGTCCACCTTAACTCCTTGATATAAGATAATTGTAGTAGCCATTGTTAGCCCTAGGAATGGGTTAACATTTCCCCCTTCCCGATTTCAATTGTGTCCTCGTGATCTCATTGAAGACCCATGTATGGGGAGAATTGATAAGCTTTGTTGATGGCCTTTGATGTTGAGTGACGTTTAATGGTCTTTGTTCCTCCAGAAGGAATGATAAAGGCTAGTTAGTAAATGAAAAGGTTAGTTAGTGATTAGTAGGAATTCCTAACTTGTGGGGGTGGTGGGGGTTTTTTTGCGAAGTGATTGCATTTTTATATTTTTGTGAGCATGTTTTTATGTTGTTTATATTTTTTCTCACTTTTTTTCACAATCATAAGCAAAGTTACATTTGATTTGTGTTAGTTGGAAGACTAAGAGATGTTAATTATGGGGGATAAGAGAAGGAAGGATCCGGAGGAATGTAAACAAAATCATCATAATGAGATTGTGAGTCTCAATTCCTCATCTAATTCATTGAAGCGACATTCATCCCTTGAAGAATTTGGCTTTCGATGATTTCCCTTTTTGTGGTAGGATTCTTGTCAATTGTTATTGAGTAGGACCTATTCTTGCATGCTTCTTCGTATGTCCTTTTTATGCTTTTATGTATATTTAAGTGCTCTATGAAGCAGATATACATGAAGTACATGAACTAAGTCAAATGGACTCTTATTGAGCCGCTACTTGTTAACGTAGACACTAGTTGAATTGCATGGACTTGCGAGTCTAATGTAGATACCTTCACTAAGGATCAGATATCGATGTGTTGTGACGATTTAAGTTTTCGTTTTGAGAGGTTTGCAAAAATTTGAATGAAAATTCCAGGCGCGATGGGTTGTATCATTGACTAGGCTTTCACCCACCACATGGCCGCCCCATCCAAAGATGTACCTGGAAGGTTGTCGATGTGAGGCTCTGTGAAAATGTTTTCCATTGCATGAGTATAAATATGTACTCATGGAGCAGCTACTACATTACTTACCTAAAAGAATAGTAAGCTATAAGTTTAACAAAAATGTATTGGCTATTAAAGATCGTTGGGAGGTTCTTGTGATATTCTACCACTTTAAGGTAGGCCATATGTGTGACTCCCTTGTGTTTTTCTCTCTTTTTTTTCCCTTTTTTTTTGGCTACCACCTTGTGAGTAACAGGTTCTTGTGGCTATTTTACTTTTTGGGAGAATAGGTTCTTATGTCTACCGCGCGTAGTTTTTGCACTCATGCTTCTCATCCAACGGGCTGAGAAGAGCATTGTGAGTTTGTCCTTGATGTGCTCATAAGTCTCTGCTATACAAATGTGGGGATTGATTCTTAAATTTTTGGCTCAAGTGTTGTCGAGGAGTTAGGTACAACTTTTGGGCGGTTGTCATTTGTGGTGAACAAACATGCAAGCTTTGTGTATGTGTTTTTTGCACAATAGGGGTTGAGTGGCTTGCTTGGTGTTTCTTGGGCCTCCATTCTTGTCAAACTTTAGGTGAAGCTGTTGGGGGGTTGAAGTCGGTGGTGAGGCTTTGTTAACCCATGGCGGACGCACTATGTTTTACGTCATTAATTTAAATATTCTGAGTCATGGGCCGGGCTTGTCGGCACCATATGTTAAGGATGAAGGGATTGGGTGATCGCCGATGAGAGGCGCACCTTGAATATCAGTAGGATAAGGGTTAGGGTCGGCCGGCCATGTATGGGCGCCCAGGTGTGAACGGCCAAGTCACCTATAAGAGTCAAATGTAACCCTAAAATCCTCATTCTCATGTGTTGTGAATACAAGAGTGCTCTTGCCTTATCTCTTTGGTTTCCTTCTCCTGCGTGAGAGAGAGAGAGAGAGAGAGTGAGAGAGCGATCGAGCACTGTGTAGCGGCACGGCGGCGGAGAGGCGGTAGAGCGGCGATGGCGGCTCCTCCTTCACGGCTGCGACGCGGGAATCCTTCAAGGCAGCGGTTGAGCGGTGAGTGACACACCCTTTGGCATTCTGTTTGAGCTTCCTTCCTTGGTTGTATGCTTGTAGCCATTCGTGGCTCGCAATACGGTGTCTGGCAAGTCCCCAGCTACGACCTGTGCGACAAAAGCGCACATTTTTGGCGCCGCTGCCGGGGAATTGCCCTGCACCAAGCTCTAGTTTGCAGCTCGGCTGCTGCGTGAAGTTTAATCTACACTGTAGGAAAGGCGTCTGTGTTGCTCTTGAGGTGTTTCTGTGGTTTTCAATCTCTGTTTCTGCAATTTGTCTTTTGTATTCCTGTTTCTTTTGTTATATTTTCGCTCCGCGTGTGGGCGTACGTTCTGTTATCTGGTTTCTGCATGTGAGAGGGATTTCTGAATCCCCAGATCTGTGCTGTGTGTGCGAACTGCACCGCGGCCAAGGCTGAACCCTAAGGAAACCCTAGGAAACTTATCTCACAAAAAAAAACAGAAAATAAAAAATAAAAAAAATTATAAAAAATAAAAAAGAAAAAAAATAAATTTTATTTTCAAAGAAAGAACCAAACATGTGGAGAGGAAAGATTTTCTAATTGAAGAAAAAAATTTTGAGAAGAAAGAACCCCAATTGACCCACGACCCACGACCCCGGTCTCGGTCTTTTGATATATATATATAGGAGAGTGAGCCTCCATAGCTTTCTCTCAAGTGAGAGCTTATGGGAAGTCGTGCCCTATATGTAGCCCACTCCCCAAGGAGTAAAGTGAGCATGTGGGATAAAGCCCTCACCCTTTCCTCCACAAGCAAATAGGCTTTTGCCCCTTCCCCCCAAAGGAAACGGACTATTTTGAGGACTACAGGAGCTCTAGATAGGCGAACACGGTGCTGTAAAGCACACTAGGACCCTTTAAACGATACGCTCGTTTCGAGCTATCACACGCCCTAGTCCAAGTTCGACCGTAAGTAAGGGGTCAAAAACGAGTTAAAAACAATCTAAAAACAAGTAAAAACGAGGTGCAAAATACCCAAGAAACCACTTGTGTGGGCTTCAAGGGTAGTTACCAACGCACGTAGGGTACCCACATCACATGCATCTACGTTCTGGTCGGGTGCTAGAGCCTGAACCACTAGAAAGCGTTTCAGTCTACGCAGGCTCACACCATCCCTCCACGTTGGCATCTTGGCCTTCGGCTGGAACCCAAGGGAGTGCAACCCAAGATCCACGAATAGTGGATAGTGACTCATCCTCTGACTCGGAAGCCATGGAAGGGCACCCTACCAGGAACCCTGAGGAGACAAGCCAAAACATGCCAGTGTGGGCCCCACAACCCGGATCTAGCATGTTTAGTCGTCTAATAGAGACCTTTAGTAGAGCTACACGCTCTGAACATGCGACAAGCGAAGTAAATGAGGAAGGAGGGGTAGTAGATTCGCCATTCACATCTTATGTAGACCCTACCCTCCCAAAGAGTGTCCATGTGGATATTCTACCCACTTCGTTTAATGAGGGCCCTACTGAGCTACCACATTCCGATGCTCTTCCTAAAGTAGAGGTCCCTAGAAGCCAACCCATAAGAAGTGACATTGCGTCCACTTCAAGAGAACCGTTTGGCACACCAAGTCTGGATGGGGTATTTCTCAATGAAAATTGGGAATATGATCTACACACAGAGACTCTAACGGACCTATACACGGGTTACACATACCATGTAGGTTGGTTAGAAGTCCTACGATCTACATCTAGCGCCACTAATCTAGAAGAGCAGCAGCAAATGATATGTGAGGTTATTCATAGAATTATCCGAATTGAGAGGCAAAATAGGGGAGTGAACTTAGGTTCCACTGGCCCTATGAGATTCTTGGATACAGGCAAGGCCAAACAACCAACCCTATCACAATTGGAGACTCCCTCGGTGAGTCCCATAGACCCTTCATATGTTGTTTCGCCTTGGTGTCTCAATGTAGGTTGAGCCCACAAGCAGTAACTTTAGCTTTCCAACCTTGGCTCAACTTTCCATTAGGGAATCTGCAATGCCTACCCCAATGATGAGCATAGCTGAAAGTGCACCTGTTACCGCTGTAGTTAGTACGACACCGCTACCTAGTGGAACAGTACCTACAACAGTGCGTGCCAGTGCCTATCGACCCTATGAACCTATCGCTACTCATGCTCAGGTAGCTCCTACGCCTCTTAGTATGCCAATGGCGTATGCTCCACGACCGCCTTATCATAACCATTATCCAAGGGGAGCTAGGCCTAGTCACATATCATATCCTACGTCATTTGCCAACCTACTCAGACCAACGCCAACTCCTATCAGCCAGGCTATCCCAGAAGTGCCTCCACCAACTATGCCTGCTCACTTAGGTGATCTCGCAGCATTTGCTCAGACGATCGGACGATCCATTGCAGAAAACATGCGGGGTATGCCTGAGAGAGAACCTAGAAGCAAGGCAGTACAAGTGGCTAAGCTCACTCAAAACTTCAGTGGTAACGAGGATGTTAGGAAGCACATTGAAGTCTTTGAACACGTGTGTGGTTCCTTGGAAGAGCACAATGAGCTGCATAAGTGTAAAGCTTTAGGCTTAACCTTGAGTGGGAAGGCCGGAGATTGGTATCGAACCTTAAGGGTTGAAGAGCGCACTCACTACCCCACTCTCAAGAGATTGTTCTTGAAAGAATACATACGCGAGGGTGTGCTTTGGGGGGTAGCATCTCAACTCCAAAAAGCTGAACGCGAGGAAGGGGAGTCAGTGAGAGACTTTATAAGTCGATTGAAGCATCTAAATTCTCGCTGCACTCCCGATGAACGCTTCAATAACAACCAACTCCTCGATAGATTCATCCGAGGATTGCGCCACGAGGACATTTACAATGGCCTAGTCATTAGAGGTCTTACAACGTGGGAAGCAGTCACTGCCAATGCAATCCAGTTAGAAGACAACTTGATGATTGGTGTCTTCAGAAACAAAATCCGTTAGTTCGCAAGTATCTGGGCACGAGCCAATGACGGTAAAACCAATTGCTAAGGAGCCCAAGATATCTGAAATGTCTGTGACCGACCTTACTAAGGCTCTCCAAGAATACTTCAGGGGTAATCGAGCTCCTCAGAATAGCCATATGTACCCAAGGAGAGAGCAACAATGGTGTTCGGTGTGCTTAGGACCACATAGCACGAGTGAATGTCCCACATTCAGAGTCAAATTCAATGGGAATTGCAATGCATGTGGTAAGTATGGCCATCAATCTAAAGATTGCCTAACACTTAAGCGAATGTTGGCAAACCAGGCACCACTAGCTTGGTCAAACATACCTCAAGTACCCGCGCTAATGCCTGCACAACCTATCGAGCAACCGTCACAGCACATAGTTCCAAGGAATTCGAATGTAGTCCAGTCTGTGCTGTTACCACCGCCAGTGCTAGGACCACAACCTCCACATCCAAGGATTACCCCAATAAACCAGATGGGTTGTGAGTCACATAGTGCATGTGGGGATTATGAAGAGGAGATAGACCCTACTGCTCCATACGGGATTGATACGTTTGAAATGATTCCCCAGTACTACATGGAGGATCATCTCGGGCAAGTCAAGCCTGTATATCAAGCGGCTGCTCTCGCCACAAGATGGCAAAACCTTAATACCTTGGCGAGGAGACCACCTCTTCAATGCTACGAGTGTGGTGGACCGCATCGTGTAGCAGAGTGCCCTAATAGGCTACAGAAGATCGCTACTCAAATGCAACCAAATCAAGGGAGCACATCGGGAATGCCGGTACTTACATGTAATCGTTGTGGCATAGATCATTTGATCGCTCAATGTCCACATAATCCTAATGCACCCAAGATTACGCCATTGAATTTGGTTGAGGTCACCAACCAAGCACGAGGAACCACACCTATTGTACCCGCGAATGTAGTTACACGGTCAATGCTTCAAAATCAAAACTACATTCTTGAAGAGAGGGATACTGCATCAATCGCTCAGGCAAAGAAAAAGAAAACACGACGAAAGAGATCGCTTAATGCCACGAGCTCCAAGCCCAGTTCAAAGACCAACATAGGGACAGGAGACGACCCCGTGTATATGAATGATCCTGAAGATGATTCTGATTCAATAGAAACCATGGGGACCAAAGCCACTACCTTAAGGGAGGAACCCACTCGGGAGCTCAATGAAGGAGAATCAAGCGAGTACAAAAATAAGGGGAAACAGAAGGAAACTTCCTCGGCCCCACAACCAAGTCAGTTAATGCCCTCTCGACCACCCAAACTGACTGAGACTACCCAAGACAAGCCACGTGGGCCAAAAACCCTCAAGAAAAAGATTGGAACTTACCCAAACCCAGTTGAGGAGATTGAACAAGTGCAACACTTAAGGGATTTGGTGGAAGAAACACAAAGAGAACTGGAGTCAAACCCGAGAAAAATCAAAATTCCAGACACAGTGTTTCCTACGCAAGTTCAGCCTCACAGGAACCATAAACCGTTAGCTATACCTAGTATCATTCGGGAAGAAAGTGAGGATAGGACATCCGGAAGTGGGCAAACACCCTTCTTGCTGGAAAGAATGTTTAGTGAGGGAATGCCTGACCCCATCGAAGAGGAAGTGATTCCATCTTCACCAGTCCCTAGTCAAGGGGCGATGTCTCGAAAAGTACCGTTGAATGTGTCTAAGCTAATGGATTTCATGTCCTCTGAAATCAGAACCACGATCATATCCAAATTATACGGAGATTCTGAGCTATTCTTAGCTCTTCGGGCATTTCTCAATGGAGAACTAAAGGCGGGGCTACCACAATTTGCAAATATGGATAGACCCGACACGCTTCAAGATGAAGGGGAGCATTGGGATCTACAACCCAACCTAGATGAAGATTCGGTCGTTGAAATACTTGTGAACAAGTTGGGACAGTACTTTGAAGGTGACGAATCTAATGCCACCCTCCCCATTACTACCAAGGGATTAATTCTAAAGGGAATCCTTGATGGTGGTGTGGGAGTGAGCATTGTGACTAAAAACTGTTGGGAATCTATGGGAAGGCCTCACCTCGAAGTCACAAACATAGTGGTTAAGATGGCAAACGGAACCATAGCTAAACCTATTGGAATGTTAAGGGACCTTAAGATCAAGGTTCTGGGATACAAGGTACGACATACCTTCATTGTAATGGATTTCTCCAAGCATCCTATGTCATATCAAATGATCTTAGGACGTCCTTTCATGAGGGAAGCACAAATGGTGCATGACTGGTCGAAAAACCATGTCTATCTACAATTCCAGGACTCTGTCATTCGAGTTGATCTTGAGAATGGTCGTGCGCATCCTTTAGGAAGCAAGGTTATCATTGATAATCGATCGGATACCACTATTCACTTTGCCCCATTAAGATATTGCTATACATGCAAAAAAGAGACTGATGATGGGAAAGATTCTCCTTATATGGATGTTCTACCGGGTATGACTGAGTCGGATAACGTGGATTGGGTACACCTAGCGGCAACCATAGACACATGGGGAAATAGAGGCACAAGTTGGGTAACACCTGAGGGGCAAGATATGCCACCGTTAGTGCCAATAAACATGATAGGTGTTATGCACTTGACCCCTGATGGTGGCGAGAAAGTGGCAAACTCCACCGACACTGAAAGTAGCGAAGACTCTGACCAATGCAACTCTGAGTATGAATCTCAAGAAGAAACTGACCCTGAGCCTGATGGGGAAAATGAATCAAATATTCACCCAAATGTGGAAGCAAGGTGCTCAAGGCCTAGGACAGTGGCCTCCTGCAGTTCATCCGAAAGTGAAGATCGACCAAGTGAGTCCGAATCGGATAGAAACAAAAATCAAAAACTTGGTAAGAAGAAAACGAGACATAAGCGCCAACGCTATCGAGCTAATGTACGAACTGCAATAAACAAGGAAAGATCCACTGCAGAATGGCTTAGTTATGTAGGAGCCATTGATGCTCATCGGAAGATAGCGGATAATTGGGGACAATATCTCCAAAGTGTCATGTGGTGTATTCCGCAACCTCATGACGTCGCCCAATTAGAAATCGAAGAGAAGCCAAAACTAAGTCGTACTGCAAGAAGGCGGCAAAACCAAGAGTTGGCTCAACAACAAAAGGAAGCGGAATTGAAAGAAAAAAGTCTGGCACAACAAGAACCAGTAGACTTACACCCCGCACCCGAGCATTTCAAATCATTCACCACAGGGGAACGTAAAGTAGTCTACATAAAAGCCCAACGAACGCCTACCAATGGGAGTAGCGGTGTCTACGATGGCCCTGCGGTAGTTAAGGAGATAGACTTAGCAGATCCGGGTGAGGAGTCTAAACCAGTTTTTATTGCTCAAGACCTCACCAAGGCGGAAGAAGCTGCACTTACGAAGCTTCTTAAAGAATTCAAGGACATATTTGCTTGGACATATCATGATATGAAGGGTGTTCCACCTTCGGTGGTGCAACACATGATTCCAATGATTAGCACTACTAAACCAGTCCAGCAACGTCCCTACCCAATGAATCCTAAGTACGCAAAGATTGTACAAGAGGAAATTGAAAAGCTTGTAAAATGTGGATTCATATACCCTATTGAGCACTCAGAATGGGTTTCTCCGATAGTCATCGTACCAAAGAAGAATGGGAAACTCAGAGTGTGCGTTGATCTCAAAAAGGTTAATGCAGCCACCAGAAGGGATCATTACCCCTTGCCATATTCTGAACATGTGCTTGAAAGAGTGGCAGGCAAGGAGGCATATAGCTTTTTAGATGGATACTCGGGTTACAATCAGATCACAATTGCAGTCGAGGACCAAGCTAAAACAGCATTTATCACGGAGTTTGGAGTGTTTGCCTTTCGCGTCATGGCTTTTGGCTTGACCAATGCACCTGCAACATTCCAACGATTGATAAACACAGCCTTTAAGGAATATCTAAGGGACTTCTGTGAAGCTTTCTTAGACGATCTTTGTGTTCATTCCTCTTGGGATGAGCACTTGATGTGTTTACGAAAAGTATTTGAAAGGTGTAGATTATATCGCATCTCCTTGAATCCTTTCAAATGCCAATTCTGGGTTAAACACGGAGTTATCTTAGGGCATATAGTGTCCAAAAATGGGATTTCTACTAACGAGAGTAAAATCAAGGTCATTCTGGAATTACCCCCACCCACCAACTACAAGGGAGTCCAACGCTTTATGGGCCACGTTGGTTATTATCGAAGGTTTATTCTATTCTTCGCCGAGATAGCTCGACCATTGTATAAGCTTCTCATCGAGTTTATTTGGACCGAAGAATGTGACCGTGCCTATGAGCTATTAAAGAAGGCCTTGGCGAGTGCTCCAATCTTGAGAATGCCTAACTGGGATTTACTCTTCCATGTGCATATTGATGCATCAAACTTTGCTATTGGGTGTGTGTTAACTCAACCTGGAGAACATAAGCTAGACTACCCCATTAGCTTTGCCAGTCGCCAGTTGAACGATGCTGAGATGAACTACACCACTACGGAGCGAGAAGGGTTGGCAATGATATATGCAGTAAGGAAATTTCGTTATTACCTCCTTGCCACCAAGTTTGTTTTCTATGTGGATCATCAAGCATTATTGTATCTGGTAAACAAACCATGCTCCACAGGAAGAATCACACGATGGCTATTGACTCTCCTTGAGTTTGATTTCACGGTTGTTGTGAGACCTGGCAAAAAACATGTTATGGCTGATCATTTGTCTCGCATACCTAATGGTGAGGCTCCTACGGGGGTTGATGATGACTTACCTGACACTTCCCTGTTCAGGTGGAGACAATGCCTGAATGGAGTGAGAAGATTGTTAACTTTTTGGTTAATGGCTTTCCACCCAAGGAGCTTCGTAAAGATCTAGCTCGAAAGCTAATCAAAGAATGCAAACCTTATTGCCTGATAGCCGGGACTCTTTATAAAAGAGGAAAGGATAACGTTCTTAGGCGTTGTGCTCGAGAGGATGAGTATCTATACATTTTACAAGAGGCACATATGGGCGTAGCCGGTGGTCACTTCTCAGGAGACTTAACTGCGCGAAAGATCTTACAATCAGGGTATTGGTGGCCCACTATGTTCCAAGATGCATCACTCTTTGTGAAGGGTTGCGATGAATGCCAACGATATAAGAAACCCCAGAGGAAAGATCAGATGCCCCTACATTCGATCAAAGTAAACCAACCATTTGAAAAGTGGGGTTTAGACTTTGTAGGTCCAATTAGTCCAGCGGCCCGAAACACACAATCTCGCTATATTATTGTGGCCACTGACTATATGACCAAATGGGCTGAAGCGAAAGCGACACGTAAGGCAGATGCGAGGACAACAGCCAAGTTCCTCTTTGAAAATATAATCACACGCTTCGGTTGTCCTTTTGAACTTGTGAGCGACAATGGTACGCATTTTATAAATGAAGTGATTAAGGAGCTCACAACAAATTTCATGATATCCCATCATAAATCTACTCCTTATTATCCGCAAGCGAATGGCCAAGCCGAGAGTACCAACAAGACTTTAATCTCTATTTTGACAAAGATAGTTGAAGCTCATCGCACGGATTGGGATCTAAAGCTTACGACAGCTTTATGGGCCTATCGTACTGCGTACAAAGTGGCTATTAATTGTACACCATTCAAAATGGTATATGGCTAAGAAGCAGTCATGCCGTGGGAATTTGTCATTCCAAGTCTTCGTGTTGCTACTCAAGAGGGTTGGGATGGTAATCCCTTAGCAGAACGTCTGTATATCCTTGAGCGACTAAATGAAGAAAGACAATTGGCTGTATACAATGCCCTTGTGGAGAAGGATAGAAGGAAAAAATGGTTTGATCGCCATCTAAAGGACAAGGACATCAAGGTTGGGGATAAAGTCCTAATGTATGGAGTGCGAAACGAAAAGAAGAAGCTCAAATATGCTGGCAAGGGACCATATAGAGTATGTGAAATTACCCCGCAAGGTACCATCAGAGTGGAGACTCTCGACGGAGTTGAAACCATTGGATTCCTTAATGGGAGTAAATTCAAACGATACTATGACCCCCTGAGCCAGGAGGAGTTACATGCAATCCATCAAAAGAAGGCAGCTAAGGAACAATCTGAGCTTAAAAAGATACAAGCGAGAGTCGAAGCCAAAGGACGTCAACAGCGTGCTAGGAGACAACGAGAAGCCAACTTGGGAATTACGCAAGTATTTTTCGAGGAAGCAGAGGAGGATGCACTGGAATCTGACCCACCTCTAAGATACCCAATTGAGTTACAGAGTCCTTATGGGGAGGTGCTGTATAATGCATTATTGGATACAGGAGATCAACACAATTTGCTATCATATGGCGTGTGGTGTCAACTGGGAAAACCACCTTTATCCAAGAGTTCTATCCAAGTTCAAGGAATCAACAAGAAGAAAACCCCTGTCTCAGGAATTCTGCACACTCCGGTTGCTTATGACAAGGGAACCATAATTCAAAGCTTTTTGGTTATGCCTGCTGGTACCATGGAAGGGACTGTAATCTTAGGGCGCAAATGGATGATGGCCACCAAGTGCAATATCGATTGGGCAACCAGACAAGTCACAACGCAAGAACCAACACTAGGTCTGACCGCTCAAAATACCACACCTAAGTCATCCACTCAAATATTAGATAACGAAAAATCACAAAGTCCAGTGGCAAAACCATCTTTGATTGTTTGCCACCCCTCTAACGCTTCAACGCCAAGAGTGGAAACAGGCAAGGTGGTCCCTAAAGCTTGCTTACTATGCCAAAGAGTACATACAAATGGGTCCCCAAAGCTTCGTTAACAGCTACTTCCCCTGCTCAATCTCATTCAGCCACCAAGAAGCCTCGTAAAAGGAAAGCAGCTACCCACCCAAGAAAGGGCAATGTAACATCGCGATGGATCCCTAAAAAATTATTAGTAGCCCAAGGGTACTACGAGGGAAATGACCAGATTTGGGTCCCTAAACATAAGCTGAATCCCTCTACATCACCTGTAAAACCTTGCAAACCAATTGTTGCCACCCCAACGATAATTCAAGATCGTGGTAAGGGAAAGGTAACAGAGTGCTCCCCACCACTTCTTCCAGAGTTAGTTTGGATTCCCAAACGATATCGATCATTACCACCTAGCTCAGGAAGGGGGGAGCCACATGAAGCTTCTAGCTCCTCATGCCAGGCACACGCTGATATAGAAGTTTCTACATGCTCTACACCTACTCTTGCCAACACCCAACAAAAAATCGATGAGTCTACGTCTCCCCTTGTAATAGTATCATCGGAAACCATTTCCTCCATTCGTCAATGGGAGCGTACACTACCATCTCTGCAATTGGATGTGGCCACAAGGGTCATAAAAAGCTATCTGCCCACATCACAACCAATGACCCGCTGGACAAATTGGTTCCAAGAGGCTGCAACATCATTGCAAATAATATGATCTACCCAAGGAAAGGGGGAGCATGTACTCACGCTCGACATTCTAATGCTTCCTCCTTAACCTTCTCCCCTGACCATGTAATTGCCAAATTCAAGGGGGTGTATATATATAGCTTCATACATAAAACAAAACAAAGAAAATAAAATAAAAAAATAGTAAAAAGAGCAAGAGCACGTTAAGAGCAGAGATATCCGTATACAATCAAGAACTAGATTGACCTGTTACAAACCTACTGATGCTATATCTGTGTTTGCAGATATGGCAGATGCCCGATCATCATACACTTCATCCACTCCTACCTTTGGTGAGAGGTATTATTTGTACCTTTCTCAGATATTCCACATGTGCTATCCTGTAATTGAAACTGAATGGGATCATATAGATATACTAGCCAGAGAGGAAAATGTTGAGGAATTAGAATGGCTAATTCGCCTATTGACCATGACTGACCCCTACTCCGTAGAGGACATATCCCCGATAGCCCAATACTTTCCTTTTCCACAAGATGACTATCCTCGCATGGTTACATTTTTGATGAGTTTATGTGGATGGGAAAATGAAAAGGAAATATCTGACAATGTTGAATGGACGGATGAAACTCATGGCACTACTGAGGTTGACTTTATTTGTTTGGATGATGCGGATAGAGGCTTAGCCTTAGGGCTAGAGCCAGGACTCTACAACATCCTCTTACCGTATCCTCAGTAGTAGTGTGGTGACTGGTAGGTAGGTTAGCGTTTTCAAGTTTTTTCTAGTTTAGATTCCTTAAACAAGTCTTGAAATTTTCACACTGATGTGCCTCTCGAGGTATAGTGCTTGTTAGTTGATTGAACAGGTTGAAAAGTTTGAGGTGGGTTCGCTTTCAAGTCCTGAGACTGCCGCAACGTTCATCAAAATATATCTGCATCAAATTGCAAGCTGTCTCGTCAAATCAAGGAGATCTCCAATTACAGGTGTAATTCTTCCATACCCACTCTCTTTCATTTTTACTATTCAATTAATTCATAAACTATAAGGCATGACCACATGGAAATTGTCAATGTACTACTTAGTTTTTGAAGTTGCTTGCATGCTAGTGTAAATCATTAATGAGCTTAACTTTATTGGAAATATTCCTAGGCAGCATGATATCTTTAGTTAATCTTGGAATACGATTGTCTTAGGTCTAGGGTCAAACCATCTTGATGTTTGACACCTGGCCATGTGTGTGTTGACCTCTAGGACATAGCTATTACCCCTTTGTCGAAAGGATGCAAGACAAATTATAATTCAGGAGCAAAGATCAAAAGAAATAGATTTTTTTTTTAAAAAGCCTACAATAAATGACAATACAAGTCTATGATGTGCTTTAATGTTGGCCTATCGCCTTATTGATACTTGGTAGGCGAGGAGTATTCTACTCCAGACCGATGCCTTGGTTGGTAGGGGGTAGCCTTGCCTAAAGTGAGCTAATAGATTCCTGGATAATGCCTTGTGTTAAACATGGTACCAGGATCGATGTTAGTCTTGCCTTAGGAAGGTCGCCATTGTGTGTAAAAATTGTCACGTGCATTTTTTTTTTAAAAAAAGGCAAAAGGCTCCTGTAACTCTGATGTTTCTTGTGTCCCTCGACACGTGGTATTAACTTGTTCTTAGAGTAGACACAGTGTGGTCATCTGTTTATTTATTAAGCTTGGTTCTTTTCCTTGACTTAGGCCAGTTATAAACCTTGATTAACCTTTGACACCTTGCTAACTCTTGATTTACTTTCAATAATTTTAAACTCCTGTTAATTTACTACACTAGCTCATTCATGTAACCCTTAAACTAAGTTCTCATCATCCATTGTGGTCTAGCATGCTTGAATTTCTACACTTTATATCTTTTGAATTCTAGCATACTTTCACTCTACTTCCCTATTTTGCAGACGGTCTACCACAACAACCCTCTCGAGCTTACCATACCATAGCTTCCGAGGACGAAATCTACATCCGGAAGGGGGGCATGTTAACCCATGGCGGACGCACTATGTTTTACGTCATTAATTTAAATATTCTGAGTCATGGGCCGGGCTTGTCGGCACCATATGTTAAGGATGAAGGGATTGGGTGATCGCCGATGAGAGGCGCACCTTGAATATCAGTAGGATAAGGGTTAGGGTCGGCCGGCCATGTATGGGCGCCCAGGTGTGAACGGCCAAGTCACCTATAAGAGTCAAATGTAACCCTAAAATCCTCATTCTCATGTGTTGTGAATACAAGAGTGCTCTTGCCTTATCTCTTTGGTTTCCTTCTCCTGCGTGTGAGAGAGAGAGAGAGAGAGAGTGAGAGAGCGATCGAGCACTGTGTAGCGGCACGGCGGGCGCGGAGAGGCGGTAGAGCGGCGATGGCGGCTCCTCCTTCACGGCTGCGACGCGGGAATCCTTCAAGGCAGCGGTTGAGCGGTGAGTGACACACCCTTTGGCATTCTGTTTGAGCTTCCTTCCTTGGTTGTATGCTTGTAGCCATTCGTGGCTCGCAATACGGTGTCTGGCAAGTCCCCAGCTACGACCTGTGCGGCAAAGCGCACAGGCTTTCTTCACTTTGTTCGATCTTGGCAAACCATATGATGGTATTGCCATCATAATACCCTTGTTGTTGAAGCACATTCAAGCACCCATTTTTTATGAACATTAGGAGGTAATGGTTGATGCCCTTATTTGAGAAGGCTTGGGACACTTCTTGATGTGCTTGGGAATACAAGATTTGGTATTACCTTGGTAGTACCCTTGAGCTTGCAGTAACCTTTTTGGTACCCATACTTGTTAAGTTACTAGAGTTATTTGAGGAACTTGCTTAGTCTTTTATGAACGTCATTGTGGAGTATTGTTATTCTTCCTTGGCATTTGATTTTTACACTGAGGAAGTGGCTTTGATTCTCGAGGCACCCAAATTGGATTGGCGCCTTCGTAGTAGTAGCCTTGAGCTACAAGTAGTTGCTTTTCTACCCACAAATCTACTCCTATCCTTTTCATTCCAAATCCTCGATTATAATTCTATAACTACACATAAAAACAAAAGAGTTATTGAAGTGTAGTAACATTATATGACCACACAACTTATGAGGTACAAGAAACAAGCATCTCACATGTTATATCACCTTGATTAAACTCATTGGCAACCTTACGTTTCATCCAATAGAGATGCTATCACCCAGAAGAAGGTGTTATAGCCACAAAGGTGGCTTGAGCATGAACTTATCATTCATAAGTCTCTAATGTTCCTCTGTATGTGGGAAATTTAAGAAAAAGTACATCTCTATATTATACAAACAAGTATTAGAGCTAAGCTATACTTAGATGTGAGATATATTTTTATTATATGATGCACTGCCTGTAACCAAAACATATAGTATTTTACTCAGTTTCTCTTTTAAATGGAGTAGTAATTGGCTAGACCATATATTTGAAGTCCTCGAGCTATCTCAAGAGGATAATATGGTAGTTTTTGCATTCGATCTCCTCTCTTCAACCCGTTATGATGTAGATTGAGTCACCTTGGCTTGACATTTTGGGATCCTTTACTTTTTGATGAATGCTAATTGGAGATAAAATTGAGGGATTTATTGCAAGATATGTAGGAAATGCTGACCCAAGCTCAGGATTCTATCAGGAGTTCTCAGGATCGAGCATGGATTTATGCTAATAGGGGATGCTCACCTCAGTCTTTTGAGCCAAGAGCATTGGTTTATTTGAAAGTTCCTAAAGACTCTCAGACTTTGTCAATAGGAAAGTGCTCAAAATTATCTCTAGATATTGTGTTCCATTCTGAGTTATACGTCATATTGGCATAATTGCGTATGAATTAAAACTACCTCCACATGTTAGAGTTCATTCAATCTTTCATGTTAGTAGACTAAGCTGGGAGGTGAGGATAACACAATTACTCCTCAAGAACTCGTTGAAGTCGAAGATTTATCTTATGTTCCACATGAACCATCCCTTATGTTAAAATTAAGTGGAAAGACAAGGAAATTGAGGATTCGACTTGGAAGTCAATTGAGAACGTTCAGCGTATTTTTCCTTATTTTCATTGCAAGAGTGCAATGTTTTAAGAGAGGGGAAGTATGTTATGTGCACATTATATGTGCATATACTAGGAGGCTAACCCACCCTAGGCATGTGAGCATGGGAGGATGGGAACATACGCTAGTGGGACAAGAGTTAGGTCTAACCTTGGGTTGAGGTCAGGGTCAAGAAACCAAGGGTCACACATGGAAATGGAGACTCAAGAGTCACTTGAGGGCCCTCCTATATAATAGGGGCACTCCTATATAATAGGGGCATGGGGCACTCTCAAGGGATGTTCTCTTGTGTAGAGCATTGTATCAGGATCTTTGAGTTCCACCTTATCAGAACTATGGAAGAAGAACTGTGGAAATAGGAAATAGGAGTTGGTTCGAAAAGAAAGGGAGTTAGGTCTGTAGCCACATATGACCATGGTACCTGTGGACATATTGTTGAGCCTTTTCTTGTTGATCTTCATGTAGAAAGAGACCGTCATGCTAAAATTACAAGGGTTGCTGAGTAAGACAAGGATTAAGAGGTTTTGCATCAGGAGATTCAGAGGCTGACTGAGTAGATTAGGAATCTCAATCTTGCCATGTAGAGGTCATTCAGAATTGGGTCCAAAGACCATAGAGAAATAGAATGAAGCACTTTCAGTGCTATAACTATATGGAGAGGGGGCATATAGCTCCACATTATTGTACTAAACCAAGGATAGAGCCAAGAGGTGTATACCCAATTATTCAAAGGCCAGAAGGAAACAGAGGAGTCGGCAATAAGGAAGTGAATAATGGAAACCAAAGGGGCCAATGCAAGGGAAGATGCAACCTCAAGGTCCTTTGGGGAATGTACATATGCTTGAAACCATTGAAGAAGAGGAGGATGAAGCTGACATGTTGGCTAATAAAAGAACAAGGTTGTAGAGGTCGGAATCAGAAGGTGCTGAAAAGGAAAAAAGGGCCAAGAAGAAAAGATAAAAAGGGAAGTAATCCATGGAGAAACCAGAATCCAACAAACAAGGGAGAGCTAGAGCCAAAAGGAGGAAAATAGGTATGGATGACTTTCAACTGGGTGAGGGGGAAACCCCTTACAGTCTCCTATTAGATGTGAAACGTAAGAAGACATGCATTACATATGGTCAGCTTTTGAACTCTATCATAAGAAGATAGTGGCATAAGCTTGCCAATGTCAGACAGGTCAAGGTTTAAGACACCTTAGGAAAATGTAGTTTAGCTGAGTAGAGTGCTCGTAGAGTGTTTGACATTATGCATATAGTTGATGTCTAGATTTAGGACAAGAAAGTAAGCAAGGTGTATATAGATAGTGGGGCTCATGTCTGTGAGAGAGGAAGCAATTCATGACTTGGGTTTGGAAGTGACAGGTAAATCCATATTCAACATTAAGATGACCAACACTTCAAAAGTCAAATGTTTGGGTGTGATTGAGGATATGGAGTTGAATGTACTTGGGCAGAAGGTAGTGATTGACATGCATGTAATGCCAGTAGGGGTTGGGGCATATCCCATCATATTGGGATGGCCCTGGATTATTGCAATGAGGTCTAGGCAGCACGACTCGTACAAAGGATGTATTGATTTGTTTGTTGACAAGCCCAAGGGAAAAGAATAAGATATGATCTCAAAATGTGTAAGATTCTGGAGATTGGAGAGAATTTGGAGACAAAGAGAGGAGCTGATTCAACTTCTATTGACAATTATGATTATTATTCTATTCGTTCATCTAAAAAAATGGGGAATAAAAAATGGACCAAAGTTAGTTAGAGTTGGAAGTAGATATTTGTGGTGTGCAGATGATTAACCATACAACAGAGTCGGCTTGTGCTCAAGCTGTAAAGCCCAATGTTCTAAAGGATGAGCTGATGTAGATGCTTGCAGAAGATTTTACCAAAGAGGAAAAAGAACAATATCAAGAACTCCTTGATAGGTACCCCAAGCTTTTTGATAAGGATTATACACAGATGAGGGGTACCACTAATGTTGCTCATGAGATCAAGCTGAAGAAAGGAGCTAATCCAATAGCTCAAAAATTAAGGAGATTAGGGAAAATACAAAGGCAGATTTTGGAGATAGAGGTCACAAAGTTGCTACAGGCTGGTTTTATTTATCCAGTTGATGATGTTGAGTGGGTTTCCCCTATTTTTATTGTTCTTAAGAAGGGTAATAAGTGGATAATCTATGTAGATTACAAACTACTAAATGCTGCAACAAAAAAGGCATCATTACCCTCTTCCCTTTCAGATGAAATTCTGGATCAGGTGGAAGGGCATGAAAGGTAACTCAGTTTGTGCTGGTTGTAGTGGATACTATCTGATTAGAATAGCTCCTCAGGATTAGAAGAGTACTAATTTTAGCTCCATCCGGTCTTATGAGAGCTCTTTGCCGCCGGTATTGCAGGTTTATGCACCACTAGGAGAGAGATGTTGTGGAGCCACCATTGTTGACCTATTCTACCTACAGTTCCATACCCTTTCACCATGCATTACCTGTAGGCTTCACATGTTGTACACAACATCCTACTTATTTTGGCAGTGTGGAACTTATTTTAGGTGCTACGGGACATGACTGTCTCGTAGACCATCGTTAGAGAGACACCACAACATCACAATCACGAGTGTCCGTTACCTAGTGGGACGACCATAGCAAGATAGAACTGCACAGGAACAACTTGTAGAATAGTGGAGGAGGGCGAGAACTTATGGACTTACACCGTCAGTTATGGCATACATGTTTCCGCTTTCTTGTTCCTTCTTAGGTATAGTAAGTGATTTCCTAGATAGCTTAGCTCACAGCGATAGTTGCATAGCTAACTACCTATAGTATCCATGCCATATCAAAGTGAGGATCCACTCAGACCATTACCTAGTAGACCAAAGGATGCATATGTATATGGAGGACACCCAAGTGAGGGGGAAAATCGACCTAATGACGAGTAATTGAACCGTGCTTATGAACTATAGTTATCTAATGATGAACTTGCTAGATGAGTATGATTTACAGGTTATTGAGTTGTAGTCATGCAGACCATATCCAGAACTACAACATGTGGTGGATGTGAAACCTCGATATATGGATAGGATTTTCCTCATTGCCAAGGTGTATTCAAACACATCCTCCCCTTTTGTTGTTTACTGTTTATGATTCTCCATTTACTGTTTGTTTGAGTGCTTGCATGTATTGCTAGGTATTGTTGAGATGTCAAGCTCAACATGAGCTCACACTCATGAGGCTCTTGCGTAACCGTTTGACATTTACATCACTGGCGGGTTTGGTAGCTGGCACCGACATATCTTTGCTAAAGATTCTACAGCTGGACTACACCAACTACACACCTACCCACTCCACTAGCATGTTCACATTATGGACCGCTTGTATATAATCCAGCATGTGTGTTAGTCACTTTATCTCTTTTGTAGACCTATTTTGTTGAAGAAGAAGAAGATGTTTTTAGCCTCTCACTTTGTGTGTTCTCTTCTACGGTTTGTGCGTGTGTGCTTGCAAGAGCTCAAGCTGTCTTCTCTCTTGCATATTTTCATAGCATCGTAGCTTGGTTCATTCTAAGAAGCTAAGCGCAAGCAAGAGAAGCGTAGAAAGTGGTAGAAGGGTAAAAGCTTCACCTAATCTTTTAAAGATCCCTACCCCCTCTGCGCAACAAATTCGTGGGTGCTAGCAGCAGAAGTATCACTTCTTGCACAGGGCAGAGCCTCTCACTCGGGGCCTCGCCCACGGATATCCTGACAAGAGACTAATCCCTTGGTTCTTCCAAAACCGAACCCGGAAAAACTTCCCTCGCCCAGAAAGCACTGGCGATTCCTCCAGGATGTTTTTATTCTAGCGTAGTCAAGAGCCTTAACTAACCAAACTGATCCGACCAAACCCGTAAGTCACATGGTCAGATCTAGGAAAGACTTGCACTTGGATCATAGAGACCAACGTTTTTTTCCTCATCGAGAGGCACAGCCATTGATTTTTTTCCATAGAACAAAGACTATCCGGGATTTAATTCATCTATCGTACCATAACAGAATTGAGTCTCATTTTAGGGATCCATCAGTCCAGCCCATCCAGTCCCATGGGTTAGCCAACCGCCCAACCACTGTAGTGATAGGATCCATTTAAGAATTTGGTTAGGTTTTGTCCTGGGTACCAGGGAAAAGAGTTCCCAGGCCCCCTAGCCAGCTCTTCAAGCAAACTTCAAGATAGTCACACCACTTACACTCCCAATTCAAAATTGTCTGTTCCACAGATTCAACTGTCTTTAAAATAATCTTTTAATGAAACCATAATATCACTAATCACAATCCTCCAAAATATCCAGTTGAATTCTAATTTCCAATCATTCCTTCATTGGTGTACCTATGGCATCATTAGCAACTAGAACGCTCACCACCTGTTCAATCAGGGGCCTTTTCAATAGTTCCTAGCTCATAGTACCCGGAAATATAACCACAAAAGAAAATCCAGATGGACTCTCCATTGAAGATCAGCAAGATCAACTGACAGATCCATATAAAAGAGCCATGGACTCATCCGTTGAGTCCATATAAAAGAGCCATGGACTCATCCGTTGAGGACCAACAAGGTCAATCAACTAGATCCATGCCCGAGTTCAGAAAACAACTCTAACACCTTGTTCCATTTTCTTCCTCGACGCACGCGTGGGTATCGTCGGCAACCCAGAGCTCGAGCATCGTATGGTCAGCACCCTCTAGGATCCTTCGCAGGTCACCTAGCGCTTCACTCATCCACCGTACCGAAAGCTCACCATTTAAATCGAACCAAGGCTGGTCAAGACCTCGGTCGACCTTGCTACGCGAGACGTCCTCCATTGACTCTCCGTCAGTTGTTGCAACTTTATCACTTAGGTCTCAACAACCTCATTCACAAGACGGTCAAAATGCTTCCCCAGCATTCTTGACATAAAACAATCATTTAAAAATAGGTCATAAATATAGTTTCTATAACTAATTCTCATCTTTTCACATCGTTCCATATCATTTCCCGTTATTCCACATTCTTCTAAATCAATTCACTTTGCTTAATCCACATCCAAGCATATCTCATCGTCCTTCATCCAATCACATCATATTACACCCCATCACATCACATCATATTATACCCCATTCTCATCCAATCACATCATATTACACCCCATCACATCCAATCACATCATATTACACCCCATCACACCCCATCACATCCAATCACATCATATTACACCCCATCACATCCATCCACATCTATCTTCATCTCATCTCATCCATTCTCATCTACCCATATCCCATCATATCCCATCTCATCCATTCTCATCTACCCATATCCCATCTCATCACATCACATTCATTCACATTTCATCTATCTCATTGTCCTTCATCCATTCTCATCCAATCACATCATATTACACCCCATCACATCACATCCATCTTATTACACCCCATCACATCCATCCACATCTATCTTCATCTCATCTCATCCACCCATATCCCATCATATCCCATCTCATCCATTCTCATCTACCCATATCCCATCTCATCACATCACATTCATTCACATTTCATCCATTCATATCTACCCCGATCCACATCACATCCCATCCCATCACATCACATCACATCTCATTCATTCACATCTATCTCGATTCACATCTCATCCATTCACATCACATCTCATCTACTCACATCTATCCCGATTCACATCACATCTCATCACATCCATTCTCATCTATTCACATCTATCCCGACTCACATCACATCCATTCACATCGTGCATCTCATCTATTCACATCTATCCTGACTCACATCACATCTCATCACATCCATTCACATCACATCTCATCCATTCACATCTACTCCAATTCAGATCACTTCACATCACATCCACATCACATCTCACCCATTCACATCTATCCCGATTCATATCACATCACATCACATCCATTCACATCTATTTACATCACATTACATTCACATCCATTCACATCTTATCGCATCTATTCACATCCATCACATTCATTTCATTCCCATCCCATCACATACAATCTATCCACATTACATCACATCCATACACATTCCGTCTCATTCATCCACATCCATCCAGTCATCCACATGCACGTCTATCCACATCCATCCATACATTCACATTCACATCCACATCTCATCACATCACATCACATTTCATCCACATCTCATCACATTCACATCCACATCCCTTTACATCACATCACATCTCATCCACATCCACATCCATTTACATCACATCACATCCATTTACATCACATCACATCCTTTCACATCCACATCCACATCTATTTACATCACATCACATCCCTTCACATCCACATCCACATCTATTTACATCACATCACATCCTATCACATCCACATCCACATTCATTTACATCACATCACATCCTTTCACATCCACATCCACATTCATTTACTTCACATCACATCCTTTCACATATCCTCACATCTCATTCTCATCTCTTCATTCACATCCACACCCACTTATATCTCATCCTTTCACATATCCTCACATCTCATTCTCATCTCTTCATTCACATCCACACCCACTTATATCTCATCCTTTCACATATCCTCACATCTCATTCTCATCTCTCCGTTCACATCCACATCCATTTACACCTCCTCACATCCCATCCACATTCATTTACATCACACCACGTCTTATCACATCCACTCACATCCTATCACATTCCATTCACATCCATTCACATCCATTCACATCCTATCACATCTTATTCACATCTTATCACATCTCATTCACATTTAGTAGCTTTTTCTACTTTGATACCGATGATGGGACTTTTTTTAAATTTCTGCCAATTGCTTGGCCTAGGTAAAGGTTCTTTTTCTCAACGGATATTTTCATATTCTTTCTCAATTATCTCAAATGAATATATTCAATATTATACTTTTGAGTAAAAGAATTCATGGGATTTACAAAAATCAATTCTACCCATATTTTCCAATAATGCTTAAAATTCCACTTTTGATAAATACTCATAATTTGGATTATGCTAGAAATTCCTCTTTTTCTATTTAATTTCTTGGATCTCAATTATCATGGAAATTTCTCTTTTTTCATTTAATTGATTAATTCTAAATGTCATGAGAATTCCTCTTTTATCATAAAATAAATTTATCTAAAATTCCTCTTTTCTTTTATAAAAATATCCATTATCCAAATATGCCAAGAATTCCACTTTTACCATTTAAATGATTGAATTCCAAATGTCACGGGAATTTCTCTTTTATCATTTAAATTTTCTCATGCATAAAATAATTTTATCTAAAATTTCTCTTTAAATAAAATATCCATTAATTTCAATATGCTAAGAATTCCACTTTTCCCATTTACATGATTGAATTCCAAATGTCATAGGAATTTCTCTTTTATCATTTAAATAAAATTACCATAATTTTCTCTTTTCTTAATTATTTAATTATGCATAAACCTTAAAAATTAGTTTTCCATTGAATGTGATGAAAATCGTTCTTTTAGCATAGGATGACCAATCCTAGAATATGGTAGGAAGTCCTCTTTTCACGTTATGCATAAGAATGAATTATGTATCAATTTCTTAAAAATTTTACCATAGCTCTGCTACTATTATTGATAATTTTTAATATTTTTGAACAGAATAAACTTAGTAATACAATTATGATAGTATAACTATCTTCTAAACTTAAATCCAATTTATGGATTTAAATCATAAGATTATCATAATTTTAGAAGCATAAAAGTATACAAGCCAGCTTCACAAGCCTAGAGTTTGATTTGTGAATTGAGAATTTATCAATGAGAAGCATCATTTGAATAGAGAATTGGTCATAGGAATGACCATTCTTTTGGGGAGAGAGAGATAAGCATAAAAAGCATCCTAATTAAGCATAAATGTAAACTTTTCTTAATTATTCATTATAACTCTTAAGAAAAGCTTGATTTGTATTATAAACACTTAATTTAGAAACTTCTCAAGCTTGAGAGGGGTTGAGAAGTAAAAACATTGAGAATAGTAGAGAAAAAACATGAAATTACATCTTACCTCTTGATTTTGCTTGCTTATCTATCTTAGAAGAATCCCCCAACCAATCAATTGGTTAGTATGTTGAGAGGAAAGCTCCAAGGATGGTTGAAGAAAGAGAGAAGCTCCTCTCTACAAAAGTAGAGGATTTTTAAGAGATAATAGAAAATATCATTATTTTAATGTAATACTGGCATGGTATAGCTCAAAGATGAGAATACAAAAGAATGAGGGTATCTTTTTGATTTGGTTTGATCCAGGAGAGAGGAGAGATAAAAATATCACAATTTTTTTGAGTTAAAAACTCATTCACATGTGTGAAATAGGCGCCTACCTCAAAGTCTCCACTCTCCTTACCAAGGTGTCAAAAATGTATCATTATTCTAAAATATCTCATTTTTTTAGTAATATCTCATAGTTTTTAACTAATAAACCTTGTACTCAGTCAACTCTTCATCTTATGTGAGCATTTACTCATTTTTGGGTATTTTCTTTTATTCTTTGGATTTATCTCATCCCAACACTTGGATTAATCCTATTGGTCCATAGGAACCTTAATTGAACCATAATCCAAAAATTTCTAAAATTCTAAACCCTTAGGCTAAGGTCCTTTATACACACATTTTTAATTAATTCCAATTGCACATTTGAAAGTTCTTTTTGAATTTCCGTTTCAGGGGAAACCATTTTAGACACTAGGAGGATTTTTATATCCAAAGATATCTCAATTTTGGATTACCTCTCTCTAGAGATTTTCTCTCTCTAGGCCAAAACAGGGTAAAACAAGATCTTTCTTTTATTTTAGAGAGGGAAATAATTACAAGAATAGAAGGGCAGGTTCTTACACCTTTACACCTCAAAAGCTGGAGGGAGGAATCTTACAATCTTTTCCTTTTGTGTTGGCTACTACACTCTTATATCGGGAGCTCTTCGGGAGGCACCGACAAACAAACTCTGATTGAGGAGCTCTCTTCGTGGGGGAGAGGAGCTTAAGGAAAACTATTTTATCTTTTGGATGAAGTTTTTATAGCCGAAAACATGTTTTGGGCGCGTCTGGACTTTCAATTTTCAGTTTGAAGGCGTTCATGTGCACTGCGAAGGTAAGTTTCGATTCTCTGTGCACAGAACTCTGTTTTGGGTACTGCAAGAAGGGCGATTGGTTGTGTAGAAACTTTGTGTACTACAAAGAGGTCTTAAAGTGCTATTGGGTGTATGTATGCAAATTGAGGTCACTGGTTGCGATAGTTTGGGTACAGTATAGTACTTACCGCTGCCTATAGAGAATATAGCAATTTGTGCATGATAAAACAAGAGTACTATTTTTGGTGAGTTTGTGTTGCTGCAGACATGTCGAATCAATATGGAATCAACCATATTGTTGCATACAATCTTGACAAGAATAACTTCTATGCTTGGAGGCTTAGATTGATAAATTTTTTGATGGGAAAAGGCTATTTGGGATACATTGAAGGTGAACATGAGGAGGCACCAAATATATTGTAGATTAATCCAACTGCTGCAAATGTAAAAGAATACAAGGATTAAAATCAAGGATCAAGGAAAGTTATGTATTAACACCATATTAGATAATTTGGGAAAAATCCCATTCCCATTTGGAAAATGGGAGCATGGTGAACTTGTCCAAAAGTTTGTCAAAACCCCCTCATGTGACATATCGGAAAGATCTTGAAGAGTAGAATCTAAATCTATGATCTCCGACAAATTTGGAGTTAGTATGTTTAAGATATGTCCAAAACTATATGGAGTAATTGATTCCCAAAATGTGAGATTTTTTCCAAATTACCTAATATTGACTTTATTGGCTTTCTGTTAGCATACAGGACACCATGATCGGGCATATATAGGATGCCAAGTCACCCAAGGAGGCATGGGACACCTTGGTGAAGTTATATAAAACTAACACCAAGGCACGAAAGATTCAGTTGAAGAATGAGCTCCATACTGCGGAGAAGAAAAACATGTATGTGAATGATTATACCTTGAAGATCAAGGGCATTGTGGAATCCCTTGCATCTATTGGTGTTTCTATTGAATGATGAATGATAAAGTGAAAGTATGCCTATGTGGTCTTGGGCAACATTCAGACTTGGGATAACATTTCCAACTTTACAAATTTGGTGTCAATGTTGATCATTGAAGAAAAGAGTTTGAGTGAAGACTAGTCTTCATAAAACAAAGGCAATTCGAAGCAACAGGCCTTCTACACAAGTGCAAGTAGAGGATGAGGCCGTGGCCAAGGTGGTGGCCGAACAGGTAATCAAAATTATGTTCAGCAACAGCAATAATCCCATGAATCACAACAATAAAACACAAGTGGAAGAGGCTAGTTTTGAGGTAGGGGGAGAGTCAAAGAGGTCGTGGTAATTGGCAAAGGCAGAATAATGATACACGAGGCTGTTTTTACTATGGTAGGCCTAGATATGTGTAGTTAGATTGCTATAAGAAGCAGAATAATGATACACGAGGCTGTTTTTACTATGGTAGGCCTAGATATGTGTAGTTAGATTGCTATAAGAAGCAGAATGACATGCAAAATGGAAGAGTGCAGCAAAATAACTATGCGTCCTCTAGCAAAAACAATGAGGATAATGATAGGTTGTTTGCTATGCAACATGTAGTTAATGAGGATAATGATAGGTTGTTTGCTATGCAACATGTAGTTAATGCTATGTCTGGCATGATATAGCAGCATGTAAGGATGAGTATAGATCATGAGTTTGAGACAACCAAGGTGGACATTGGACGAGATTATCTAGCCAAGCACATGTCTGCTAAATATTAAATTTTGTATAGTTTGGCCCATTGTACATATGTTGGGGGCAAGGTTTATTTTTGATGAGATGCTTTAAAAGCATTGGACTAAGGTTCAATTTTGTAAAAATCCTAATTTTGGAAAAGCTATGCTATTTATGGCTCCAAGGGCTAAATTTATTAATATGATTTAAATACCGCATATGGGAGTGGAGCCACACACATCCGGGGGGAGATTGTACCCAGTCTTGTGTTCTTTGATCTTTCATGCTCTTGATTTATGCTATGATGTTATGGTTAATTTCTTTTATTATTTAATTTTATGGAATAATCTAATCTCCATGTACCATGGTCTTGTAATAGTGGTATCAGAGCACGAAAAATTCAAGATTTAAATTTGGGTCATGGAGATTTGAAGAAAAACCAAGAAATAGATTTTTACTCAAAGGTTATTGGCTTGGAGCAAATTTGAAGGATTTTCAACAAAAATTCAAAATACTTGCACGGGAAGAGTAGAATGTGCAGCAAGGGTACAATGCTCCAAGGGTAGAAGGCTTTGGACAAGGACATAATTCATTCAAAAATCCAAAAGGTAAAGAAGAGACATAATTCATTCAAAAATCCAAAAGGTAAAGAAGAGAAGGTGTGGAAGACCTTTGGGCAAAAGAAGGTATGGTTATATGAATTTTGTAGACCATTAGATCAAGATTTGGATCAAGGGTTAGGAAGAAAGCCACCCTTTTGAAGAAAACCACCCTTCTGCTCCCAAAACCACCTTTCTCAATTCAAATCCTCTCCCTAATGCAACCAACCGTATGGATGGAATCGGCAAGAGAAAGAGCATTACAACCCACAATAGGATTGCTAAACCAGTAGGAGTGTTTAAATTCCATAATCAACTATGGGAGGTTATGATTTTTCTTATGTTCTTTTCAATCAATAAAAGTGCTAAGCTGTAGGGAGAAACAAAAGCCATATATATATATATATATATATGGCTTTTGTTTATATATATATATATATATATATATATATATATATATATATATATCCATTTTCTCCTCTCCAATTTTGTGGCGACGCAGCTTCTCATTTATCCCTCCAATTTGGTGACTACGAGCTCAATCAATATTTTTTTTCTCTCTTCCTCCAAGGTCGCGTTGCACTGCTGGCTGAATTTCTTTCATGCACTGTCTACAGCCAGTTTGAAGAAGCTTTATAAAGCTTAGCATAAACTTTGATAAGGCTGAATTTCTTTCATGCACTGTCTACAGCCGGTTTGAAGAAGCTTTATAAAGCTAAGCATAAACTTTGATAAGGCCTAGTATTAAAAGCTTTAAAACTTAAAACTTTAATAGTTATATTTATATATATATAAGTTTAATTAATAAGCTTATATATACAAGTTTAATTTCAAAAAAGAAGACGCTTTTGAGGGTTTCAAAGAAGAGAAAGGGTCATATTTTTTTTTAAATTATTCATATTCATTTAAAAGCTTCTTGCAAACAAGGGTTCTGGGCATTATTTTTGAGCAATATTTCCAAAGATCTTTCAAAGCGGTTTTGAACAAGCTCCTTTCTGAATTGTCAACATCAAAGAATTACTGGATTATCATTATTATTGCTTCATGGGACACCATCGACATCAAGCACTTCAACAAAAATTCTTTCGAAGTACACGGGAATCAGATATGTTTCCCACCTTTTCTATTTTATTTCTGCAATTCCATAATATTTTACTTGTTTCTTTTGCAATGGCAATCTATCCACAACCACCTACCATCCAAGATCAAGTAAATGCACTTCAAGCTCAGTTATTGAGTGAGAAGAGGCAAAGAGAAGATATCGAGCGAATATTTACTCACAAGAAGCAAAGGCATACGTATTCTGAATCTGATTCTTTGGATTTTGACGACAACCCTATCCAAAGGATTGTGCGACCTACTCTCAAAGATCAAGAGTCTCAAAAGGGACACAAGATTAGCAGAAAGGCTTTTACTTTTCAGGATTATGATGGCAAAAAGGATGCACACGTCATACTCGCATGGTTGAGCCTACTTGATGATTATATTTCTGGAGAAATTTTTTTTGAGAAAGATAAGGTTAAATGTGCTACTAATCATTTGGTAGATAGTGCAACTCTTTGGTGGAATCTTATTAGATAGGGCAAATGCAAACCAAAGTCATGGAAAGACTTCCAAAAGCTGATTAAGAAGGACTTCTTACCTCCGTCATATAAGAGTAGTGATGGGATATTTTTAGACAGCTCGAAAAGGAGAACATATCAGTCTATATTGATAGATTTTGGCAAACTTTATTGCAACTTCAAGCTATAGAGAAAGTGCATGAGAAAGAGCAAAAGAGAAAGTTCATAGCAGGTCTCAAGCCAATCATTAGGCAGAAGTGAACATGTTTCATCCTCGTTCTCTTAGCAATGCCATCTCTCTAGCAACATACTACGAGAAAAAAAATGGATTTCCGAGGGATGCTATAGCGACAGATACCCATCTTCTCGATCTACACATTATAAGAAGCTTCGGCACAAAGATAAAGCAGAGAAGCACGATGGTCCACTAATGAATGGAAAGAGTACTGAATTTGTAAAGAAGACCAATAATGTAACCACCCCTGAGCCGAAGGGATGCACACATGAATTATAAAGAAGTACATCATACCTTTACCTTGATGTCCCATACCATCAAGAGGTATAACTCCAATCCAATAGCATATAGCTATTGTGTGAAATGGTAGGTGAGTAGTTATGATCCTCTACACAAGAGAACATAACATAACCTAACCTCAAGATGACATCAAGAGACCATAGCAGCCTAAGCCCCCCTTGAGTGTGTCCCATGCCCCTATTATATTAGGAGGGCCCTCAAGTGACTCTTGACTCTCCATCTCCCATGTGTGACCCTTGGATGCCTGACCCTAACCTTAACCCTTAAGGTTAGTCCTAACCCATGCTCCACTAGAGCTTGTTACCATGCTCCCATGCTCACAAGCCTAATGTGGGTTAGCCTCCTAGTAGATGCACACATAATGTGCATATAACATACTTCCCCTCTCTCAAAACATTGCACTCTCGCAATGAAAAGAAGGAGAACTGCGCTGAACAATCTCAACCGACTCCCAAGTCAAATTTTTTATTTCCCTATCTTCCACCTAATTTTAACCTCAGGGATTAGTCAACTACAAAGTTTCCTTTCCTTGAATTCAAGTACCTTATCAGGTTCATGTGGAACATAGGATAATTCTTCGACTTTAACAAGTTCTTGAGGAGTAACTGTGTTATCCCCACCTCTCAGTTTCCCTTTCAATCTATTGATATAAAAAACTGGATGAACTCTAACATGTGGAGACAGTTTAAATTCATACACAACCGTGCCAATCTGATGTATAAATCGAAATGGACCACAATATCTAGGAGATAAATTCAAGCATTTTCCTTTTGACAAAGTCTGAGAATCTTTAGGAACTTTTAAATAAACCAACTCTCCTAGTTCAAAAGACCAAGTTGAGCGTCCTCTATCAGCATAGAATCATGCCCTATCCTCAGCACTCCTGATAGAATCCCGAGCTTTGGTCAGCATTTCCTACATTTCACGCAAGAAATCCCTCGATGCATCAAGCTTAATGTCCTTACCGACATCAATAAGTGCCCTGGGTTGATACCATACATAAGCATGACCGGACTAAAACCAATAGCCGTATGTTTAAAATTGTTATACGCAAATTCCATCATTGGAAGATATTTTTTCCAATTTGATGCTTTTCCATAGACATATGCATGAAGCATATCCTCTACAATCTGATTCATACACTTTGTTTGCCCATCAGACTGCGGATGATCAGAGAAATGCATATTCAAAGTAGTTTTCTCGTTGTAAACCATTCGGAATAGAGTAGAAAAACATGGCATTATAACAGCATGAACCAGGTATCCATCGGCGGCCCGATGTACCCACATCTGCTCATGGAGTTATCGGTGTCCCGAGTTACCCATATCAACATAGAGAGTCATCAACGTCTCGATGAGTCACATATGTCCATCCGTAAACCATCAAGTTGACTGTATAAATCACCTAAAGTACGGAACTAGAGAAAGAAATGCCAACAAAGAAAAAATCCAAATTTCCTTAATCCGAACACAATAAGATAAACTTGTTGAACTCTAAAGAAAGAGATTTCAACAACTAAAAATGTCGACGAGATTACACTCATCAATACATGCAGGCTATAGATAAAAGAATTTTATCTAGAGAATGCCCACACAATAACTTTAAATGAATTCAAAAAATGAGATTGTCTTTGAATGTTGAGGTCAACACGCTAAGTGATGTAAGCAAAACAACAATCTTGAGCCCAAATTATCCCATAAGATAATATATGTGAGGGATCGCTAGCGTCCCATACCACCATGATACCACCCATACATACCTTATTAATTTGAAACTCCCTAGTATGCCGTCTAGGAGATATGAATGAAATCCTGTATAAAAGAAATAAGATGGCCTTATCCTAAACTTTCACATACTAAACCTGTCTCTATATTCCTGAGACCACATCAAGAAATAACTCTTTCCGAGTACATCATTAGAAAAGAATTTTGAATTATTGGCGCCTTTCTAATGACCTAATAAACACACTAAAGCTAGGGTAGAAAAATAACTCACCTAGATACATAAGCAACTAGGTATCCAAGTTGGAATATGTACAAGAGTACAAGCAATATACACCAAAATTATGTGCAAAAAACGAAGGCAAATGCTACCCTCAGAGCACATGAAATTATCCAAAAGATCAAAAGATCAAAAGATCCTTATAAAAACATGGATAAAAGCATAGAAGCTTCTCGAATCCATGAAAACCATAGTTGATCATAAAAATCAAAGCATACCATCTAATGGACATTAATCATGCCAAAAGAAGCATTAAAATTGGTGGCCAACTCATCAATTCGAAGTATATAAACGTGGTGTCGTTCAAGAAAAACTCCAAAGTAAGAAAGTGAAACACATGTGTGTAGCACTCATTAAAAAACCCCTAGACACAAGTGATCCAGGTAGAACTTGATGAGTCCAAATAAAACTTGGAAAACATCCAATAAAATCCACCAAAACAAACCGATCAAGTAACCCATGATAGAATTTGTCTTAGGCTTAAGAAATTAAGCACATACCACACTTAAACAAGTGCAAAAAAAAATTATCATGGAAAAGTATCAAAGGTGAAACACACTTTGAACGACGCAGATTCTAGCCATCATTGAAGAAATTAAGGAACATGTCCAAAAAGAATGGCAAAACAAAGGTAAAAAATCATGAAAATATCGTTCATAATTAATCTAAACAAAAATATCTACTAATAAGAGGTATAATCGTATTAATAATATACGAATAACCCGCATCTATCTAATGTCAGCACGAGAAAACATACTTCAACATTAAATAACCCTTGAAAATATTAAATTCTTGAGAAAAAGAATTATCATGATTTTTTTTCTAATTTTTCCTAATTTAATAGGGCCTCAAAATACGATAATTTTGAATTCTGCCAAACCTATCTTATGGCATTCCAAACCTATATTTTTTCAGAAAATTTTTAGCAATTAGATTTGCCAAAATACCGTTGATATTTTAAAAATACTAATTTCTAGGATTTCTAAAAAAAATCTAGAATATTCATAATTTTTCCTGAGAATCCCATCGTTCATGAAATTTCTAATTCCGCTCGATAATTCTCAAATCCAATGAAAATTTATAATTTTAATGGATTTCTTAATTTTCTAGGTCAAAAAATATATTTTTTAAAGGAATTTGAATGGTCACGGGCACCCGAATGGACACACCACATGCCAAACACCAACCCCACATTTTTTAGAAATTTAAAATAACCTGTCTAATTTTTCACTAATTTTCAAGAATTTTTTGAAATTTGTAATTTACCCCGAATGCATTTAGAATACGAACGGTCAAAAAATTTCGGAATCCCAATGGTTTTCCCACAATACGGAAAGCCAACAGTTTCTGGAAAATGAAAAAACAAAAAAAATCAGAACGTGAAAGGTCAAAAGTTTCCGGAATCGAAAAGGTTAAAAAAAAAATCAGAATGTGAAAGGTCAAAAGTTTCCGGGAATCGGAAAGGTCAAAAGATTTTCCGAAATTCGGAAAGCCAAAAGGTTTCCTAGGAATGTGGAAAGCCAAAGAGCTACACAAAAAATTTCCAGCAAGAATTTTTTTTTAGAGAAGTATAAATTTTTTTGAATTTCCTCTCCCTTTTTCAAGCCCTTTAAAAAAAAACTCTTTTTTATATATTTTAAAGAGCTAAAAAAGATAAAGATTTTTTTTAAAAAAGCTTTGTATCAAAGCTTACAAAAACAATTTATAAGGGGGGGGGGGCGGGAGGGGGGCGATTTTCACCCGGTGGGGCTGCTGTGCCCCCCCCCCACCCACCGCGTGCGCGTTGAGAGAGAGGGAGAAGGGTCTCCCTCTCCACTCTCCTCTCTCCTTCTTCTCCAAATTAAACTTCACTCTCCACCTCTTCCTTCTCTTCTCTCTTTTGTGTTAATCAGAGAGGTTAACATTGGATTAAAAAAATTAATCATAATCAATAATATTAATTATGATTAAAGTTTAATCAAATTATGCCAACTACGAGGTGTGGAAAATAGAAGAGAAAATTCAGATTTGAGAGACGAAGAGGATCCCACACACATGGGAGAGCATTTCATGCATCAACATGCTGCTCCTACTGCATTTCAGCAGAAAATTGGCAGAAAATTGATAGAATACCACGGAAAACCTATAAAAATGCATAAAAATGCATTTTTAACCATAAAAATGCTCAAAAAATTTCTAAAAAATTAGAAAAAATTTCCTAAAAATTATAAAAATTTAGGGAATCCATTCTACCAAAAATATCCACAGTAAAATATGTGGTATTTTGGTAAAACTTTCCATTAATGCTTATTTTAAACCACAAAAAATAGAAAAAAATAGCATTAAACTCATGGAATTCCCCTGCAACATCGATTCGCCCATTGAATAGTAACACATGTTCCAACTGCCATATCGATGATCCACATACAAGTCATCAACATAAATCAACAAAATAACATTTTTATTTAGTAAATATTAAAATTTACTTCAAAAATGCCAAAAAATTTTACAACAAGAAAGAGAAATCAACAACAATTAACTAGAGATGGCTCTGATACCACTATTAAAACCTTAAGATCTCTCTAGATGATTGTTATGCATAAACATGCATAAATCAGGCATAAACTCATCCACCCAACCACCCCCGAGCCCAAGGGATGCACACATGAATTATAAAGAAGTACATCATACCTTTACCTTGATGTCCCATACCATCAAGAGGTATAACTCCAATACAATAGCATGTAGCTATAGTGTGAAATGGTAGGTGAGTAGTTATGATCCTCTACACAAGAGAACATAACATAACCTAACCTCAAGATGACATCAAGAGACCATAGCCTAAGACCCCCTTGAGTGTGTCCCATGCCCCTATTATATAGGAGGGCCCTCAAGTGACTCTTGACTCTCCATCTCCCATGTGTGACCCTTGGATGCCTGACCCTAACCTTAACCCTTAAGGTTAGTCCTAACCCATGCTCCACTAGAGCTTGTTCCCATGCTCCCATACTCACAAACCTAATATGGGTTAGCCTCCTAGTATATGCACACATAATGTGCATATAACAATTCGTGTGCCTCTTTAAATAGGCAATTATAAAAGTGATTAAAATGATCTAATCAAGATTAGTTAGTAATCATATCTCCTTTTGAAAAATTTGTATGTAGATTTTGTAATATACACATTTAATGATCCTAACAAATTTAAGAGACTAGATTGTCAATGAGGTATAGCAAGGAAAATTCATTTTAACATTATAGGTTTCTTTCTTAAATCATTTAGGTTTTTAGTGAAGTGAATACACAGACTAGTAGAAGAATATTCTCACTTCTTAGTTCTAGGTTTGTAACTTTGAGTTCATGCTTTCCTTTTACTTTCTAGACATGATTTGGATACCTATAAACTTATCTAGATAAACTCATTATTTAGGAGAGTGTGCCTTATCCTAGTTGCTAATGATTAGGAAGACATCCTATAAGGATTGATAATTGATATCAATAAGCAAAAAGAGCTTAAACCATATCTACATATAAACAAGGATGTAGAGTTCACTTTACTGCATGGACAATCTTCACTTTTTCACAATGCTACATAGATATTCTTATGCAAAAAAGGATGTGGAGCTCAGTCCTCATGTAGAACTATATTGTGGTCCACAAAAGAATAATATTTTCAAATTTCAACTTTCCACCATCATATACAATGACAACGTTATGGTGTCATGGCATAGAGACTTGATAGCTACCAAAAAAAGGATCCTTTGTTTTTAATATTATTTCTTTTGGATACCATTTAATAAAGCTATAAGGTGGAAATCTTGTTTAAGAAGAGTACGCCATTGACAATGGAAGGAATGGTAGCATGGTGGCAAAGTGACTTGGTGGCTACTCCAAACAAAATAATAAAGGCACTTTGGCATAATGACTTGCCCCAACAAAACAACGAAGGCACTTTTACTCATGTATGTATTGACCATACGAGTGGAGTGAAAATTTTAAGTACCACAAATTATAATCCATAGATACTTTGGTATGGGGAATTATTATTAAAAATAATGGAGTTTAGAAAATATAAATATGTTATATGTTAGAAGTGGAGGGGATTGCATAATGTGTCCCAAAAGCGAAGAATCACATTTTTACAAAAAAAAATATTTTTGGAGAAAGTTTTTGGCTTTTAAGATGATCACTTTTTAAGTCTATAAGTTATTTGAAAAATCTTATGTAAATATAGACCATACTCAAAAATTCTCATAACTATCATGTGCATTCAAGGATTCAAGGGGTATTTTGAAAATCCCATATTTATGAATTTTGTATATAAAAATCCATTTAAAATCCCCCTTATGTAGTAATAACATTCCTATAAAATTATCCCAAATTTGTGAAAGAAAGAATCCTTCTAGTGTGAACTCATGTGATACACTTACGAACCCCCCAAGGTTGATGCTTATTGTGGCTTTTTGTTGCATTGTTTTGTTTGTTTTTTTGTTTCTAATACTTTTATGATTTACGAGAAGGAATATCACAACTTTGAGTTAAAATTTTATCAAAAATAGATATAACAGGTGTTTGAATACTCAAATAGGCTTAAACTAATCCTCATGCTAGATATGCTTGATATAGCCTCAATGATGGTGGATACTACAACATCATTGATTGGATAGTACAACATATTGGTTGATTAGAGTTCTACATCAGTACTCTAATACTTTTAAAGCATTAAAGTTTAACATCATATGATATAATATTTGAACGACAAAAATACACATCATTGATTTTCAAGAAAACCATGAAGTCACATAGTTCTCTTTAGTCATCTAGGAGGTACGCATCATAAAGAATCAATATAGGCTAGTAGGTGGATATGTCATGAATAGGACATGAAAAAAATAAAAAGAGATAAGACAAATCAATCTCCTTTTAGTTGTTACAAGCTTTACCTACTCCAAGTTAATGTAGAATGTAAAATTACCTTTGGAGGGCCATAGCACTAATATTTGGCATGCCTACTTGTACCTTTTCCTTTGATAGATCATAGATTCTTAAGATGTTTTTTTTATTGGATTAATTTATTTGTTCTGACTAGGTTTGAAGTTAATAACATAAAAGGCTTTGATTGTATAGGTATTGTACTTACCTTTTATAGCATGATAGCCCTACACATTCCTTGATGGTATAGGTATTGTACTTACCTTGTATAGCATGATACCCTATACATTTCACATTTAATAAATTTACGCTTAGTAGATGTGAGTAGTGTAGTGCTAGGTCATAGTATTTTGACCACTTAAGTCTTAGAAAACTCTCTAATTAAAGCATTGTTTTTCAAAGGTTATTTATTACTGGCATTTATTTCACTAAGCTACATGTAGCTTATTTTAGGAAAGAATAAAAGATAAATTTGACTATATATGCAAGAGATTTAACATTCTTTAATATGTAACTCTATTCTTTTGTTAAATTTATTTTTCGAGGCTTTTTTTTCCCCATTGTGAATCAATGTAATATCACTTACAAGGGTGAAAATGCACAACTATCCACCTAAAAAGAGACTCTTTTGGCACCTTGTAAAATTTACATTGGTGAGAGTTTATGCATGATTTAAAAAACCAATAAACTATGATAAATGTATATTGAACATGTTTTGTTTACAATTTTTACACACCCATGCACTCTTGTGAATGAGTGAGCCTTCCCCCTCGCACACCTGTGATGTCGCGCTTACAAGCTTGGACCTCACCTAGACTTTGGTTGGCGTACCACTATGTTACAGTGTATGTTACAGTGTTGGAGACACATAGAAAAGGTTTAATCTCAATAGGTAATAAAATTCATTCATGGAATCTTGCGGGTAAAGGCATAAAAGATCACATTATGCTAGGTTGGCTTTATAGAGATGGTTAGTTTATTGTAAGGCTAACTACTTGTCTTTTTATAAAGGGACCCCTGGCCTAAGTACACGCCACTAAAATATTTTCGAAAGAGAGACTAGATTAAGGAAAGGACTTGATGGAAGATGATCTTCAAATGAGTTTTTAGTAGTTTACTTCCTTTTGCATGTTCTATTGAGGGTTCAATTGAGGATGTTGTAATTGTGTTACCTATAAAGCAAGGTAACAATTTGTGCAATTCTTTTACTCATTAATTGAAATTGTAGGTTTCATATAGATTCCAAAGATTATGTGGGAGCTGACAAATTATAGATTGCGAAGATTATGTAGGTTTCATATAGATTGCGAAGATTATGTGGGTGCTGACAAATTATGTTAAAGGTAGAGACAACATTAAGGTGATACTTGCACTTTACTAAATTTCTAGTATAATTTATCAGGTGACTTTTACTTTGTTTATGTTTATTTATAGTGATGGATTATATATGTGAGGACCATATGAATAATTCTTTGACATGGCTTTGGCATTCTATTTAGTTCCATTTCCATTTCCTTAAATTTTTTAATGGAATTAGTTGTTATTACCATTTGGTAATTTCTAAACAACATACATACAACACTTTTGACATATTTGTTGAGTTCTCCGAATTGTGTTGTACCATACTACGGAGTATTCACATATGTCTTCAATGATACACCTTCAAAATTTTCTTTTCTTCCTTTAGGTCAATGAGCTTTAGAAAAAAAGGAAGGAAAATGAGTCGAAATGGTAAGTTTGTAGACACTGGAGTAGTTCTTATGGTGAAATGGTAAGTGAGTCAAAATGGTAAGTAGTTCTTATGGTGAAAGGAGTAGTTATTATGGTGAAATGGTAAGTGAGTCAAAATGGTAAGTTTGTAGACTCTCGAGTAGTTGTTATGTGAAAGGACCTGGTGCATTGTGCTTAAGGTTGTCTAGGAGGCTCTAAAGATTGTTTTGTAGCCGACAACATCTTTTTAGTGGCTCTCAAGTCATCTTTCAATTTCATTTTGCAAGATCTAAACAAGTAACCAAAAGCTCAAAGAATGGAATGCAAGGATTTTGTGTAATCCATTTGAGCACACTAGTGCTCAAGAAACCCCCATACTACTATGAAAACTTGGATATGTGTGAATAAACCCTCAGTCCCTATATGAAATATACGTGGGCGTGACATAATCGATGGTCTCATCATGTATTATGTGGATACTTGATTGCATTGCTTTTTTGCATATTCTTTAATGGTGTGGTGAAAAGCTAAATGTTCAGTTTTATGGAACGACATCAAAGGGGCATGAATTGCCTTCTCTAAGGGGTGGTTCACAAGCCTAAGGGGAGGGAGGAGGGGGGTGTTGCACTTTGCCCAACCCTTATATAGCATACATGTACATTCGTCAAAGGATATTTCTTTGCAAAACCCTTTATCTATGGATTTGAAAAGTATTAGTACTTTCCTTTTGTAACTTTATCTATGGATTTGAAAAGTTTTAGTGCACTCCTTTGTGACTTTTTGGAAAATAAAGTATCCTTTTGTGTATGTTGTTTTCGAGAGAATATGGTTTTATGTATTAGTAAGTACTCAGGTTATACAAGGTGCATAAGAGATATATGTACAAGGAAGGAGGCTCAATCTCAACTACTTCAAAAATAAACAAATACAAAAACCCTTAATTTATGTATATTTTCAAGGGAGGGGGGGGAGGGGGCTGAAACAGTACTCGCGCTGCTTTACAGCTTCATAATTGCCTTGCCACCCAAGAAGTCGAGAGCAAGTAGAGTAAATGGGAAATCCTTTCTTATATGAGGTGGGTCAAATGGGTGGTGCGATGTTGATGCCCCTTGTAGGAACGTATGCTAGCATTTGAATAATCTTGATCTAATTTTATTGTGTCTCTAGAGGAGTTTTCCATCCTTGCGCTTCTTAGAGTACTCTACAAGTGATAGAATTTAATATAAAGAAAAGTTTTCCATCCTTGCATAGTTATAGCTTGTATGTTCATTTCTCAAAGTACTTTACAAGTGATAGAATTTAATACAAAGACTATAACGGGCCTATTCACTCACTACCCTTGGTAGTAGTGTGTTTCTAGAGAGAGGTTCCAACATGCACCAAGCTTTGGTTGTCCCATTTCCATGACCTCAAGGCACCTCCTACCTTGTAAAGTAACCTAGATAGTCAAAAACCACCTATCAAAGCCATGAAGCCATTTTGTTTACATGCATATCACAAAGCCTACCATAATCAACTTTGTTCACATGCATATCACAACTAGCACAATCAACTTTAGTGAATACCACAGTGTTTTTCTTCCATTTGGCCGTTTGAACGAAATGTTTGCAAGTGGTTATGAAGGGCCTTGTTCATGAGTATTCGAATAGGTCTTAGGAGAACCTTAGTGGTGTGTGGCAATGCTCGCGTGACTAGTCCCTAGAGTTTCTTTAGCCTAGTCTGGCAAGTTTTTGAGTTATAGGTAGGGGTGGGGACAATAGGTGGGTGGATCCTCCATGGCCTACCCCTCCCCCTCACTCCATAGAAGGGGTGAAAGAAAAGAGCATGTGTGGCAATGCTCGCGTGATTAGTCCCTAGAGTTTTTGTAGCTTAGTCTGACAGTTCTAGGGGGTGGGGACAATAGCCGAGAGTGGAGCCTCTGTGGCCCATTGCCCTCCCTTTCTCCACAGAAGGGATGAAAGAAAAGAGTTGAAGGGATGAAAGAAAAGATGTAAAATGTTTTTGATGTATAGGTGGAAAACCTCCATCTCACACAGAGGTGCATGTATAGGTAGAAAAACCTTTATGTTAACCACCAATTTTTAAGCCTTCAAACTCGAAGCATTGATGATTGGAGTAAAGGGATTGACTTCTCCGTAGCCAAGTAAGAACTTGGGCTGATCTCGAATCTCACGGCGGACGAGAAGTCACGTGGTGATGGAGAGACTTCCTTGCGCTGTTGGATAGCAGTTGCGAGGGGCCTGTCGTGTGGGCCCACTGGCCGTACGCCGGGCTGTGACGCTGTCGGACGAAAGGCCGCCACCATCTTCCCCGGGCGGGGCCCGGGCGGCGCGGCCGCATCTCGGATGACGGGGCCGGGGCGGCGGACTCGCAATTGGCCACCTCGTGCGTGAGATTGTCGCCAGATTCCTCGATGGAATAACAATGTCTGGGCGGGCCCTTATATTATGGAGTCCTTCCAGGTAGCTCCCTACCTTCTCCTCAAGGCTCACCGTCTCCTCCTCCTCCTCCTCCTCCTCCTCCTCCCCCTCCTCCTCCTCTTACCAGTAATGCGAACATTAGCAGCCGCTTGTGTTCTGCCCCTGCTTCTTCCTTTGTTGGCCCTCTTGCTTTCTGCACCATCCACTTCTGCAAGGCTTGGACGTAGTGAATTTGATTCGCAACCTTATAATGGAGCAGGGCGAGCTTTGCTGGATCAGAGCTATGGATCAACCACACCCGCTACCCCTGCCGGCCCAGCTGCAGCGGCCGGCTACATGGATGGGGAAGAAGGGCTTTGGAACCCTTGCTTGGCAGCAGCTTTCGACGCTCTGCAGGCATGGAAACTCGCCATCACCTCAGACCCTAACAACGTAACTGAGACGTGGGTGGGCTACAATGTGTGCAATTACACCGGCGTGTTCTGCTCACCTCCGCCTAACAACTCCAGCCCCGTCGGCTGCGATTTGGTGGTGTCCGTCATAGATTTGAACCGGGCAAATCTGAGCGGCACATTGCCGGACGAATTGTCGCTGCTTGAGTTTTTGGCCTTGTTTCACATCAATACAAATCGCTTCTACGGCACAATTCCCTCTTCAATCTCGTGCTGGAGCTACCTCTCCGAGCTGGATGTGAGCAACAATCTCTTCTCCGGCGGCTTTCCGGAGGTCACCCTCCTCTTGCCCAGCCTTGTGTATTTGGACGTAAGGTTCAACAGCTTTGAAGGCATCCTGCCGGACGAGCTTTTCAACAAGAAGCTGGACGCTCTCTTCGTCAACAACAACGCCTTCCTCAACCAGATTCCGTCCACATTCGGCAATTCAACCGTCTCCGTCGTAGTCTTTGCCAGCAACAACTTCACGGGGGGCATTCCGGCCAGTGTCGGCAACATGAACAACACCCTCTACGAGATCATCTTCCTCAACAACAACTTCTCCGGCTGCGTGCCGTCGCAGTTCGGCGACCTCCAGCAGCTCACCGTTCTCGACATCAGCTTCAACAACCTTAGCGGCGAGCTGCCCTCCTCCATCGCTCTCATGACCGGCCTCCAGCAGCTCGACGTCGCCCACAATCTGCTGTCGGGACAAATACCGGACGCCATCTGCTCTTTGCCCAACCTACAGAACTTCACGGCCTCCTACAACTTCTTCATCGGGGAGGCGCCCAGCTGCCTGGCGCTGCCTTCAAACTCTAGCGACGTCTTCAACGACCAGGAGAATTGCATCATAGGGCGGCCGTCACAGAGGTCCACGCAAGACTGCAATGCATTCTTTGCCACTAACCAAGCTTGCCCGGCGCCAAAGCCACCTCCGCCTCCCTCCCCGCCACCCCCTTCACCGCCGCCGCCATCTCCACCTCCTCCATCGCCTCCTCCACCTTCGCCCCCGCCCCCGTGTGAATCCCCTCCACCCCCACCTCCTTGTTACGATACCCAGTACTACGAGCCACCACCTCCTTCCTGGACAACTTATGATCATGGCAGCGAGGAAAAGCTCCCTCATGGCCATGGCGGCTAGGAACAGCGCCGCCCTGCGGTCTCTGCTAGCCATGGAGGCCAAGGTCAGCTCCCTGACTATGACCACCACAGTCCAAAACTTATTTTATAATAATAGTAATAATAATCGCTTTTCAATAATAATAGCCTATCACGTCCAAAGGTTCCAACAACATACCCTTCGTCTTGTATGACCATGACAACTAATCTGTGTGAAAAGCTTTTTTGTACATTTAAAACAAAAATTAAACGTCTACCTAATGTATAGCTTTTCTCATCCTTAGGCTCGCTTGCTCTTATAAGTCATTAGACCCTTGTTTACACACATAATATTTATAACATTGGCCCCTTAGTGGGCCGCACTTTCAAGAGTATTATTGACCACTGGTTGTGCAAGTTGCTCCTTCCTTGTCTTCTTTGCTTTTAAAATATATTAAACAAATTAAATAAATGGCAAATGATGCACCTTCTAGTAGGTTTGAAAAACAAGCATTAAACTGCAGTACAATGTGAAGATCTTATCTAGATTCACAAAGCACT
This sequence comes from Cibotium barometz, assembly GCF_041138505.1. Taxonomy (NCBI): domain Eukaryota; kingdom Viridiplantae; phylum Streptophyta; class Polypodiopsida; order Cyatheales; family Cibotiaceae; genus Cibotium; species Cibotium barometz. The sequence continues at coordinate 24,736,163 of NC_141096.1, read as the reverse complement.
AATGGTCATAGAGAAATAGTAGGCCCACGATGTTATTGGCCTCTCCTTTGTAAAAGAGGTAATATAGCAATCGCTATCATTTTTAGTTTAATGATAGTTAGAAAAACTTTAGGAGGAAACTACTTCTCTCTCTCTCTCTCTCTCTCTCTCTCTCTCGCTCTCTCTCTCTCTCTCTCTCTCTCTCTCTTCTACAAATGTAAGCCCTTATAGTGAAAAATTTCCTTGTTCATATAAGTACACAAACATATAAGTTCAAACACTACTAACATTTCAATAACTAGTGGGCTGACCCATGCTTCACACGTATATAATTCCCAACTTGATATTTTTCAAATTCTTAGAGTAATTGGAGCCTACCCCTCCTCTTACCTCCAAATTGCTTCCCAAACCTCCAAATTCTTGCCACGTGGAAGCTTCGTGAAACTCTTCCTTTATATAATATAGAGAAGTCATGGTATTTTTGTTTTTGGTCTTCCATGGATAGGCCTTAGCGTTAGTTTGTGCTTTGAACAAGCAAAATTTGGGTTTGTCTACAAAAGAAATTATAAGCATAGTCCACCCTCAATGTTTATTGTTTCCCTCATATCCTTTCCTTAACTGCATACATCAAGTTATCAATGAAAGGTATACCTCTCATAGCCTTGAGAAACTTATGATTTATATATTCTATATCTTTCAAGATAATATACCTTTAATGATAGGGGATGTCCAAGTGTACCTTTTCCTTTTTATCTTACAATGAAGGGCATGTCTTCAGTAAATTTTTTGCTTGTTCAACATAACTTTGGTGAATAAAACAAAAGAATATAGTAGCAAAACCTAATAATTTTTATTTCACTATAATAATCATAATCATAGTAGTAATAACAATATTAGTGGTGTATATGCTAGCATTGCAATTTAAATAAGAAGGTCATGGAATAGGAACATGTCTTCCTAAATCTAAGAAGGCTATAATTTATAGCGATTGGACACATCTTCATTGATTTTTTTTAATTCAATCCAAATTATCCAAAGTTACTCTATAAATTGATGAGAGTGCCATCTCTAATGTCCTTCCATTGATAATGGCAAGGCATTGATGAAGCTAAGCTCAACAATGACTGTATACTTGATCAAGAAGCTGAAGCTTGATAATCGTAATCATAAGGTAAGAACAACTTGATACTAATGAAGAATTGAATGTGTTATCAATGCTTGTGAGCCTACTAAAAGTATTGGCCACCCACAATCATGTTATAAGCATTAAATGAAATCCCATGACCATCCACAACCTCATTGAGAGTGCTCTTTGTCATTCAACTTCTCAACAAAAAATAGTCCACATAATCCTTGTTACTATCACATGTAATCATGGTAAACACATGGTTGATGGTGGCCAATAAATTTGTTAGGCTAGTTCATAAGCCATATAAATATGGCACTAGCATGTGAGTGCATGCAAAAATGCAAAGGATCCACTAGTGTAAGCTCCCACTTGGTCTAGGGATCTTCCCATCCAAACATCACACAATCTCCTCAATTACCATCAATGCATGTTTTTAAACTATCACATGAAGATACTGGGGTCACTTTGACACGTGTGAAGATAGCGGGGTCTCTTTGACATGTGATTCAATGAATGGAGTGGAACCCCAAAGTGCCTAGAACTCAGTGCAACATATGAATTAATAGCACACAAAAAATTCTCATCACCACCCTCATATCGGGTGGACTCAAGTTCTCTATACACTACTCCACCACCCGATGTGCATCTTTGAACCACTTTACATTATGTCGCACAACTAGTGATGTCATAGACCATACTTCACACATGCTCCTAGACCATCATCTTTTCCCTTCCCATGTCTAGTCTCAAAGTAGCTCAAAATAATCTAAATGTCACTTCCAGATGCCACTTGTATAGCTAGTAGAACTGTCTCCGAAAGACTTGAACTAACCACCATATCCATGTTAGACTAAATCTAGTGTTGTGGGCTGCCATGTGACTCCACGGTCCCCAAAAAAATGCATTGTAAAGGGAGGGAACCAATGCTGCACATCGTAAAAGGAGAGAAGTAATGTTGCACAAAATGTGCATCATATGTCTAGTCCCAAAGTAGCTCAAAATAACCCTCCAAATGCCACTTGTATAGCTGGTAGAACTGTCTCCGAAAGACTTGAACTGACCACCATATCCATGTTAGACTAAATCTAGTGCTGTGGGCTGCCATGTGACTCCACAATCCCTAAAAAATGCATTGTAAAAGGAGAGAACCAATGTTGCACATCGTAAAAGGAGAGAAGTAATGTTGCGCAAAATGTGCATCATATGTCACTAATTAATGTAGAAACGAGACTCCCTAACAATGAGATAATGGTGTGAGCCTTAGGGATACTACCAACTTTATCTACATGTACCTTTGCATGATGACAATAATTAATATGCACCAAAATAGAAACCTAGTAGGACTTTAAACTATTACGATAATAAATTGATATTTATTTATCCAAGTACAATGCAAATAGTGATCGATACTTGCTCAGAGAAGTAGTACTATCTCCTGGTAAAGTGAAAATGTATAATTCTCATCGAAATTTGCTACTAAGATATGATTTAGCTACTAGCAATTCACTATTAAGATACTACTGACATAAACACACCTATGGGAAATTGCACTATGCATGCATGATGGAATTGGCAATCCAACCACTTGGCATAGTGGGTTTGCCCATATATAGGGGTAAATGTGCTCTCTAAAAGATCCAAGTATGAAATCACATGAGCTACTTCCCATTGTTCCCACTAGGAACGAAACACATCGTAAACAACTAAAACTCCAGTGTATGGTATCGAGAAGAACAACTTGTGTCACATAGGTGGGAGTAGCACACAAACCATGGGTTGCATCTCTCAAAAAATCTTTGGTGTGCCCCACAAATTAGGCATACAATTAAGTCGTACTCACCTCAAGAAAGCAAGCCCCATGCTCGATGAACAATTCTTCTAGACTCTTTTTGACAATGCTTTCTTGACATTGGTGAGACTCTATGGTTCTTATCCCAAAATTTCTCTATTAATGCCTTTATGCTATCATTAATTAAATGATCACACAACATGAATGCTTGAAGCCCACAATCATCTAGCATCCTCTACATCTAAAATTTACCTCCTAAAGGAACCATCTCTAAAAGTGTGCTACTATGTAAAGAATATGAGCTGTAGCACTCATATATGAGACGACCTGCCATGTGTGGCATCTAATGTCTGTACAACTAGTTTCCAAGGTATCCACATTATATCTCTTCTTGATCTATGTATGTGACAGCACACATTATTATGTATGTAAGATTCCTCCCCAGCCTCTCAGGATGTCCAGTATCTTCCCCTGTAATCCCTCGTCTCTAAATCCCACGGTGCTTTAAGAGGCACCTCAAGTGGGATCAACGGTTGAGGTGAGCGAGCACACATCTCGACCGTTGGATCAAAAGCACACAAAAAGTAAACTAGGGATAAAAAGTAAACTAGGGATGAGGGTGGCGACTGGGAAAAGGATGCGGATCATAGATTCGGGAGGTTGTGGTAATCATTTGCATTGGGTTTAGAGATTTTTGAATCTTAATCATTTTTCAACATTTTCTTCTTAAGAACTCTACTGGTTGCATGTAGTGGTCAATTAATAAGGTTTGAACATCTTCCCAAGGTAAACTAGGAAAAAAAGTAAACTAGGACACGTAAGAAATATGCAAGATTTTCATTGTCATTCAAAAATGCCCGCTTCCACCTTGTCATATGTTGCTTCCACCACCTCTTTTACTCAAAGAAGCTTGATATTGACTAAACATTGAAGGTAATTTGCTATCTCTCTCCCTTGTCTCTAAATCACACAGTGTATTTGATATGTGGTAGGATAATCAAAAAACAAGGTCTGCGCAGTAAACTAGAAAAACTAGGGAAAGTAGGATTGTGTAGTAAACTAGGACTGTGAGCAAGCTACGATGGTCAAAGGGATAAATGAATAGCATTATATTAAGAAAATTTTTTCCCTTTTTAAAACATAATAGCTTTCTAAATATGTCCATGTGTGTGTAGGATGAGCTTGTGGATTGAAGATCCTAGGATTGAAGATGGCCCAAGTGAGCAAACTACGATCGAAGAATACTTGGTGTGCCTGATACAAGTAGCCAAGAATCTAGTGAGAGTCAAGAAGAGGATGGTTTCTTTGCACAAAGAGGATGGTTTCTTTGCACAAAGAGTTGAAAGCAAAGAAATTGAAGAAAGTGCCAAAGAGTCACTTAATCCACTGCTTTATCTATCGCCTATATATTTCTCCTTTGATAGGAGAAGTTATGATGTGATGGTCAATGTTATTCAAGGGGATTTGTCGATGACCATTGAGAGTCTTAAAACTTTCAATTCTAGAGGAATCCTTGATCTGAAGAAATGGAGGCGAATGAAGGAAAACCTTTGCTTGGATCAAAATCAAGATGGATCCCTTGTGCTTTGCTTAAAGTCATTTCCAAATTTAAGGATATCATGCAGAGACGAATGGGAAAATATTGTCATAACATGTCATAATATATTGGAGTGTGGAGATCATAAAGGGATAAAGGAAACCCTTGAAACCATTAAAGAAACATGGTGTGTTGACATTCGTCGATTCTCCTTGCATAACTCATGGGCTATTGATAGTACTTTCAAGACAAATAAATTTGGCCTACCATTATATGCAGATGTACTACCAAACCAACTTGGAGTTGGCATTCCAGTAGTGTGGTGTATGATGTGCACTAATGACCCAGTGTGGTGTATGACGTGCACTAATGACCCAGGCTCTCATCAAGAGAGCATTGCCTTGGAGATTACTATGAAAACGATTTTTTCAAGGATGGGAGATATTCGTCCTTCAGCTCTAGTCATTGACAAGTGTCCACAAGAACTAGAGCCATTGCTTAAGGTGGTTGACGAAGATCCCCATTGTTGGGTACAACAAGAGCAAGAAAGTCACCAACAAGTTGCATGCCATGTCATCCAGTGTTGGTTCCATGCTAAGAAAGCTTGGGTTGAGAATTTGTTACCACTAGGAAGAGATTGCAATATTTCAAGGCTATGGACTGTGGGTATGCAGTAAACTAGGACTAGATAGTAAACTAGGATTGTGCATGAAAACTAGGACTGTGCAGTAAACTAGGACTGTGCAGTAACCTAGGACTGCGTAATTGAGAGTAGCTTAGGATATTTGATTTAATATGAGTTTTTTGTTATAATTTAACCTCTAACAAAAATGTGAAAAATGTATGTTCCCAAAGAAATACAAGATGAGATCTACACATCAATGTCAAATCTAATGCACTCGATTACAGAAATGGAATTTGAACAAAAGTATCAACACATGACAATATCATTCGATATGTAACAAATGGTTGGTGTGGGTCTACTTGTGTATGGCGAAGGCGGTGGCCAAAATTTGGCCGATTGTTTTCTTATGGGAATGTTGATACTACTAACTTGGTGGAGCGCTTATGGTAGTACATAAAATACACTCTCTTGGATGCACAAATCAACCGGTCCATGCTTGAACTTATACATGCTCTTGTGGGTGATTCCAAGACTGGCAGGCACATGGGTGGAACTATGCTTGAGTTCTTCAAGCAAAAGCAAGAAATAGGTAATATCACTAGTTCTTTTAACATTTTTGTTGTTGTATTCATTTAAAGTATCTTAAATCCTCTTCTTAACATTTGTACTTCTTGATCTAGTCGATTCTGGGCGCTTTAGTATTCGTGGATCGTCAAAGATGCACACTTCAAGGTTATATGGGTGAAAGCATGTATAGGTGGTACCAAAAAGGAGTGTCTTGGACACTCCTTTTAGCCACCCCTTTGGGAGGAGAAAGAGGCTTAAATTTGAAATAGAGGCGGGCTTGAAAATGCAACTGAGCATTCATTAAGGGAATGGCGTGCCCATTAAACGCTTCTGAATATTCTCTCTCCTCCACTAGTGTGCACTCATCCTGCAAACAATCACTCTCTCTTTCTCACCCTCTCTCACTCTTCGCCTCTCTCTCTCTCTGCCATAGCATAGCCTCTGCTTCTCGCCTACACAAAAGGGCCTCTCTTCTTGCCTGAGCGCAAGTTGTATTCAATTGTGTTATCTCCCTCTCTCCCTCTCTCTCTCTCTCCATGAAGACTACAGTTATGCTTTAATGGTCTTCTTTGCAATAACCTCAGCCTCCTAGCTCCCTCATAACTGCTTTAATGGTCTTCTTTGTTGCAATAACCTCAGCCTCCTAGCTCCCTCATAACTGCTTTAATGGTCTTCTTTGCAATAACCTCAGCCTCCTAGATCCCTCATAACTGGCTCCACATGGAGTCTCATAGTGTATAGAATGGCAATACAGGCTCTGTATATCTTCCCCCATTGTCTATCACACAACACATCATCCCGAGAGAACTTTTGCCAGGTCTTTGAAACTACTGGGTTGAAAAAAAGAGGGAACAAAGAAGCATTGAGAAGAGGATGGCACATACGCGCGAGGATGGTGACATTGATGAGTGAGAGGCAAAGAAAATCTGCAGAGCAATTTCTCAGTGCTGCGCAAACAAACAAACGGGCTTTCCGAGGGCCTTCAAACAAAGATTTTACAACAGCTCCTCTGTCATCTAACGTTCTCAGTGTTGCAGCACACGTCAGAGATAGTTTTGAGAGACTCATTTTCTCTAACATTTGTCATACATTATCTGAGGTGAAGACAACCCATTCAAATAACAAGTTATTTTTAAAGCGGGCTACTGTCGTGGCATGCCTCAATGGTGCATCTGGTGTTGACGATCAAATGAGTGGTAGAGAAGTTGCCAAGGCTTTAGGAGTTCATCAAAGGAATGTCATTGCGGCCAATTTTTGGCTGCAACATGAAGCGGAGGAAGGGTCACTTCCCTTGGATTCTTGTCACCATCAATTGCAATAGGGCAAGCACCATCAACAGTGAAATCAGGGAAATCGTGTTTCAGTTTTGGTCGGTGGAAACTCGCATCTCCCCAAACAAGAAAGATGTTGTTCGAAAGAGGATAGGCAAGAGTGCGCATGTACTGCATCCACAGTGCATCTACTCGATTTGCCTCAGGTATATCACTGTGTTGAGAGTGTGTTGTAAGAGCTACACAGTTGCTCGCATATGATTGATAGTGTATCCGGATATGCTCTTCTATTCGATACTGATTTCTAAATGTCAGTGGTTTAGAGTGCTTGACAGTACTTAAATTTTGTATGATAGGGCATTAGAGTGCTTTACCATGCTTCCAAATGTTTGCAAGTGCCTCACAGTGCATTACAATGCTTAACCATGCACTATAGTGCTTTACGAAGCTTTACAATTGATTTCAGATGCTTCTGAGTGCTTCATGGTGATTCCAAGAAATTCCAAGTCCTGAGTGCATCTTAGTGCTTCTGAGCTTTTTCAGACCACTTCTGAGTGCCTGACAGTGCACTATATTGCTTAACCATGCTTTATAGTGCTTGACATACTTCTTCAAGTGATCACAAGTGCTTCTAAGTGGTTCATAGTGGTTCCAAGTAATTTTATGTCATTCCAAGTGCATCTAAATGTTTCTGTGTGCTTCTAAGTGCCTTTTGTTGCTTCTGAGTGCTTAATAGTGCTTCAAAAAGCTGCCAGGTGCCTAAGAGTTCTTCCAAATGCTTCCAAGTGCTTATGCTCGTAATGGCTTAATAGAGCTTCAGAAGTGATACCAGGAGCTTCTAACTGCTTCCAAGTGCTTGTAAGTGCTTCCAAGTGCATCTAAATGTTTTTGTGTGCTTCTAAGTGCCTTTTGTTGCTTCTGAGTGCTTAATAGTGCTTCAAAAAGCTGCCACACGTGCCTGAGAGTTCTTCCAAATGCTTCCAAGTGCTTAAGCTCGTAATGGCTTAACAAAGCTTAAGAAGTGATAACAGGAGCTTCTAACTGCTTCCAAGTTCTTGTAAGTGCAAGTGCTTCCAAGTGTATCTAAATGTTTCTATGTGCTTCTAAGTGCCTTTTGTTGCTTCTGAGTGCTTAATAGTGCTTCAAAAAAGCTGCCAGGTGCCAGAGAGTTCTTCCAAATGCTTCCAAGTGCTTATGCTCGTAATGGCTTAACAGAGCTTCAAAAGTGATAACAGGAGCTTCTAACTGCTTCCAAGTGCTTGTAAGTGCTTGTAAGTGCTTGCTAGGGCTTCTAAATGCTTGCCAAGTGCTTGCTAGTGCTTATGCTCGTAATGGGTTAACAGAGCTTCAAAAGTGATAACAGGAGCTTCTAACTGCTTCTTCCAAGTGCTTGTAAGTGCTTGTAAGTGTTTGCTAGGGCTTCTAAATGCTTGCCAAGTGTAAGATTCCTCCCCAGTCTTCGAGGTATACAGGAGTAAGAATCTCCCTTTCTGATCTTATAATTATTCCCTCTCTAAAATAAAAGAAAGTTCTGTTTAACAAAGGAAGACCCTTTTCCTAGAATACTTCTCAAGAGTCCCACCTGTTTTAAGGATTCAGAACAATGAGTTCAGAAGTGAGAATCGATGTTTTGGATATTAAGGTTTTGGTCTTCATTCGAGTACGGCCCAAAAGAAGTTCTTTATCTCTTGGGGAGTATATGAAGTTATCCCCCAGATATTGTGAGCCTTATATCTGAATTCAATGAAAGTAGGTGACTTAGCCTACAAGCTTCTTTTATCTCTTCATCTCAAAATTCTTAATGCCTTCTATAGAAAAATGTGTCAAACCCAAATCATGGAAAGACGGTAAAACTTCAGTGGCAAGTTACCGTTGGCTTCTAAGTTACGCTAGCTCCTTCCTTTATATAAGTCGTAACTTTTACTTGTCGCTCACAGTAATCTTACTTCCATCGATCTCCTTTCTTTCTTAATCTCCTTCATGGCTTGGCAACAAGAACTAGTTTTATCCCTAATGATTTCTCACCTTCAAGACGCAAGGGAGTCTGTGAAGAAAGATTTTATAGAGCAGTATGAGCGCTCACTTTTCCCTCACTTGGGAACTTCTGTAGCGCAGACAAAATGGCGGACCTATCAAGACATAACTAGGGTAACACCCTGGGGTCAGCAGCACTTTCGTAACAATGTCCGCTTGGCCATGGTTATTGAAGCTTTGGGTTTGGGTCCCCGATACTACTGCGTCATGAGATCAAGGCATCCTGGGTTTTCTGAGCGGGTCTTCTTACTGGCGTGTTTTCTTCCTCATGAGAAGATATGCCTTTACCCCGTTTTTGGCTTGCCTCTCAGAGGTCCTTTTGTTAGAACACCTCATACCACTGAGATAGGCGCAGCAATAACCCACAGAATCATTCCCATAGATGAGTTACCTTATACTTGTGCAGCTTGTGAGGACTGCTTTTGTGATCATATGATGGACGGGCTTATGGAAGTGTAAAGAGTTCTCCTATCTTTACTGTATAAGTTCCGAGAATGAATAAAGTTTAAATCTTGTTCTTATTTTGAATCTTGCTCTCTTTAAGACGTTTCTTGGTGGTTAATCTTGATTAAAATTTTTCTCTAAGTCTCATATTCGTGAATCTTGCGAAATTATCACAAGTTGCGAGATGAGGACATCTCGCGTTTTTTAAGTGGGATAGAATGTAAGATTCCTCCCCCAACCCCTTTTTGATGTCTAGTATCTTCCCCTGTAATCAACCCTCTTCAGAAATATAAAGACCTTGTTTCTATCTATTTTAGCCTAGAGAGAGAAAAATTATTCTAGAGAGAGAATATTCAGATTTTGAATATTTTTGGATAGAAAAATATCTCTTATAATTTAGATGAGTTCCCCTGAAACAAAAATTCAAAAAGAATTTTCCAATGTGCAATTGGAATTAATTGGAAATAGGTATAAAGAACCTTAGTCTAAGGGTCTAGATTTTCAGAAATCTTTAGACTATGGTCCAATTAAGGTTCCTATGGGCCAATAGCATCAATCCATGTGTAGGGAGGAGATAAATCCAATTTGTAAAAAGAAGATACCCAAAAATGAGTAAATGCTCACATAAGGTGAAGAGTTGAAAATGTACAAGGTTTATTAGTAAAAAACTATGAGCAATATTAAAAATATGAGATATTTTGGGTATCCAAAAATGAGTAAATGCTCACATAAGATGAAGAGTTGAAAATGTACAAGGTTTATTAGTAAAAAACTATGAGCAATATTAAAATAATTCCATTATGACACATATGTAAGGAAGGGGAATTCTTTAAAGGAGGTGCATATTTCACATAAGATGAAGAGTTGAAAATGTACAAGGTTTATTAGTAAAAAACTATGAGCAATATTAAAATGATTCCATTATGACACATATGTAAGGAAGGGGAATTCTTTAAAGGAGGTGCATATTTCACATAAGATGAAGAGTTGAAAATGTACAAGGTTTATTAGTAAAAAAACTATGAGCAATATTAAAATGATTCCATTATGACACATATGTAAGGAAGGGGAGTTCTTTAAAGGAGGTGCATATTTCACATGCTTGAATGAGTTTTAAACTCATAAAAATTGAGATATTTCATCTCTCCTCTCCCCTCATTCAAGTCTAGTTCCAAAAAGTTAGCTTAACTGACCTAAAAATGGTCAAATATTGACCAAACTGATTTAGAAAATTCTAGAATCAGTTTGTTTGGTTAGGAGCTCAATTTTTCCTATAAATAGAAGCCTCCCCCTTGTTGAAAAATAGTTAGTGTTTATGCATCGTTACTCTACTCCACCTAAGCCAAGAACTGTGAATTCATTTAATAATTCACTAGTTTTTGGAGCTTCCCTCTTTCTTCAATCCCCATTAGTGGCTCCATCAACATACTTAACCAATTGATTGGTTGGGGGCCTCTACCGTGAACAAAGAATCAAGCAAGTTGTAAGGTAATTAGTGAATATTGATCTTTCTATAATTTCTCAATGTTTCTCTCTTCTCAACCCCTCTCAAGCTTGAGAAGTTTAATTGGTATGGTTTTTTTTTTAAATACTATTGAAGTTTGAATAGTAGTGAAGAGTTACATAAGTTAATAAATGCTATTGAAGTTAATTTTTATTTATGTTTAAATTCTAATGATTTTTATGTAAATTCTCTCTCTCACTCAAGAAATGGTCATACTCATGACCCGTTCTCAATCCAAATCAAGCTTTTCATAAAGCTTTTCCTTAACCCAAGATTAAGCTATGCTTGAGGCCAATTTAATGGCTTTTTTCTATGCTTTTAGTTTATGCATATTGATGATTCAATCCACTATAGATTAATGATCCAATTAGAGATCATTTTAATTATTTTCTTAATGATAAGCTTTATCCCTTAGAAAAAATTGAGATTTATCAGTCATAGCAGCGGAGCTATGGCAAAATTTTTATAAAAATTATGCATAAAATAATTTCATTCAAAGCATAAAAAGAGGACTTCCTACCATATTCTAGGAATTATCATCCTAGATTAATTGAAAGAATTTCATTATAATCATGGAGAAATTGAATTTTAATATCATGCATAAAGGATAATTTTTTTATATCAAAAGTGTTACTTTTATCATTTTTAATTTTCATGCATAGAAGTATGCATAAAGGAAAAATTTTTATATCAAAGGTGTTACTTTTATCATTTTTTAAATTTTCATGCATAGAAGTATGCATAAAGGAAAATTTTTTTATATCAAAAGTGTTACTTTTATCATTTTTAATTTTCATGCATAGAAGTATGCATAAAGGATAATTTTTTTATATCAAAAGTGTTACTTTTATCATATTGGATTTCATGCATAGAGGTATGCATAAAAGTTGAATATTTTATTATAAAAGTGTTACTTTTAGCATAATTGAATTTCATGCATAGAGGTATGCATAAAAGATATGGGAAGTGATAAGATATGATAAGATGCATGTGGATGTGGATGTGGATGTATGAATGTGGATGTATGGATGTGAATGTGGATGTGGATGTGGATGTATGAATGTGGATGTATGGATGTAGATGTGGATGCATGAATGTGGATGTATGGATGTGAATGAGGATATAGATGTGGATGTATGGATGTGAATGTGCATGTAGATATGGATGTATATATGTGAATGGGAATGTGGATGTGGATGTGGATGTGGATGTGGATGTATGTATGCATGTGGATGTGGATATGGATGTGTATGTATGAATGTGGATATGGGATGTGGATGTATAAATGAGGATGTGAAAATGGAGATAAGCATGTAGATGTGGATGTATGGATGTGAATGTGGATGTGGATGTGGATGTATGGATGTGAATGAGGATGTGGATGTGGATGCATGGATGTAAATGTGGATGTGTATGTATGGATGTAGGCATGTAGATGTGGATGCATGAATGTGGATGTATGGATGTGAATGAGGATATAGATGTGGATGTATGGATGTGAATGTGCATGTAGATATGGATGTATAGATGTGAATGAGAATGTGGATGTGGATGTGGATGTATGTATGTATGTATGTGGATGTGGATGTATGAATGTGGATGTATGGATGTGAATGAGGATGTGGATGTGGATGCATGGATGTAAATGTGGATGTGTATGTATGGATGTAGGCATGTAGATGTGGATGCATGAATGTGGATGTATGGATGTGAATGAGGATATAGATGTGGATGTATGGATGTGAATGTGCATGTAGATATGGATGTATAGATGTGAATGAGAATGTGGATGTGGATGTGGATGTATGTATGTATGTATGTGGATGTGGATGTATGAATGAGGACGTGATAATGAATGTATGCATGTGGATGTGGATATGGATGTGTATGTATGAATGCGGATATGGATGTGTATGTATGAATGTGGATATGGGATGTGGATGTATAAATGAGGATGTGAAAATGGAGTTAAGCATGTAGATGTGGATGTATGGATGTGAATGTGGATGTGGATGTGGATGTATGGATGTGGATATGGATGTGAATATATGATATGTGATGTGAAGGAATCTGAAGTGAAGAGATGGAAAATGATATGATTGGATGAGTACACATATAAATGAAATGTGGAATAAGTAATGTGGATTGTATGAGGGATAATGTGGAAAAATGAGAGTTAATATAGAAATTGTATTTGTAAACTGTTTGTAAATGCTGTTTGTAAATGGCTGTTTTATGTCAAGAATGCTGGGAAAGCATTTTGACCGTCTTGTGATTAAGGTCATGGAGACCTAACTGATAAAGTTGCAACTGCTGACGGAGAGTCAATGGAGGACGTCTTGCGTAGCAAGGTCGGCCGAGGTCTTGACCAGCCTCGGTTCGATTAAAATGGTGAGCTTCCGGTACGGTGGATGAGGGACCAAGGAAGCGGCCTATGAGTGAAGCGCTAGGTCACCTGCGAAGGATCCTAGAGGGTGCTGACCATACGGTGCTCGGGCTCTGGGTCGCCCAGGATACCCACTCGTGCGTCGAGGAAGATATTGGAACAAGGAGTAAGAGTTGTTTTTTTTGGAACCGGGCATGGATCTGGTTGACTGACCTTGCTGGTCCTCAACGGATGAGTCCATGGCTCTTTTATATGGATCTGTTGGTTGATCTTGCTGATCTTCAACGAGAGTCCATCTTGATAAGTGATTATATTGTTGAGTATTATGGGCTAGGAACTATTGAAACGGCCCCTGTGTGGACAGGTGATGAGCGTTCTAGTTGCCAATGATGCCATAGATACTCTGATGAAGGAATGATGGGAAATTACGAATCAACTGGATAATTTGGGAGATTGTGATCAGTGGTACTATGGTTTCATTAAAGGATTGTTTTAAAGTTAGCTGATGCTAAGAAAAAGGCAATTTTCATATTGGGTGTGTAAGTGGTGTGGCTAGTTTTATGTTTGCATGAAATTCCGGCTAGGGGGCCTTGGAACTCTTTTCCTTGGTACCCGGGACAAAACCTAACCAAATTCCAAATTGGATCCCATCACTACAGTGGTTGGGCGGTTGGCTAACCCATGGGATCGGATGGGGTTAGGCTGGACTGATGGATCCGTAAATCGAGACTCAATTTCTGTTATTACGATAGATAAAGTAAATCCCGGATAGTAATTGTTCTATGGATAGGAATCAACGGCTGTGCCTCCTTGGTGGGGAAAAAAGCGTTGATCCCAATGATCCAAGTGCAAGTTTCTTCCTTGATCTGACCAAGTATCTTTATAGATGCAGTCGGATCTGTTTGATCAGTAAGAGTTTTGACTACGTTAGAGTAAAAATTATCCTGGTGGAATCGCCCGTGCTTTCCGGATAAGGGAAGTTTTTCCGGGTCTGGTTTTGGAAAAACCGACGGATTAGTCTTTTGTCCGGATATCCGTGGACGAGGCCCCGAGTGTGGGACCCTGCCTCGCGTAAGAAGTGCTACTTCCGCTGCTAGTACCCCGAATCCGTTGCGCGGTGGGAACAGGGATCTCACAGTTGGTATCAGAGCATTTGGTTAATAAAGATCAACTGAGAAGACAAATATGTCAAAAATTTATCAAGAAGCACAAAAAGGTTGTAATTGTGTGATATAATTCATACAATTTGATATTCAAACTGAAATTCGTAATTTGGTAATTGGGTCTTCAGATGGAAGTACCGCAATTATATAGAATCCCTGACTTGCTTGAGGCCTAGACATGATGGTATTTACCTTATAATTCCAAGAGCCACGACTACCCGTATATACCGAGAGTATACTGCAGCTCTTTACTGACAGTATATACGAGTAAATCTAAGACTTGAAATTATAAGCGTTAATGCTATCCAGATGATGAATTCGAATGTGGTTGATATGATTTTTAATTCTGTTTGAGAATTGATGAATTGAATTGGATTCTGATTGAAAATTCTGATTGAAAAATGATGATTTCTGAAATTAGTTGAAATATAAAAATCTGAACAAAACCACAATGAGGATGAATGGGACGAGTCCCAGTGATGATATTCATAACTGGAATGATGATAATGAATTCAGCAAATCACTATGAGATTAGTGGGTTGTGCTGTCAAATTGTTACTGTTAACACTTGATCAGTAGATCAAGTTAAGGGATGACAAATTGAGAACTTGCTTGACTGAAATTCCCGTGGAGGAATGTTCAGAAGGAAATTTTTCGGTCTAATGGACCATTATCATGTTAAAGATATGAATGATATGATCTGAATATTAATGATGAGTTCTATATAAGGGATATTTATCCCAGTGTTCTGCTGGGTTGACCAGAATATAAGGAACCCCAAAATAAAATTGGATGTTAAGAAAAAGAGTTGTCCTCTACCTTGCGAGATGAGGACATCTCGCACTTTTTAAGTGGGGTAGAATGTAAGATTCCTCCCCAGCCTTCGAGGTATACAGGAGTAAGAATCTCCCTTTCTGATCTTATAATTATTCCCTCTCTAAAATAAAAGAAAGTTCTGTTTAACAAAGGAAGACCCTTTTCCTAGAATACTTCTCAAGAGTCCCACCTGTTTTAAGGATTCAGAACAATGAGTTCAGAAGTGAGAATCGATGTTTTGGATATTAAGGTTTTGGTCTTCATTCGAGTACGGCCCAAAAGAAGTTCTTTATCTCTTGGGGAGTATATGAAGTTATCCCCCAGATATTGTGAGCCTTATATCTGAATTCAATGAAAGTAGGTGACTTAGCCTACAAGCTTCTTTTATCTCTTCATCTCAAAATTCTTAATGCCTTCTATAGAAAAATGTGTCAAACCCAAATCATGGAAAGACGGTAAAACTTCAGTGGCAAGTTACCGTTGGCTTCTAAGTTACGCTAGCTCCTTCCTTTATATAAGTCGTAACTTTTACTTGTCGCTCACAGTAATCTTACTTCCATCGATCTCCTTTCTTTCTTAATCTCCTTCATGGCTTGGCAACAAGAACTAGTTTTATCCCTAATGATTTCTCACCTTCAAGACGCAAGGGAGTCTGTGAAGAAAGATTTTATAGAGCAGTATGAGCGCTCACTTTTCCCTCACTTGGGAACTTCTGTAGCGCAGACAAAATGGCGGACCTATCAAGACATAACTAGGGTAACACCCTGGGGTCAGCAGCACTTTCGTAACAATGTCCGCTTGGCCATGGTTATTGAAGCTTTGGGTTTGGGTCCCCGATACTACTGCGTCATGAGATCAAGGCATCCTGGGTTTTCTGAGCGGGTCTTCTTACTGGCGTGTTTTCTTCCTCATGAGAAGATATGCCTTTACCCCGTTTTTGGCTTGCCTCTCAGAGGTCCTTTTGTTAGAACACCTCATACCACTGAGATAGGCGCAGCAATAACCCACAGAATCATTCCCATAGATGAGTTACCTTATACTTGTGCAGCTTGTGAGGACTGCTTTTGTGATCATATGATGGACGGGCTTATGGAAGTGTAAAGAGTTCTTCTATCTTTACTGTATAAGTTCCGAGAATGAATAAAGTTTAAATCTTGTTCTTATTTTGAATCTTGCTCTCTTTAAGACGTTTCTTGGTGGTTAATCTTGATTAAAATTTTTCTCTAAGTCTCATATTCGTGAATCTTGCGAAATTATCACAAGTTGCGAGATGAGGACATCTCGCGTTTTTTAAGTGGGATAGAATGTAAGATTCCTCCCCCAACCCCTTTTTGATGTCTAGTATCTTCCCCTGTAATCAACCCTCTTCAGAAATATAAAGACCTTGTTTCTATCTATTTTAGCCTAGAGAGAGAAAAATTATTCTAGAGAGAGAATATTCAGATTTTGAATATTTTTGGATAGAAAAATATCTCTTATAATTTAGATGAGTTCCCCTGAAACAAAAATTCAAAAAGAATTTTCCAATGTGCAATTGGAATTAATTGGAAATAGGTATAAAGAACCTTAGTCTAAGGGTCTAGATTTTCAGAAATCTTTAGACTATGGTCCAATTAAGGTTCCTATGGGCCAATAGCATCAATCCATGTGTAGGGAGGAGATAAATCCAATTTGTAAAAAGAAGATACCCAAAAATGAGTAAATGCTCACATAAGGTGAAGAGTTGAAAATGTACAAGGTTTATTAGTAAAAAACTATGAGCAATATTAAAAATATGAGATATTTTGGGTATCCAAAAATGAGTAAATGCTCACATAAGATGAAGAGTTGAAAATGTACAAGGTTTATTAGTAAAAAACTATGAGCAATATTAAAATAATTCCATTATGACACATATGTAAGGAAGGGGAATTCTTTAAAGGAGGTGCATATTTCACATAAGATGAAGAGTTGAAAATGTACAAGGTTTATTAGTAAAAAACTATGAGCAATATTAAAATGATTCCATTATGACACATATGTAAGGAAGGGGAATTCTTTAAAGGAGGTGCATATTTCACATAAGATGAAGAGTTGAAAATGTACAAGGTTTATTAGTAAAAAAACTATGAGCAATATTAAAATGATTCCATTATGACACATATGTAAGGAAGGGGAGTTCTTTAAAGGAGGTGCATATTTCACATGCTTGAATGAGTTTTAAACTCATAAAAATTGAGATATTTCATCTCTCCTCTCCCCTCATTCAAGTCTAGTTCCAAAAAGTTAGCTTAACTGACCTAAAAATGGTCAAATATTGACCAAACTGATTTAGAAAATTCTAGAATCAGTTTGTTTGGTTAGGAGCTCAATTTTTCCTATAAATAGAAGCCTCCCCCTTGTTGAAAAATAGTTAGTGTTTATGCATCGTTACTCTACTCCACCTAAGCCAAGAACTGTGAATTCATTTAATAATTCACTAGTTTTTGGAGCTTCCCTCTTTCTTCAATCCCCATTAGTGGCTCCATCAACATACTTAACCAATTGATTGGTTGGGGGCCTCTACTGTGAACAAAGAATCAAGCAAGTTGTAAGGTAATTAGTGAATATTGATCTTTCTATAATTTCTCAATGTTTCTCTCTTCTCAACCCCTCTCAAGCTTGAGAAGTTTAATTGGTATGGTTTTTTTTTTAAATACTATTGAAGTTTGAATAGTAGTGAAGAGTTACATAAGTTAATAAATGCTATTGAAGTTAATTTTCATTTATGTTTAAATTCTAATGATTTTTATGTAAATTCTCTCTCTCACTCAAGAAATGGTCATACTCATGACCCGTTCTCAATCCAAATCAAGCTTTTCATAAAGCTTTTCCTTAACCCAAGATTAAGCTATGCTTGAGGCCAATTTAATGGCTTTTTTCTATGCTTTTAGTTTATGCATATTGATGATTCAATCCACTATAGATTAATGATCCAATTAGAGATCATTTTAATTATTTTCTTAATGATAAGCTTTATCCCTTAGAAAAAATTGAGATTTATCAGTCATAGCAGCGGAGCTATGGCAAAATTTTTATAAAAATTATGCATAAAATAATTTCATTCAAAGCATAAAAAGAGGACTTCCTACCATATTCTAGGAATTATCATCCTAGATTAATTGAAAGAATTTCATTATAATCATGGAGAAATTGAATTTTAATATCATGCATAAAGGATAATTTTTTTATATCAAAAGTGTTACTTTTATCATTTTTAATTTTCATGCATAGAAGTATGCATAAAGGAAAAATTTTTATATCAAAGGTGTTACTTTTATCATTTTTTAAATTTTCATGCATAGAAGTATGCATAAAGGAAAATTTTTTTATATCAAAAGTGTTACTTTTATCATTTTTAATTTTCATGCATAGAAGTATGCATAAAGGATAATTTTTTTATATCAAAAGTGTTACTTTTATCATATTGGATTTCATGCATAGAGGTATGCATAAAAGTTGAATATTTTATTATAAAAGTGTTACTTTTAGCATAATTGAATTTCATGCATAGAGGTATGCATAAAAGATATGGGAAGTGATAAGATATGATAAGATGCATGTGGATGTGGATGTGGATGTATGAATGTGGATGTATGGATGTGAATGTGGATGTGGATGTGGATGTATGGATGTAGATGTGGATGCATGAATGTGGATGTATGGATGTGAATGAGGATATAGATGTGGATGTATGGATGTGAATGTGCATGTAGATATGGATGTATATATGTGAATGGGAATGTGGATGTGGATGTGGATGTGGATGTATGTATGCATGTGGATGTGGATATGGATGTGTATGTATGAATGTGGATATGGGATGTGGATGTATAAATGAGGATGTGAAAATGGAGATAAGCATGTAGATGTGGATGTATGGATGTGAATGTGGATGTGGATGTGGATGTATGGATGTGAATGAGGATGTGGATGTGGATGCATGGATGTAAATGTGGATGTGTATGTATGGATGTAGGCATGTAGATGTGGATGCATGAATGTGGATGTATGGATGTGAATGAGGATATAGATGTGGATGTATGGATGTGAATGTGCATGTAGATATGGATGTATAGATGTGAATGAGAATGTGGATGTGGATGTGGATGTATGTATGTATGTATGTGGATGTGGATGTATGAATGTGGATGTATGGATGTGAATGAGGATGTGGATGTGGATGCATGGATGTAAATGTGGATGTGTATGTATGGATGTAGGCATGTAGATGTGGATGCATGAATGTGGATGTATGGATGTGAATGAGGATATAGATGTGGATGTATGGATGTGAATGTGCATGTAGATATGGATGTATAGATGTGAATGAGAATGTGGATGTGGATGTGGATGTATGTATGTATGTATGTGGATGTGGATGTATGAATGAGGACGTGATAATGAATGTATGCATGTGGATGTGGATATGGATGTGTATGTATGAATGCGGATATGGGTGTGTATGTATGAATGTGGATATGGGATGTGGATGTATAAATGAGGATGTGAAAATGGAGTTAAGCATGTAGATGTGGATGTATGGATGTGAATGTGGATGTGGATGTGGATGTATGGATGTGGATATGGATGTGAATATATGATATGTGATGTGAAGGAATCTGAAGTGAAGAGATGGAAAATGATATGATTGGATGAGTACACATATAAATGAAATGTGGAATAAGTAATGTGGATTGTATGAGGGATAATGTGGAAAAATGAGAGTTAATATAGAAATTGTATTTGTAAACTGTTTGTAAATGCTGTTTGTAAATGGCTGTTTTATGTCAAGAATGCTGGGAAAGCATTTTGACCGTCTTGTGATTAAGGTCATGGAGACCTAACTGATAAAGTTGCAACTGCTGACGGAGAGTCAATGGAGGACGTCTCGCGTAGCAAGGTCGGCCGAGGTCTTGACCAGCCTCGGTTCGATTAAAATGGTGAGCTTCCGGTACGGTGGATGAGGGACCAAGGAAGCGGCCTATGAGTGAAGCGCTAGGTCACCTGCGAAGGATCCTAGAGGGTGCTGACCATACGGTGCTCGGGCTCTGGGTCGCCCAGGATACCCACTCGTGCGTCGAGGAAGATATTGGAACAAGGAGTAAGAGTTGTTTTTTTTGGAACCGGGCATGGATCTGGTTGACTGACCTTGCTGGTCCTCAACGGATGAGTCCATGGCTCTTTTATATGGATCTGTTGGTTGATCTTGCTGATCTTCAACGAGAGTCCATCTTGATAAGTGATTATATTGTTGAGTATTATGGGCTAGGAACTATTGAAACGGCCCCTGTGTGGACAGGTGATGAGCGTTCTAGTTGCCAATGATGCCATAGATACTCTGATGAAGGAATGATGGGAAATTACGAATCAACTGGATAATTTGGGAGATTGTGATCAGTGGTACTATGGTTTCATTAAAGGATTGTTTTAAAGTTAGCTGATGCTAAGAAAAAGGCAATTTTCATATTGGGTGTGTAAGTGGTGTGGCTAGTTTTATGTTTGCATGAAATTCCGGCTAGGGGGCCTTGGAACTCTTTTCCTTGGTACCCGGGACAAAACCTAACCAAATTCCAAATTGGATCCCATCACTACAGTGGTTGGGCGGTTGGCTAACCCATGGGATCGGATGGGGTTAGGCTGGACTGATGGATCCGTAAATCGAGACTCAATTTCTGTTATTACGATAGATAAAGTAAATCCCGGATAGTAATTGTTCTATGGATAGGAATCAACGGCTGTGCCTCCTTGGTGGGGAAAAAAGCGTTGATCCCAATGATCCAAGTGCAAGTTTCTTCCTTGATCTGACCAAGTATCTTTATAGATGCAGTCGGATCTGTTTGATCAGTAAGAGTTTTGACTACGTTAGAGTAAAAATTATCCTGGTGGAATCGCCCGTGCTTTCCGGATAAGGGAAGTTTTTCCGGGTCTGGTTTTGGAAAAACCGACGGATTAGTCTTTTGTCCGGATATCCGTGGACGAGGCCCCGAGTGTGGGACCCTGCCTCGCGTAAGAAGTGCTACTTCCGCTGCTAGTACCCCGAATCCGTTGCGCGGTGGGAACAGGGATCTCACACCAAGTGCTTGTTAGTGCTTCTAAGTGCTTGCAAGTGCTTCCAAGTGCTTCTAGTGCTTGCTAGTGCTTCCATGTGCTTCCAAGTGCTTCTAAGTGCTTGCTAGTGGTTCCAAGTGTTTGCTAGTGGTTCTAAGTGCTTCCAAGTGCTTCTAAGTGCTTGCTAGTGATTCCATGTGCCTCTAAGTGCTTCCATGTGCTTCCAAGTGCTTCTAAGTGCTTCCAAGTGCTTCCAAGTGCTTTACTTTCTTCTAAGTGTTTGCTAGTGTTTTCAATTGCTTCTAAGTGTTTCCTAGTGCTTCTAAGAAATTCCATGTTATTCCAAGTTCATCTAAATGGATCCTCAGGTTTCTAAGTGCTTACAGGTGCCTGAGAGTGCTTTATAGTGCTTTACAACCATTTACTAGTGTTGCCAGGTGTAGAAAGAGCTTTATAAGTGCTTGCAGGTGCCTGAGAGTGCTTTATAGTGCTTTACAACCATTTACTAGTGCTGCCAGGTGTAGAAAGAGCTTTACCCAATGAGTGTCATAGCTTTACACTGATTGAAAGTGCGTCATAATGCTTACCAATGCTATAGGTTACTTCAGAATGATTTATAATGCTTGATAGTGTGTCTAAATTTGTCTTCTTTGTCACAAAGGGACTTCTATATGCAGTTCCAAGTGGCTCATCCTAACATAAGGATCTCCCTAAGATGTTTTGAGGGTCTAAAGCCATACTTCATACGCAAGTTGAAGGACCGCAACACTTGTTGTTGTGAATACCATGTGCAGCTTGTCTACTTCAAGGAAGCCCTTAATCAGATGCACCAGGGAAGATATGGGCCACATGACCGGCCATGCAGTTTTGCAGGTGCCTTGTTTGCAGTTCTCATGATGGAACAACGCAGTGCACGGCCTCCAATGCCACATTTCCAAGCTTAACAGACCTGTGGGAGTCTGTATTGTGCCCAAAATCCATTGACTGTGCTTATCACCGTAGACAATGTCTTTTGGGTACATGCAAACATTGTGGCATTAAATAGATCTCCTTGTGTCCACATGAAAAAAGCGATGACATCTCTATGATGGTTGTCAAGCTTTTTGATGACGTTCCTACACAGGAAGTGGATGAGAACGGTCAAGCAAAAACTCGGAAAGATCTTGTTGTTCGCCAAGTCAGCTCGAAAGGACTTTCACTTCCTTGCTTCAAAGCAAATTGGAAAACTTCATCAAACACAATTATAAGTATAGATGGCACAATTCAAAGAGTGTTTGGATAAATTTCCAGATGATGTAGTGGATTTTACAGAGAATTACTCCTTCAAGGTGCAGAATGAAATTCAGTCAATGCATTGGTATTCAACTCAGGTGACAATCTTGGTCCACATTTCGTACCTGCGTGATGTGCTTGGTACCATTCGAAAGACAACCCACTTCTACATCTCTGATGACAAAATCCACGACAATTTGTTTGTGCAGCACTGCTTTATTTTGCACAATAAGTGGCTGAAAGCTCAAGGATGTAGTGTTAAGTGACACTGGGTGTGGTCTGATGGCGCTGCTTCACAATTCAAAGCAAGGCGCCCTTTCTATTTTGTAGCCCGATACTTCAATATGATAGGTATTAAGATGATGCACAGTTTCTTCACATCCGGCCATGGGAAGGCCGAGCACGACGGGGCTGGTGCGGTGCTCAAAAGAGCTCTCACACAGGAGTAGCTGAAATCTGACGGATGGGTGTTACATAATGCTTCAAGTGTGGTGGCATTCCTTAATGCAACCCTCAAGAAAGAATGTCCATTGTGACAGGGGAAGAAAGTCAATCGTAGATTCTGGGAGGTCAAGCTCGCTGATGTAGACAGAGATAGAGAGTGGGATTGCATGCAGGTCAAAGGGTCTCGATCCTTCCACTGTGTCAACGGCTACAGTTAATCGATATGCACGAGCTACGCTGCAGACCATTGTCCTACTTTTGCCATGCATGCATGAAAGGCCAATGGAGGAGATGTGTAAACAAGGACCACGTTGAGAGGTGGCAGTACTTCCGAATACAACCGACTGTCAATGTCAAAACGATGGAGAAGCATCCAGCGATGATGTGTTACCAGGAGCCCCCATGTATGCTGGCCACATGCCGACCTAAGTGATGCCTTGATGGTTGGCCAGAACTTCGCAGCAGTGAATGTAGAAGAGCCAGGTGTAGACTTCTACATCTTGAAGTGCACTAAAACCAAGCGCTTGACCATCAAATCTGAAAGGGATGAATGGCATAACCGTATTCTAAAGAACTCATTTGTCGTTGAGGGACTCTCTTCTACGACAAGGTAAATGGCCAAGATGACACCTACGTTCTTTTGAATGACAAGCCCCCTGCTTTTATCTACTCCCACCTGCTGCGATGCATCAGGTTTCCGATGTGCTCAATAGAAGGTGAGCCTAATGTATATGAATTGTCAAATGATGTATTTGAACAAATCTATAATAGCATGCCCCCAGAGGAGAACTTGTAAGTTCTAACTTTCAAGCTAGCACAATGCGTCCTCCTAAGAAGCACTATTTCGCACATTCAACTCTTTGACAGCACTTTCAGTAGTAGACAAGCACTTTAACACCACTTGACAAGCACTTCTAGTACCTACACAAGCACTTCTAGGATCTACACAAGCACTTTCAGATTACTTGAAAAGCACTTTAAGTACCTAGACAAGCACTTTAAGTAACTAGACAAGCACTTTCAGACCACTTGACCAGCACTTCCCAAACAATTGAAGTTCCTACACAAGCACTTGACAAGCACTTGGAGGCCACATGGCACCTGCCAGGTACTTTTAGTACCTAGACAAGCATTCTAGACCACTTGACAAGCGCTTTAAGCACCTTGACAAACACTTTCAAATTACCTGACCAGCAGTTAGCGAGCACTTTCTAGTACCTAGACAAGCACATGTTTAGTACTTTCAGACCACTTGATAAATTCTTGTCAGCACTTCAATACCTGGACAAGCACTTTTAGTATCTAGACAAGCACTTTCAAACCACTTGACAAGCACTTCAATACCTAGACAAGCACTTTCAAACCACTTGACAGGCACTTCAATACCTAGACAAGCACTTCAATACCTAGACAAGCACTTTCAAACCACTTGACAAGCACTTCAGTACCTAGACAAGCACTTTCAAACCATCACTTTCTTAAGAGTCCACAAAATGCAACCATAGTATAAACTAAAGAAAATGACACCAGATCGACACAAAATCGTTCCAAGGTCAAAACCATTTTGGTTTGTATATATGTCAAGGAGTGTGAAGTTAGCCACACAATAAAGGCACGGTGTCAGAGCACATTAAGCTACACAGTAAGGGAATGGTGTCATGGCAGTGAAGGGGATATAGGCAGCCCTCTGTACAATGGAAAAAATGCCTGCAAAAGCACTTCTAATTTGCTGTTTTACTCTTTGGACGCTTATACTTTCTTTCTTTAGGATCTAGGTTGGGGGCTTCAATTTCTTCATTTAGGATCTAGGTTGGGGGCTTCAATTTCTTCATTTCCTCAACATTGTTCCGCATGATTCTCCAATTCGACCGTTGCAAGGCATCATCCCTAACATCAAAAGGACCCTCTCTGCCCACTGCAACACAAAGTCAGCCACATCCTGTTTCAGAAAATTTTCCACTGCCCCTCAGTCTGCTTCTCCACTTCAGGAAGGATGAAGGATCACATAGTATGCAAGATCATTAGAGTACATTTTATAGAATGAGTCATCTAGCACAAGTGTATTTGTCTTATTAAATTTTGAGAAAAGATGCCAGAAGGTATCCAGGTTTTTCAAGAACATTGGCCTAGGAGGAATATCAAAGCGCCAACTGTAAACATGGCAAGCGGTTTGTGATAGTATCCATCCACTCATGCATTTCTTGACTTGAGGCAGGCACTTATCCATGGCTGTCTCCAATTTCCTACCTCTGTGGGAGGTCCACACAAATACCTCTGCAACCCGACTCAACACAAGTAAGAACACCTCTGCATCCTGCCGTACGTAATAGGTGATGTTCTCATCCTCACGGACTTTGGAAAAGTACAGCGTTGAGACATTTGGGGGAATCTCTGTCTTACACTTATCGTGCACACACAAAAGAACCTTGTTGAAGTCAACAACGACTGCGAGGTCTCGAGAGTCATTGCAGCGTCAAAACTGATAGCGTGGAGGGCAGTGCTCAATGTGCTCTACCTCATCAGTGGTGGTGGGTGGTAGGGTTTTCGAGCCAACAACTTGAATTTTAACTACATGGTCAGGACACGTACAGACACTGAGACAAAGGACTTATATATTATATTGCCGCAAAATAATGCGGCTTGCATGAGCAAAAAGCTACAAAGTTACAAGAAGCTAAAGCTTCTTGCATGCTTCTGCTTTGGGAAAAATTGGGTTAGTACTTTTCTTGGGATCCTGAAGAGACCCATCCTCCACCTGCCTTTTCTTCTTCTTCCGCAACTCTCTTGCAACAAATTAGAGGGTCTCTTCCATATCTAGGTCCAACTCCTCTTTAGTATGTACACCTTTGTCAACGTGGCTTGGCTCTCTAGTTGGAGCACTAACATGACTTAATGTCTTAATGACATCAGTACCCTGGGATAGCAATAGGAAATCAAGTTAGGAGCACAGGTAGTTAATATGATCACAATGATCATGGATAATCATGTCTGAGGATAACATGTTACAGCAACCAAAATTACCTTGTGTGATCTCAGAACCAGGTGTCTCCCTTAGGATGCCTCCATCACCAAGCACATCAGTTTTTTCAGCAGTAGACAGACTACAACCACCCCCACAATGTTTTTGTATTTCATCATCAAGGCGTGTAGGTCGAAGGGAGCGTCCACATCATGCATGGACGAGGTGGAAGAGGCTAGGTCCACCCCCTCTCCAGCCTCTGGCTCACCTGAGACATAACAGACAATTACTGTACATATCAAAAATAGCATGAATCATGTCCTATGAAAGAGGCATGCCTTACCTATGGACTCCTCATATGCATTTCCAAGTGCCCAACATCTTGCTACAAGTGGTATCTCCCACGAACAGTCCGGAACAATGCACTTGGGCTCAGTCACACAGATAATGGAAAAGCAAAAGGGGTGGTACTTGTGGGCACATGGAAGATAATAAACGCCGGCCGCATGTTTACTTGACAGCAGCTGGCCACCCCACAGGCCACAAGATCCACCAATGAGGACAGTGTCAGCACACCTAGGACAGACTTGGCAGGCGGGGTAGGCATTAGAAGGGCTCTCCCCTCTCTCTTCAAGCAAGTGCATGCCTCCTTCACAAAGGAGGCCTGTCTCCTCAGCTCACATAACACATGCTCCATTTCCTCAACTGACGCCTACACACAATGAAAAACAACCAGCCACCATCAGAACTTTCAAGCATGTGTAAGTGGTTTGAGCATCTGTCAGTGGTCTGTGCAGTGCCCTAAGGTCTAAGCACCAGTGAGTGGTTTGAGCATCTGTCAGTGGTCTGTGCAGTGCCCTAAGGTCTAAGCACGAGTGAGTGGTCTAAGCACTTGAAAGTGGTCTAAACACTTGCAAATGATGCAACCACTTGCAAGTGGCTCTTCCAAGTGTTCTAAGCACCTGTTAAAGGTCTTAGAAATTGTCTGTGCTTTGTGCTTTTGCTAGTGTTTTAAGCACTTATTGCAAGTGGTATGAGCACTTGAAAGCGGTATGAACACTGGTCTAGGCACTAGCAAGTGGTATATGAACACTTGCAAGTGGTCTTAGAACTTGCAAAAGGCATGACCACTTACAAGTGGCCTTAGCACTTGGAAGTGGTCTTAGCACCTTATTTAAGTGGTCTAAGCACTTACAAGTGGCCTTAGCACTTGCAAGTGGTCTTAGCACCTTCAAGTGGTCTTAGCACCTTCAAGTGGTCTAAGCACTTGCAAGTGGTATGAGCACTTGAAAGCAGTATGAACACTTGCAAGTGGTCTTGAACTTCGCTAGTGGCTTAGGCACTTGCAAGTGGTATGAACACTTGCAAGTGGTCTTAGAACTTGCAAAAGACATGAACACTTACAAGTGGCCTTAGCACTTGCAAGTGGTATGACCACTTGCAAAAGGTATGACCACTTGCAAGTGGTCTTAGCACCTTCAAGTTGTCTAAGCACTTGTTAAACTTCCAAGAACTTGCATGATATCTATGCACTTGCTAGTGGTGTAAGCACTTACAATGGTATAACACTTGCAAGTGGTCACAGCACTTGCAAGTGGTCTCAATACTTATGAGTGTTCTATGAACTCGATGACCTCTAAGCTGAACACTTTTCAAGTGCTTAAATCCCTTGCAAGTGCATATATCACTTGCAAGTGCTTGGACCACTACTTAAAGGATAGAAAAATGCTTGAGTTTTCAAAAGTACCTGCATAGTGGACACCTCCTCCTTCATCTCTGCATAGAGGACACCTCCTCCTTCATCTTTACAGTAGCAGCAGATGTCACAGCACTAGAAGCCACTGAGACCACCCTCTCTAGCACTCCTATCTCAGCTTCCTTCTTCAGAATGAGAGCTTCATTTTCTAGGGGAGATGCTTTTAATATCTCCATGTCTGCTCAAGTCTCTCCATCTCTACTATAATCGGGGCATAGGCCGAATAGGTGCCTTCGTTGCGTAGCCACAAATCCCTCTTCTTTGCTAAGACCAATTTAGCAGAACCAACCTTCACTTCAGCAATATGGGCCTGCCCATCAAGATCTTCAGCAATTCTACCTAACCATTCTATGTATAGGGGCTCGGATGCAACCTCGATCGGTTTTGTAGGGTGATTAGACATTGTCAAGGCGTAGGAGTCAACAACATGCTCTGTTTGTCCATATAAGACAGAAACACCGTAATCGGACATGAACTTCCTCACTTTGCGATTCAAACCTCCCTGTTGAGCCTTCACATTCTCCAAGACCGTACTACCCCACCACAGCCCATGCAATCTTGTGACTTTCGGGTTGAGCTTTAGCAGCTGCACAATTCTCAAAGGCAAACCCCCTAGCAAACTTTGTCATGAGTTCCCCATTAGAGGGGGCAGCCTGGTACACTTTCTGATACAAAAGACGACAAGTGTCGTATAGGTGATCTTGCACCATATGCAGGAAGACCTTTGTCTTCTTCTTTTCGAAAACTTTGAAGACAGTCAGGTGGCAAATCCTCGATAGTAAGGTCTTTGGGCAGCTTGCCCTCCATGCTCAAGCCGTACTCAGCATGCAACTCAGCTCTGCTGAGTAGCAAAAACGGGAGAGCTTTACATACTCAAATGACACTGTCAATAAGAGAACAAGCAAACGTTAGTTCTCAAGGGGAGCATGCATTGAGACAGGGAAACAATGTGCAAACAAAATCCAATGGAGGAGATGTGTAAGAAGGATATGTGCATGCAGCACACGTAAGAGGAGCACAATACCTTTCCGAGCGGACTTACCTGTTGGGGGGCCGCATATTGTCTAGGAAGATTCACCTTGCTCTGGCATCGGTGAAGGGGTCTGCACGACTGAGTCAGCATCTGCAGAAGGGTCTCTTGCACCTCCTAGGGGGGGTGTTCTTCTTGGGGGTGGGATCACTCATATGCACACGGCTATGAAACGGTGAAACCGTGAGTGATGTGAGGCAGCACAGAGGGATGAATGGGCAAGAAGCTCGCTTGGTGAGGGAATGCAGGAACGGAGTAGAGGGAGAAGGTGGGCGCGCGTGACAGGTCAAATCAATGCATGCTTAAAGGAGGGTGGCCCGTTTCCTTTTCATGATGGCCCACTATTTTCCATATTAAGAGAAGGGGGGCGCCAAATCATTGCATGCTTTGAAGAGGGGGGACCAATT
Organism: Cibotium barometz; assembly: GCF_041138505.1. Taxonomy (NCBI): domain Eukaryota; kingdom Viridiplantae; phylum Streptophyta; class Polypodiopsida; order Cyatheales; family Cibotiaceae; genus Cibotium; species Cibotium barometz. The sequence goes on along the minus strand of NC_141096.1, from coordinate 24,706,982 downwards.
AATATTATGATTGGCCCACTATTTTCCATATACATAATTTTAAAAACACTAAACTTTCCTCCTTTTAGGGGCTATTGGTGTGGTACCACCAAAAGGTGAAAAAATTGGTACCACCTATACATGCTTTCAACCGTATGCAAGGGAGAGAATATTACAACAACGATTTGAAAGTGACCCCTTGAAAGTTATCAATGAAATGGCCTTGTCGTTCAAGATTCAAAGCACCTCTTCTTCAAGCCAATGGTATCATGTGAGTATGCAATCTAATTATTGTGATTGCCCCGATTGGACAAGTGACTGCAAGCACTTATATGGCACAAGATTGATAAATGAAGCATCACTTTCCTGAGTTATACAACTTTCTTCCCATTATTGACAATGAACGCACCTTGGGAATGGTTTCTATGGATAAGAGATTTGTGAGACTTTTGCGAGCCCTTGTAATCAGATGGACATGAAAGAGGCCAACACAAGTGAAGACATTCATCTCTGCATTGAAGAATTTAGAAGAATTTTAAGTCAAATAGAGGAAGAATTGGACACAAAGGACTCTACAAAAAAAGAATTATGCTTGACACAGCTACAAACCTCAAAGGAGTAACTTACAAATCTTATCAAGCCAAAGGAGATTGACATGCCTACAAGAGGGAGTGTTCGTCAAATTCAAGCACATGTGACGACAACTAGGCTTGGCCATGGAAGGCCAAGAGAGCCTTTCAATACCATTCCAACTACATTTGAGGAAGCTGAATTGTGACCCCCAACAAACGAGCTCATGTAACCGGTGTTCGTCAAATTCAAGCACATGTGACGACAACTAGGCTTGGCCATGGAAGGCCAAGAGAGCCTTTCAATACCATTCCAACTTCATTTGAGGAAGCTGAATTGTGACCCCCAACAAACGAGCTCATGTAACTGGTGTATTGAGAAGAAAACATCAATGTGGTGGTAGACATCGTATTCACTTTGATAAAAGACCACGTATTTGGTGCCCACATTGCTGCACAAAAACATTGATGGTAGACCCCCTTTCTACCCTCTCTTGTCACACTTGCCATGGTTTATTGCCTTTAACTGAAAGACATGCTCCCATCGGTGTTGAAGGCATCCTCATAAATAAGGATATGCTATTATGCGATGGATTACAAAGCTTGCAATGTAAGATCATGTCTTGTTTGTATGGTGATTGTAAGGATGAGAAGAGACACTTTTCGTTGACTCTTCCAACTGGACAAGTCCTCGAAAAGATATACACATCGCGCGTTAGACTTATGCTATTGTACACTTGATATATATCATGTGGAATGGAATGGTTAAAATGTTTTGGTGAAAGCTATATGAGGAAACTAATGTTGTGAAATGGTGGCAAGTACTGTCTTGTTTTTTAGTATTTGTGTAGCATTAGATGTATGTATGCTCTCTCATTGGTAAGCTTTTCCACATAAACTAGGAGATTTCAGTAAACTAGGACTGTGCAAAAACTAGGACAAGCGGAAGTACAAATGGAAGTACAAGCTTGCAATGTAAGATCATGTCTTTTTTATATTGTGATTGTAAGGATGAGGAGAGACGCTTTTCTTAAGATACTGTACACTTGATATCAATCATGTGGAATAGAGTGGTTGAAATGCTTTGGTGTGATATATGTGAGGAAACTAATGTTGTGAAATGGTGGCAAAGTATTGTCCTCTTTTTCAGTATTTGTGGTAGCATTGGATGTATGTATGATCTCTCTCATTGGTAAGTGTTTCCACATAAACTAGGAGATTGCAGTAAACTAGGATTGTGCAAAAACTAGGACAAACAAAAGTACACATGGAAGTACAAGCTTGCAATGTAAGATCGTGTCTTGTTTATATGGTGATTGTAAGGATGAGGAGAGACGCTTTTCTTTGACTCAAAAAGATATACGCATCGCACGTTAGACTTAAGATATTGTACACTTGATATCAATCATGTGGAATAGAGTGGTTGAAATGCTTTGGTGTGATATATATGAGGAAACTAATGTTATGAAATGGTGGCAAGTACTGTCCTATTTTTCAGTATTTCTGTAGCATTGGATGTGTGTATGATCTTGGTAAGCATTTTCACATAAACTAGGACTGTGCAAAAACTAGGACAAGCGAAAGTACAAATGGAAGTCTCACGTAATATTTATAGCGTAAGCGACAATGGACTTTGCCTTTGAATTTGCCAATGGATGATATTGAAGACTCATAAAGCCAATGAGGTTTGCAAGTAGCCTCACATCGATAAAAAGCACAGTTTTGCATAAAGTAATAACCAAGGAGTAAACCAAAAATAACTACTGCATGGACACATGTATTGAACTCATCTAATACAAAATCTTTACAACCAAAAGATTTAGCATTCCATGGAAGTGTAGCCTTTCAAGAAGTGTACAACTTATCTCGAAATATAATTTTGTACCAACTATAAAATCCTAAAATAAGACTTATCTTCACTATTGTAGAGACATACAATGTCATATATCATAAAATGGCATAAGCCTTCCATTGACTAAGTTCGCAAACCTAGTGCCCAAAAAACTAACATAGCAAACTAAGAAGGTCACGATGCTAAGGGCAGATGCTTGTCCAATAAATGGTTGGCTGAGCCAAGAACTGAACTCATCCTTCAACTTCATGACATATCCATGGTCGAACCACTTCTTTGATAGCTACACAAGAAAAAGAATGTTAGAGTTTAGAACACCAAAATCACATTAAGCACATACATAGCAAGAGATTTCGTATGGAAGCTTTTTAATTAACATGTGTATACCCACCAATGCTTTGGAGGTGTATCTATAAGGCTCCCATCAATTAGTTTCATGCCATTACACAAAATCCGCAATCAATTGCGTTTGGTTTTTTTGGCACCTACAATGTTTATCGACATATGTCTCAATTGATCTAATCCAAAAAATGCCATATATCATGCTATATAAAGGACACAATATTGAAAGCCAAAATTAATTTTCACATACCTCTATACACTTCAACTCAAACCCAGTGGATGGGCATGCAAGAGACTCTTGTAATGGTCCATGTGTGCAACTCGAAGGAATTGACTCAAGAACTCTAATAATATATAGATGTAAAATGTTAGTTAGCATTTACCCAAGCATTATGGATTCATGAACTTCAAAGTAAACCTCTTATCTTACCGTTGCACAATGGAAACATACTCGCCTGACTTCCCTACATGCAGTGAGTCTAGGTGCAAGAGAATATTTTTTCTCGATGACAAGCCTCTCACCTTCATGATGTGGTAATTATAGATCACAAAAAGAGTCCAATGGTGCCTGAAAAACATGAAGTTGTAAGTGCTTTGTATACTAATGACAAAAACAAGAACACATGCATCAATATGAGTCAACTATTGACTTTACCTATGTACTAGAGGTAGAAACAAGAACACATGCTTGCTCATATCAATATGTCCAAAGAAATTTTGCAATGAATTATTGCTTTTTGGACGCTGTGAAGCCACATATTCATACCACAAACTATCCACAAATGAAACCTTCTCCAAAGCATCTACAGGTAGGGTTTTTTCCATCCACTTACAAAATCAACATGCTTTAAGCATCTTTGAGCTGCAAATCCAAAAGCTATATTTCAGAATTAAAAAAATTACCGACATGGCAAATAGGTTAAGCACGCGAGTAGACGCTTCCACATGCATGATTGACTCAGCTAGTTGCACATCCACCTCGGCAATGAATCCCCAATGTGTAGAGTGTAAGTGAATAGTTTCTCCGTGTTGAAGTCTACATAACCAAAAATCAAACATGTTAAGATTGAAACCATGCATATGTTAAGATAATTCAATATTCAAGCCATAGAGTTAAATAAAGTATACCTTTCATAGACCGCACTTAGATCTTTTACCATGCCCATGACATTGTGCTTCTTAATCTCACTAGTGGATATTGTTATTATTACATTTGAAGGCTTACTCTCACTCGGAGAGCTAATATCAACATGAGATGCATTTACATTGCAAGCCATCCCCTTCAAGTTCAAACAAACAAGACTTGACATAAGGAGCCAAGGTATGTAAAATAAAGCCTACTCTTAAATTGTGTACAAAGAGACATCTTCCACCCCTTACCTTCTTTCGTTTCTTACTTTTTTTAGAGAGCACTACATGAGCCTCCTTGTTGACAATTTTTTCCTAAAGTGAGGAAAAAAGAAACAATGCATATTTATGTATATTAGTGTAATGAAAACAAGAAATAAAGTAGTACAAAGGTTGAAGAGTAGTATTTTCATACCATTGTAAGGGAGGCTTTCCCTCGAATTCCACATTTCTCATCGACACTTCCTTATCGATATTTTTGTTTCCATGTGAGGAGCCTTCACTATCATGGATTAAGTGACTCTTTGGCACTTTCTTCAATTTCTTTGCTTTCAACTCTTTGTGCAAAGAAACCATCCTCTTCTTGACTCTCACTAGATTCTTGGCTACTTATATCAGGCACCAAGTATTCTTCGATCGTAGTTTGCTCACTTGGGCCATCTTCAATCCTAGGATCTTCAATCCACAAGCTCATCCTACACACACATGGACATATTTAGAAAGTTATTATGTTTTAAAAAAAGGAAAAAAAAATTCTTAATATAATGCTATTCATTTATCCCTTTGACCGTCATAGTTTGCTCACAGTCCTAGTTTACTACACAATCCTACTTTCCCTAGTTTTTCTAGTTTACTACACAGACCTTGTTTTTTTATTTTCCTACCACATATCAAATAGACTGTGTGATTTAGAGACAAGGGAGAGAGATAGCAAATTACCTTCAATGTTTAGTCAATATCAAGCTTCTTTGAGTAAAAGAGGTGGTGGAAGCAACATATGACAAGGTGGAAGCGGGCATTTTTGAATGACAATGAAAATCTTTGTGGTGGAGTTTAAAATTATCAAAAATTGAGATATTTCATCTCTCCTCTCTCCTAATTCAAGTCTAGTTCCAAAAAGTAAGCTAAACTAACCTAAAAATGGTCAAAAATTGACCAAACTAATCTGGAAAATTCTAGAATCAGTGCTTGGTTAGAAGCTCACTTTTTCCTTTAAATAGAAGCCTCCCCCTTTGTTGAAGCTTAATAGTGTTTTATACACTGTTACTCTGCTCCACTCCAGAGCCAAGAACTATGAATTTCTTAATAATTCATTAGTTTTTGACCTTTCCCTCTTCTAAAGAATTGGTGGCCACTCTTGTTGCAAAACAAGAGTAGATCCCTCAAACCATCAAGCCAAAGAAAGCTCTCAGAAATTTATGTAAGTTAGAAATCGTACTTTTTCTTTATTCTTTTAATGATTTTCTAATTTTTATTATCCTTAAAATGATAATCTGATGCTATGCCTTGCTAGAAAGGCTTTCCCCCTCTCTCATTCTTAAATTCAGCCCTTCTTTATCCTAGATAAGTAATCTAATTATTGGAATTAAACTTTTCATATTGTTTCTCTTTTAAAAGTGAAATTTAATTAGTTTAGAGTGCTTAAAATCATTTGGAGATAATTCTAAGTAATTTTAAGATAGGAAAATTTAAAAAATGGACAGCCATACAAAGGAGGTTATGGCAAAATTTTCTAAAATTTGGTGAAGTAAGTTTTATCTTTTATTATTCAAAAAGAGTAATCCCCACTAATTGTATATCCTAAAAGTGTTATTTTGATTTTATGCATAAAAAGATGCATAAAGAAATTTATTTTTATTTCAAAAGAGTTATTCTCATCAATTTTGATTTTATGCATAGAAAGGTGCATAAAGAATTTTTTTTTTTCAAAAGAGTTATTCTCATCAAATTTTATTTTATGCATAGAAAGGTGCATAAAGAAATTTATTTTTATTTCAAAAGAGTTATTCTCATCAATTTTGATTTTATGCATAGAAAGGTGCATAAAGAATTTATTTTTATTTCAAAAGAGTTATTCTCGTCAATTTTGATTTTATGCATAGAATGATGCATAAAGAAATTTATTTTTATTTCAAAAGAGTTATTCTCATTAAAATTGAATTTATGCATAGAAAGATGCATAAAAGATTTCTTTTTATTTCGAAAGTGTTATTCTCCTTAAATTTGAACTTATGCATAAATAGATGTGTAAAGAATCTTTATATAAAAAATAAGAATTCTCTTGCATTCTAAGAATGGATGTGATGAGATGGGATGTGAATCAGATAGATGAGAATGAATAGAGAATAGATGTCATGAAAATTGAAGTAATGAGAATGAGATGTAGATAGATGTGATGATATGTGATATGAATCAAATAGATGAGAATGAATGGATGGATAGATGTGAATCGGGATGTGAATGAATGATAAGGGATGTGAATGGATCTGATGTGATGTGAATCGGGATGTGAATGAATGATAAGGGATGTGAATGGATGTGATGTGATGTGAATCGGGATGTGAATGAATGATGAGGGATGTGAATGGATGTGATGTGATGTGAATTGGGATGCACGAATGAATGATCAGGGATGTGAATGGATGTGATGTGATGTGAATTGAGATGTGAATGAATGATATAGATGTGAATGAATGACAAGGGATGTGAATGGATGTGATGTGATATGAATCGGGATGTGAATGAATGATAAGGGATGTGAATGGATATGATGTGATGTGAATCGGGATGTGAAAGAATGATAAGGGACATGAATGAATGTGTTAGCATGTGAATCAGGATGTGAATAAATGAGATGTGATGTGAAATGAATGTGATAAGATGCGATGTAAACTGGATAGATGTTAATGTATGCGAAGTGATGAGATATATGGGTAGATGCAAGTGGGTGAGATGAGGAAATAAGTGATGAGATAGAAAAAGATGTGATTAGATGAGAATGGGAATGCTTATGAAAAGAGGTGGATTGATGTGATTAGATGAGAATGGGAATGCTAATGAAATGAGGTGGATTGATGTGTGGATAATGTGGATTGATGTGCATGGATGTTTGGATGATGTGGATTGATGTGGATGGATGTATGGATAATGTGGATTGATGTGGATTGGTGTGTGTATGATGAGTGAATGATGTGGATTGATGTGGATGGTTGTATGGGGATGAGGTGGATTGATGTGTGGATAATGTGGATTGATGTGCATGGATGTTTGAATGATGTGGAGTGACGTGTAGATTGATGTGGATGGATGTATGGATGATGTGGATTGATGTGTGGATGATGCGATTGGATGTAGGAATGATGTGATGTGATATAGGGATCGTTGATGAAAATAAAATTGTGGTAAGATGAAAAAAGATGGGGTCTAATGTGAAAGGATGCGGAGTAATGAGAAAAGATGGAAATATTGTTGGAGCTGTATTTGTTTGTGAAATCTATTTTTAAATGATTGTTTTATGTCAAGAATGCTGGGGAAGCATTGTGAGCATCTTGTGAATGAGGTCGTGGAGACCTATCTGTTAAAGTTGCAACTACTGATGGAGAGTCATCGGAGGAGGTCTCGCGTAGCAAGGTCGGCCGAGGTCCAGCCTTGGTTTGATTAAATGGTGAGCTTCTGGTACAGTGGATGAGGGACCAAGGAAGCGGCCTATGAGTGAAGCGCTAGGTGACCTGCGAAGGATCCTAGAGGGTGCTGACCATATGGTGCTCGGTCTCTGTGTTGCCGAAGATACCCACGAGTACGTCGGGAAAGATATTAGAGCAAGGAGTAAGAATGTTTTCTGAATTCCGGCATGGATCTGGTTGATTGACCTTGCTGGTCCTCAACGAATGAGTCCATGGCTCTTTTATATGGATCTATTGGTTGATCTTGCTTATCTTCAACAACGGAGATTCCATCTGGATATTTTTATGTGATTATATTGTTGGGTACTATGAGCTAGGAACTATTGAAAAGGCCCCTGAGTAAACAGGTGGTGAGCGTTCTGGTTTTGCCAATGATGCCATAGGTACACCAATGAAGGAAGGAATTGGAAATTTAGGATTCAATTGGATAATTAGAGGATTATGATGAGTAACACTATGGTTGCATTAAATAATTGTTTTAAAGATTGTTGAATCTGTGAAAAAGGCAAGTTCATATTGGGTGTGTAAGTGGTGTGAAAAAGGCAAGTTCATATTGGGTGTGTAAGTGGTGTGACTAGTTCTATGTTTGCATGAATACCCGGCTAGGGGGCCTGGGAACTCTTTTCCCTAGTACCGGAGACAAAACCTAACAAAATTCCTAATTGGATCCCATCACTACAGTGGTTGGGCAGTTGGCTAACCCATGGGACTGGATGGGGTTAGGCTGGGCTGATGGATCCGTAAATCGAGACTCAATTTCTGTATAGTACAATAGATGAGGTAAATCCTGGATAAAAATTATTATATGGAAAAGAATCAATGGCTGTGCCCCTCAATGAGGAAAAAAGCGTTGGTCTCTATGATCCAAGTACAATCTTTTTCCCTGATCTAACTATGGGACTTACGAGTTCAGTCAGATGACTTCAGTTTGTTAAGGCTTTTGACTACATTAGAGAAAAGTTATCCTGAGGAATCGCCCGTGCTTTCTGGGCAAGGGAAATTTTTCCGAGTTCGGTTTTGGAAAGCGATGGATTAGTCTCTTGTCTAGATATCCGTGGGCGAGGCCCTGAGTGTGGGACCCTGCCCCATGCAAGAAGTGCAACTTCCGTTGCTAGCACCCCCTAATTCGTTGCACGGTGGGGTCTGGGATCTTACAATGTACCTCGATGCCAACTCTCCTCTCTCTATGCTCACTAAATGCCAACAAGCACATGACACACTCAACTAGGTCAGGATGGTCAATGAGGGAGGTGAGAATCGCCCACTATGACACAAAGGTGTAAGAGCTTCAAAAAGGTGCAAATGATGATCATAATGATGCTCTTATGGACATGACCAATCACTCCCCATTTAGATTTAACTTGTCTATCTATACTAAGGGGGTGGAGGAAGAGGGGGTGGTTTATGTGGGCTTTCTAAATTAAGGGGGGAAGAGGGATGAGGAGGTGGAGGTGGAGGTGGAGGTGGAGGATCACAAGGATTTTTCCAAGAGACTCATGGATGGGGGGGTTTCCTATTTCTATCACTTTTCCTACTCTTACAACTTTGTGAACCTATGACACTCTACAAAGCTATGGATGATCTAAAATAAACAATGTAAAAGAGGACTAGACACCAGAAATGGGTTGATAACCAAGTGTCATGTGTTTGTGCCTCTTGATCGGGAGGTCAGGGGCATGAAGGCTCCCCATTGGCCATGGTAGATGCACCTACGGGCATAGATAAAGAACCAACGAGTGGTGGAAAATGTTAAGGATCTACTCAAAGGGGGGGGGAAGAGGACTAGACACCAAGCTATGGTTGGATGAAATAAGCTTAAGGATATAGTTCTCGAAAGCAAATCTACTCGAGGGGGGGGGGGGGGGAAGAGGACTAGACACCAAGCTATGGTTGGATGAAATAAGCTTAAGGATATAGTTCTCGAAAGCAAATCCCCGTGCAAAAGTGAGACTAACCTCATAATTTTCGGCCACTTCCTAACACACATGTAGGTGCAAGAGCATAGCCTTTGCAAACAAATCTGGGCAAAGAGACCTCAAGTGAAGTTTACCACTATCGGAGCGGCTATGTGAGAACATTGACAGCCATTACTTCTCGAAAATGTCATCATGTTTCATATTATGCAGATTGATCCCTTCCAAGTTGAGGCCATACTCCTCAAGGAAGTCCTCCTTGGTTACATAGAACTGAGTGAGGATTAACTTATACACACACTTTCACAAAGACATGTTAGACATAGATATGCACGCACTTTAAGACACAGATATAGATAAATAGACACACAATACTTACATACTCTAACTAAGACATACACTTACCACACATAGATGTACACTAACTTATACACACAAATATACATAAATAGACAACCATAACTTACATACGCTAACTTCAACACACACACACACACACAGATGAACAATAATTTATCAACACAGATATACATACACAATCACACATATAACTCAAATAATTGCTTTCAATAATTTCTTCACATCTAAAAATAACTACATAGGTTATAACAAAAAATAAATTACTAAAACATACCTTTTACACTCATTAGGAAGTGAATGGGGTCTTCTTGGGCCCTTTAATTTGCCCAAGCCTAATCAAGGTGATTAAGGAATAGCCAAATGGGGGGTTGCCATGTGGACTGAAATGTTGGGTTTTTAAGAGAGGTGTAAGAGTGGTCAAAGGGTGCACTTTTTTCCCCAAAAAGGGGGGGGGGGGGGGGGGGCAATTTTACAATTTTCGGACCTCCATAACTTCTACATACAAGCTCCGATTTGAGCGGACATTACAGATCCGTGATCTACGCATCAAGAGCTTTCCATAGATATGTTATATGATATGGTTTTATCCGCTAGATTTTAAATTCCATTTTCCCTCCAAAATTCAAATTCGAATAAAGTAGCCGTTTTGAAGCTTCTAATTAGAAAATGTTTCTTCTTAAGAGAAAAGGTTTGACTCCCTTAAACTGCCAAATAAAAGGGCCCAAGAAGCCTTCCATTGAGGTCCTAATGCATTGGTTCAATTTTGGTAGTATTTTTTTCAGGTGTTTTTTCGATGGAGTCATCTTTACTTGGGCCTTCTATTTTAAAATCTTCATGACTGGTGCTTAATGTTGTGTTTCAAAATCTTCAAAGTCTGCATTGCATTACATGTAAGTAAAACACATGCCATTAAAGAGTTAACCTAGTCTGCATTGAATTGCATGTAAGTAAAACACATGCCATTAAAGAGTTAACCTAGTTTGCATTGAATTGCATGTAAGTAAAACACATGCCATTAAAGAGTTAGCCTAGTATATATATCCAGAAACCTTCCATGCCAAATTTTTGGGTGAGCATGCCATTAAAGAGATAGTCTAGTATCTATATCTAGAAACCTCCAGTATCAATTTTAGCATGTCATTAAGATAACCCAATCTAAGGTTTAAGATAACCCAATCTAAGGTCTAAACAATTAAAATTTTAACTTTCAGCCAATCTAAGCGTTTCATCAGACACCTCTACTTAGCTTACTGAATGAGAAATATGTAGGCTCAAGGTCACTCAACTGAGTGTATGATGCCCACTAATTTCCCTTGCCCATCTTGGATAGAAAAAGATAGAGAGAAACAATATTCAGAGAAAAAGAAAAAACATACACATACAGACACAGAGGGAGAGAGAGAGATAATTAGATAGATAGAGAGAGAGAGAGAGAGAGAGAGAGAGAGAGAGAGAGAGAGAGAGATTGGAAGGACTTTCTGTGTGCAAAACCTGGTGGGAAGGATTTTTTATGCAAAACGAAATGACAATCTATGTGCATGTGTGCAAGGGAATGTGAGAGATCAAAATTTAAAAGTACCAAAGTAGCACATGTGTGCTCTCCCCAAAATTCATAAAATTCCTCAATTCTATGGATTTTTTAACTCAACCTCATGCTTTAACATAAGCTTTAACTCAGCACCACACACTTTACCATACCTAAAAAACACCCTCAAGTATCTAAAAAGTATCCCTCATTTACTTGAGCTTCACACTAAGAAGCGTACTACTTTAAAGCTATAAAAGTGTACCACCTAGTCTTGCCTCCTTACCCATTTAATAAATTATATTTATTTATTTAATAAATAATATTTATATATACTAAATAAAATTAATAGATAAAATTAACATATATTTATTTTAAAATTTTCTATTAAAAATAAAATTGATAACAAATATTTATTTATTTTAAATAAAAACCCAAAAAGTGATGGGTGAGGTGGTGAGCATTTTGCCACATGGCAAATATTCGCTGACATAGAACCTCCACGTGGACATTCCTCATGCTCAAAGTTGAGGTGGCAATGCCATGCAAGTATCTGATGTGGCATGCCATGTAGGCAGAGGTAGTCAACCAAGTTGATTGTGCTAAGGTGGTAAGATGACATGGACATTTTTCATTACGTGGTAATGGCATGTATGCAGGTGATGTGGCATGACATGTAGGCTTTGTTGAGGTGGCATGATGACAAGGCATGATGAGATGGCAAGATGCTTATGTGGCCTCTCCTCCATATGATGTGGCATATACATGTAGGACTAAGACTATGTTACCATAGCTTAATTGCTTGACAAGTGGCATACTCTCCAGGTTTGGTGAAACACCAAGCCTAATAGGCATCCTTTGTTTTAGGCTTTGATTGGACAAAGAGAAAATTTTTGACTAAGATGGCTAGAAAATAGGTTTCCCTTACTCAAATTCCCTCAAATGTTCTCGTTAAATTCATCATGATACTACTTCAAGAAATTAAAGTACAATGAGGGTCGTATTAAGTTTATATAATTAAATTATTAAACTTCTATGGGCCCTCTAATAGACTAAGTGAATTTTCTATAGAAGATCAAAAAATTCAACCGTTAAAATTATAAATTGGCAACATGGCCACATTCTAAACATATTTTCCAACTTCTCACTGTTGGATCATCAATGATGAGCTTCACATTTGCCAAGATCTTGAGCATAAAATCAGATGTTATTCTACAAAAATAAGCGGAGAAATTTAATTTTAAAAAATAGATAGACACCTAAAATTTTTCTAATAAATCAAGTTAAGCTCTTTGAAATGTGTTCTTTTTATGTGCAAATTGGGATGATCATTGGACTTTGGATGCAGAAGTACTAAGCATTTTATGTATGACATATACTGTATAATAAAGGATGTTGGGAATAGAGTGTAGTAAATAAAGCACATCACAAAGTTGTATGGGCAATTTTTATAGAGAGTGTTTTACACGTTGTGGCCAAGTAACCTGGGGGTTTTGAGAGAAAGAAGATTTGGTGGAGAAAGGATAATGGGCCCTGTAACATCATTGGAGACTCGACATCTACCTCTTCCTTGGAGGGACTCGGCATCTACCTCTTCCTTAGAGGGACTCGAGCAGCATCGAGACTAGGGACTGTTTCAAAACATCTTCTCATGGTGTATCCTCCTTGCTAGCTCATGGATTAGAAGACCATAGGACATCTAGGTGCTTACATCATGGTGGCCCATCTTTGACCAGGACAAGTTTTAGTAAAGCGCAAGTTGCAGTGCTGCATCTGGTAGAGCACATTTGCCTAGTAAGAGACATGGTGAGTAGTTGCAAAGGTAGGATGGAGAGTCTCCAACTAGTGGTAGATGTGACAAAACTTGCCTTGCAAAAGAAAAGTGGTAAGAAAATGAAGGTGTCCACAAACTTGTTGCTAGTGTGCAAGATGAAATTGAGGTGTTGGCAACAAAGTTGCAAAGCTTGAGAAATTCTCGTGCTCCAAATGCAAATGAAGTGCATGATTTGGAGCTAGAAATCTTGGTGAGCAAGAGGCATCTTCAAAGACTTGGGGACAATGAAGGAGTGTTTGACCATAAGCTCCTTCTTGAGTTTGCTAGGTTAGGAGACTATTCCCTGATTTTATTTTGGGTGTCTTGTTTCAATTGAATGTTATTTCACACCATACCAGTTTTTTTTTGTTTGACAATATTATGTTGTTTTCTAATTTATAGGTAAACTATGACAGTTTAGTACATGTTTGGGTAAAAGCAAGTGGACCATTTTCTTTTGCACTCTTGCTAGAGTAGAAACTAAGAAGGGGGATTGTGTTCATGTTGTTTCCCACACCTCCTCAAGTACTCACACATGATGTAAGTAGTGGTGAGACAACAGTGTAGAAGAATGCTTTGCAGGTTTGGTACATACATCAGAGGTGTGTGCGCAATCTGAATGCAATCATATTATTTTTGAAGTTTCAAAGAAAGTGGGGTTTGGATATGATGACCTTGCATTGGAGAAGGACTCTCTAAAAGGTGTACATTTTTATTATTTAAAGAATTTTTTTGAATGCTTTATGCATGCAAAGGCATGGTTGCACTAGGGTAGGCTTCACAACAAGTTCCACTGCTTAAAAATCTTGCAAGCACAGGGCCAATGGTTTAAGTTGTAGCTTGCAAGCTTTGAAGTAGTGGCATCTTGCACAAGTGCTAGAAAGCTTATTTGCAAGATGCAACTGATTCAAAGTAATTACTAGCTTTAAAGCAATGGGATCTTGTAAGCTTCAAAGTAGTTACAAGCTTTAAAGCATTTTTGAGCTTTATAGCAGTTTACAGGTTGCAAGCATTAAAGTAGTGTTACAAGTGACTTACTTTAACCCTTGTGACATTTCATTTCTTTAAAGCTTTTAATTGCATTAAAGCTTATAATTTCTTTGAAGCAATTTAAATATGCAAGCTTCAAAGCACTTGCATAACTACTTTGATGCAATTTAAATTTGCAAGCTTTAAAGCACTTGCATATGATGCCACTACTTTGAAGCTTAAGAGATGTAAATACTTAAAAGCTTCTCAAATTTTGAAAGCAAGTAGTAGTTATATCTTGCAAGCTTTAAACATGTGGCATCAACAAGTGCAAGTGCTAGAAAGCAAACATCAATTATAGCTTGCAAGCTTTGAAGTAGTGGCGTCATATGATGCCACTACTTTGAAGCTTAAGAGATGTAAATACTTAAAAGCTTCTCAAATTTTGAAATCAAGTAGTAGTTATATCTTACAAGCTTTAAACATGTGGCATCAAGTGCAAGTGCTAGAAAGCAAACATCAATTATAGCTTGCAAGCTTTAAAGCAAGCATCTCTTGCAAGTTCTTTAGAGCTTCTTGAAGCACCTGCTTCAAAGAACAACCAAGCAATGGAATCCTACAAGCTTTAAAGAAATGGAATCCTACAAGCTTTAAAGCACCTGCACTTGTAGGTTGCAAGCTTTAAAGCAGTGTTCAAGTACTTTAAAGCTTGTCAGGTTCTATTGCTTTATAGCTTCTCATGCTTTTAACCTTGCAATAGCCTTGAGTAGTTGCTTACAGTTTTCAAGATTTAAATTTTATTAGATTCTATTGCTTTAAATCTTCTCATGCTTTCAACCTTAAAATAGCTTTGAAGTAGTTGCTTGCAGTTTCCAAGCTTTAAAGCACTTGCATAAGATTCCATTACTTTGAAGCTTGCAAAAGAAGCAACTACTTCAGAGCACAACCAAGCTTTAAATAAATGGAATCATACAAGATTCAAAGTAGTAGCAAGACTTAAAGAAATTTCAAGCTTTATAGTAGTGTTACGAGTGCAGGTGCTTTAAATCTTGTCTGATTCCATTGCTTTAAATCTTGTCTGATTCCATTGCTTTAAATCTTGTCATTGCTTTTTAGCAGTTGTGGTTACAAGCTATAAAGTACTAGATTTGAAGCAGTTGTAGGTTACAAGCTATAAAGCACTCTTACAAGTGCAGGTGCACTCTTACAAGTGCAAGTGCTTTAAAGTGGGTCAGATTCCATTTCTTTTAAGCTTGCAATGGCTTTAAAGCAGTTGTAGGTTGCAAGCTATAAAGCACTCTTACAAGTGCAGGTGCTTTAAAGTGGGTCAGATTCCATTGCTTTTAAATCTTATCATTGCTTTTAAGCTTGCAATGGCTTTAAAATAGTTGTAGTTTGAAATATTTAAAGAACTTGCATAAGATGCCACTACTTTGAGAATTGCAAGAATCAACTGCTTCAGAGCACAACCAAGCTTCAAAGTAATTCCAAGCTTTAAAGTAGTTCCAAGCTTTAAAGTAGTTCCAAGCTATAAAGTAATTTCAAGCTTTAAAATACTTGCAGTTTGCAAACTTTAAAGCATTGTTATACAAGAGAATGTGCTTTAGAGCTTGTTAGATTCCATTGTTGTAAAGCTTATCATTGCTTTTAAGCTTGTAAATTGGCATAGTTGAAAGCAAAATGCTGAATTGTAAGAAACAAATTGTACTTTGACACATAAAAATGTTTATGGTTCTGATCTAGGTGTATTTTGCAGAGATTCATGGGAAAGAAAAAATTATGGTGAAATTTAGTGAGCAAAATCCTTCTAGAAATATCTAAAAATATTGGTAGGGGAAGCAAAAAAACTCTAGAAAAAGGGTTAAATGAAACCATAATTGAAGAGGGTCCCAAAACTAGAGACTAGGGTATGGTATTCAAAGATTTAAAGGCACCCACTTTTAGTGGAGAAGAGAAGGAGAGAAATAAAGATGTGGTTCGTATTTTTTACAAAAATGGCAACATTTGCATCTTTTAAGCAATGTGCCTGATCATAACTACCCCATTAAAGCTAGCCTATCCTTACAAGTTAGGGCTAATAAGTGGTGTGGATACGTCTAACGGAAGCTAGGCAAGTACCCGATTCTTGGGATACGTCTAACGGAAGCTAGGCAAGTACCCGATTCTTGGGATTCATTCAAGGAATTATTCTTAAAGGAATATCTTCCTAAAAATGAAGAAGATCGAAATTGGGAGCAGTGGGATAATTTTTCTATGGAATAAAAGAATTTAAATTTCACTCAATATATAGCTTTCTATAGAGAAATTGTCTTAAAACTTAAGGGCATATACAATTTTCAAAAAGTAAGAGGATTCATTACAAGCCTGAAAAGGGAGTACAGGAAGGAAGTTCGCTCCAAAGAGCCAAAAAAACTTAGATGAGGCTATAAGATTCAGCAAACAAAATTGACAATACCATGGGTAAAGGTAATCGTAAAGAAAAAGATAAGAATTTTTTATATAAGCCTCATGGAGAAAATTTTGGCTCTCAAAAAAGAAAGGGTTTTGCCTTTAAAAAGGAAAAACCTTCAAAAAACCAAAAATCCAATCCTAATAAGTTTCTTTAAAAAAATAATTTTGAGAGAGCGGTTGAAGAAAAACTTTGTTTCTGTTATCTTGAGCCGGGACATGATAAAAAGCATTGTCCTATGTCCCAAGGACAAGAACTTACTGGGAATGATAATGACAAACCTAAAGGAAAATCAGTGCACTATTCAAGTGTTGACACTTAAGGATTCTCCTAAATATAAATCGGTTGAGGTTTGTCATTCTAATGAAAATAATTATTGTATGGTGGAAAAATCAATGTGGGAATCATCATTTAGACCACATGATTCGGTTTGAATGCATGAAAATATTAAGGATAAAAAGTATATACTATCATTAGCCAATTTGCTATGATAAAGATCAGTGGGATAATGTGGTAAATCAAGTTGTGACAAAGATTCAAGAGTATGAAGCACTTTTGGATTTTTAAGTGATGCCTCTATCGACCTAGATGTAATTCTTGGGAGAGAATGGTTATTTTCATTAGGAGAAACACTTTCAAGAAGCTATTTGCATAATACACTAACATTTGAGCATAAAGGAAAATTTCTTACATTGCAAGGAGAGCACATCTTCTCCTTTGATATGAAATATTGAGCTCTAAAAGCTTCATCATCAAGATAATGAAACAGAACAAATGTTTTTCTTTTATGCAATGCCTCAATTTAAAAACCATTGTGAAAAGCTTGATTCAAGTATTTGTAAAGTAGTAAGTTCTTCTTTAACAATTTATTAGAATAATTTAATAGAATAATTTAATAAAATAATTTAATAAAGATGTTTTTCCCAAAAACATTGCCAAAAGGTTTACCTCTGGATAGAGGGATAAATCATCCCATAGAAGTTTTAAAGGATTCAAAGCCAATTAGAGTAAGCCACCTTATAGAGTAAGGTTGAATGACATATAAGCAGTTGAAAAACAATTGGGGCTAAATGTTTAGAACAAGGCTTTATTAGGCCAAGTAAGTCTCCCTGGGCTTCACTAATATTATTGGTGAAGAAAAAAGATGCATCTATGCTCTTGTGCATATATTATCATGCATTGAATGCAATTAAAAAATAAATTTCCTATTCCCAGGATAGATGAGTTATTTAATCAACTCAAAGGTGCTTAATATTTTAGAAAGATAGATTTAAGGTCTGGATATCATCGGAGTAAGAATTAGAATTGATGATGTGCCAAAAACAAAATTTAGGACATCTTTTGGACACTATGAGTTTTTAGTTATGCCTTTTGGTTTAAATAATTATCCCGCTACTTTTATGACCATGATGAACACTATACTTCATCCTTATTTAGGATAATTTATGGTGGTTTTTATTGATGATATACTAGTCTTTAGTCAAAATGAACAAGAACATATTGAGCACCTTAGAAAAGTATTTCAATTATTGAGGAAAAATAAATTATGTGCTAAAAAATCTAAACGTGACTTATTCAAAAAAGAAGTGCAATATCTTGGACACATAGTGTCCAAGGAAGGGATTGGTATGGATCCTGATAAAGTTGAAGCTATATTGGTATGGATCCTGATAAAGTTGAAGCTATATTGAGATGGAAGGGCCCATCCAATATAGATGAGTTACAAAGCTTTTTAGGACTTGTTGGGTTCTATCACAAAAGTTTATAAGGAACGCTAAGATAGATGTTCCAATGACAAACCAACTTAAAGGAAAAGGAAACAATTTAGTTGGACCCATGATCAATAAACTAGTTTTGAAAGTAGAAATAGCTAATGCTACTATTTTACAAATGGTGGATCAAATGAACCATTCGTATTGGAAATGGATGCTAGTGATTTTGTTGTAGGAGGAATATTATTCCAGAAGGGAAGGACAGTCACATTTGAAAGTAAAAAGTTGGACAAAGCTCAAAGTAACTATTCAACTCTTTGCAATTGTGCATACTATTAAAAAATGGCATCATTGTTTGTATGGTTTCAATTTTGAAATTTTTTCTGACCATGAAAGTATTAAATGATTAAATACTCAAACGGACTTAAAAGGTAGGAAGGCTAGATGGGCTGAAATCCTACAACAGTTTGATTCTCAAATCAGATATAGAAAAGAAAATTTTAATGTTGTTTTAGCAGATGCTCTAAGTTGAGAACCCATGATAAATGAGTTGAGTTTTACCTAACTAGAGAGTGAGTTGTTGGCTCACTTAAAAGGTTCTAATGACCCTAGCTATCATGTAGTTTGGAATTACTTGATTAAATAGATAACTCTAAAATAGAGAGTAAAGAAAATACAACTACTTTAGTGAAAATGCGATTGCTCTACTGATAAAAGGGTGTCACTTAAAAAAGATGGCGGTTCAAAGGAATCACTTAAAGAAGGGTCAAAGGAATCACTTAAAGAAGGGTCAATAAGTGAAAAAGATCGTTGGAAAAAAATTTCCATCGATAATGGGTACTTGTTATATAAAGGTTGCATTTGTGTACCTAAAGAAGAAAATATTCGTGATAATGGGTACTTGTTATATAAAGGTTGCATTTGTGTACCTAAAGAAGAAAATATTCATGAGAATATTTTACTAGAATGTCATGACAATCCAAGTGTGGGGCACACGAGAATTTCTAAGACCTGTGCACTTATTATTAAAAGATAGTTTTATTGGGCAAGTTTAAAGAAAGATGTCCAGAATTATGTTATAAAATGCCTGAAGTGCCAAGTCAGTAAAGCTAAGTGCCTAAAAGTAGGTTGAATATTATAACAATCACTACAAATACCTTAGGGTAAGTGGGAAAGTATTTCTATGGATTTCATAGTAGGACTACCCCGAACAAGTAGAGGGCATGTGTGGTTAGTAGTGGATAGGTTAACCAAGTTGGTAAAATTTATACCAACTAAAAAAAAAGTAAAAACACCAGAATTGGCTAGAACATTTATCCATCATCTATACAAATTGTGTTGGAATTAGGGTTGCAGGAAAGCACACAAAGCTTGGAGAAGAAGAAGCAAGAATGCACACAACACAAAGTGTATTAGATTGTGTCAATGTACAAAGATAAGTTAGCCCTAGAGTGATGGGCGTATATACAAGCCGGGGGAAAAAACCTCCTAAAGAGGAAAAAAGTGCCCCGCGGTCCTAAGTGTGTTCACACACATCACTGCCTATATATATATGGCAACAAATCCCCCCTGGGAGTGATGGTGTGAACGAGAGCTGGCACTCATGTATAGGGGAGTGCCATGCCCGAAGTAGATCAGTCCACAAAGGGAAGCAAGCCCAAAGCTTTGCGGAAAGCTTCGAACTTCTCACGAGGAAGCGCCTTTGTGAAAAGATCGGCGAGGTTGTCCTGTGTTGGCACATAGGCCAAGCTGATCTCTCCTGCTGAGAGTCTCTCCCTGACATAGTGATAATGCACCTCAATGTGCTTTGTGCGAGCATGAAAAACTGGGTTTCTCGCAACTGCCAATGCACTCTGACTGTCAGTGAAGATAGAGGTGGCAGACTCCTGTCCAACACCCAAGTCAGCCATAAGCCGTCTGAGCCACACACACTCAACCGTAGCTGTGAAAGCTGCCCTGTACTCAGCTTCACAACTAGAAGTGGCCACAGTAGGTTGCTTCTTGCTCAACCAAGATATGCATGAGCTACCGAGCATGAAACAAAAACCACTTGTGGACACTCTTGTGTCATAGCAACCAGCCCAATCTGAGTCCGAAAAAGCATGTAAATCTGGCATTGTTGGAATTAGGGTTGCAGGAAAGCACACAAAGCTTGGAGAAGAAGAAGCAAGAATGCACACAACACAAAGTGTATTAGATTATGTCAATGTACAAAGATAAGTTAGCCCTAGAGTGATGGGCGTATATACAAGCCGGGGGAAAAAACCTCCTAAAGAGGGAAAAAGTGCCCCGGCGGTCCTAAGTGTGTTCACACACATCACTGCCTATATATATATGGCAACAAATCCCCCCTGGGAGTGATGGTGTGAACAAGAGCTGGCACTCATGTATAGGGGAGTGCCATGCCCGAAGTAGATCAGTCCACAAAGGGAAGCAAGCCCAAAGCTTTGCGGAAAGCTTCGAACTTCTCACGAGGAAGCGCCTTTGTGAAAAGATCGGCGAGGTTGTCCTGTGTTGGCACATAGGCCAAGCTGATCTCTCCTGCTGAGAGTCTCTCCCTGACATAGTGATAATGCACCTCAATGTGCTTTGTGCGAGCATGAAAAACTGGGTTTCTCGCAACTGCCAATGCACTCTGACTGTCAGTGAAGATAGAGGTGGCAGACTCCTGTCCAACACCCAAGTCAGCCATAAGCCGTCTGAGCCACACACACTCAACCGTAGCTGTGAAAGCTGCCCTGTACTCAGCTTCACAACTAGAAGTGGCCACAGTAGGTTGCTTCTTGCTCAACCAAGATATGCATGAGCTACCGAGCATGAAACAAAAACCACTTGTGGACACTCTTGTGTCATAGCAACCAGCCCAATCTGAGTCCGAAAAAGCATGTAAATCTGGCGGCAACGATCCCCCCTTGGGATAAAACAACCCAAGATGTATGGTGCCACTCAAGTAGCGAAAGATGCGTTTAACTGCCTTCCAATGCTGAGACCCTGGGCTATGCATAAACCTGCTCACCTGTGAGACTGCAAACTGAATGTCCGGCCTCGTAATGCATACATAAATGAGGCAACCAACAGCTGTCTGATAGAGTGTGACATCAAAGTGATCTCCAGCATCATGAAGACTCAACTTCAAACCTGTCTCCATTGGAGTAGCAATAGGCTTGCAGTCTTCAAGGCCAAATCTCCGCAACAATGTCTCAATATACTTTGTCTGACACAAAGCAATACCTCCATCACACTGCTTAAATTGTATCCCCAAATAATGATGCAAATGCCCCAAATCTGACATCTCAAAAGAGGCATTCAAATCAGCCTTAAAATCAGCAATATGACTCTCATTTGGTCCTGTGAGCAGTATGTCATTGACATAGAGAGCAATGATTAGATGTACACCATCCACACGTTTAACATACAAAGTGCTTTCTGTTGGACTATTCTGAAACCCATGTGCAGTCAAATATGCATGTATTTTTTCATACCAAGCTCGTGGAGCTTGCTTTAAACCATGTAAAGCCTTTTTTAACCTGCACACTTTGTTTTCCTGCCCTCTTTGAACAAAACCACGAGGCTGCGATACATACACCTCCTCATGCAAATCTCCATTTAAGAACGCAGTCTTTATGTCCAGCTGATGTACATTCCAACCATTATGAGCTGCCAATGCACAAATGCTACGAATGGTAGTCATACGACAAGTGGGAGCAAAGGTCTCATCAAAATCAATGCCCTTTTCTTGAGCATAACCCTTTGCAACAAGTCTAGCCTTATAGCGATCAACACTGCCATCTGGCTTTCGTTTCAACTTAAAAACCCACTTACATCCACTGGCCTTTTTACCAATAGGCAAATCACACAAAGACCATGTACCATTCTTCATTATAGCATCATATTCACTTTGCATTGCAGCCAACCAATTTTTTGAATTTTGTGCCTCATCAAATGAAAGAGGTTCTTCCTCTTCACACATACTAGACACAGCCAAAGCATAACAATCTGATGCATAAGAGGCATGCTGAAAACCTGAACGAGTACGACTAGGCATAGGTGCATCAATCTTACTATCACGCAAGGTTTGCACCAGCCATTTAGGCATACCTCTAGCCTGCTCATTTTCAGCCCTATCCTCATGAATTACATCCTGTAAATCTGCATCAGAAATAGGCTGATCTATGATGTCGTTTGAAATCTGCATAGGCTGAATATTTGCCTCATTAGGACTTACATTTGAATTCCCACCTGTAAACAGAGGCAACAATGTATCAAATACATCCCGTGAGCTCACACCTGTCTCTTTGGTACATGATAACAAAGGCTGCACAGCATCTTCTACAAAAACAACATCTCGACTAATCAAGATACACTTTGACTGTGGATGATACAATCTGTAACCTTTGCTTTCAGCACTGTAACCAACAAAAATGCATTTGACAGCCTTATCATCCAATTTTCTGCGTTGTTGCACAGGCACTAAAGCATAGGCCAAGCAACCAAAGACACGCAAGTGACCAATAGAAGGCTTCCTGCCATGCCAAGCTTCATATGGAGTAATAGACTGCAAGGCCTTAGTGGGACACCTGTTGAGTACATATGCAGCACACATGATAGCCTCAAGCCAAAACGCATGTGGCAAAGCTTGGCTCTTGACCATACATCGTGCCATCTCCATAAGTGACCTGTTTTTCCTCTCAGCAACACCATTTTGCTGAGGGGTATATGGCACTGTACATTGGTGTTTTATCCCACGACTAGCCAGAAATGCATCAAACTCTTTAGACATGTACTCCCCCCCTCGATCAGTACGGAGGGCGCCCACAGTACAATTGGATACATTTTCAACCATAAGAAAAAACTGTTTGAAGCACAATAACACTTCGGACTTTGCCTTCAGTGGATATACCCATGCATGCCTTGAGTAATCATCAATGAAAGTCACGAAGTACAAGTGTTTACCAAATGACGGAGTTTGCATAGGCCCACATACATCACTATGTACAAGCTGCAATTTGCGAGTGGCCCGCACAGAACCATCCTTTGGAAACGCAGAACGCTGCATTTTGCCCAAAATACAGCCTTCACAAACATGTTTCAATGGTGCCTCAAGAGGGGGCAATGAAGCAACCATATCAAATTTCTGCAAACGCAGCAAACTAGCAAAGTTCAGATGACCAAAACGAGCATGCCATAGTTTTGCATCTGAAACTGCCTTTTCATCAGAAACTGCATTTGCTGAATCTTCCACACACTTGTCATAAGAATTGAGCCTATACAGCCCACGAAACAAGGTTCCAGATGCAATAATCGTATCACCAAAAGTCAAATCATGAACAGTACATCTGTCATCCACAAATTTGACTACAAATCCAAGCTTAGCAAGCACAGAGGCAGACAATAGATTCTTCTTTATCCCTGGCACATACAAAGCATCTGAAAGTGTGAAAGCGCTGCCATTTGCAGCAGTAAGCATAATTTTACCAACGCCCTTCACTGGGTAAGAAGCATTATTGGCACATGTGACAGTATTCCCATTAGGGACAGCCTCAAGAGAAGTGAACATATCACGATGCGAGGTAATGTGCTTTGTAGCACCACTGTCAAAATACCAAACATGAGAGTCAACAGAAACTGCCAAACATGCATCATGTACAGATGGGTCATACTGGCAATACACGCTAAACGCCCATTCCGTATCCTGCACAACATTTGCAGAATTTGCATATGTAGAAGCATCCGCTATTGTGGCTGCATTTGACTCTTTCTTCTTTGCCTCTTTAGCCTTTAGCTTAGGGCAATTCTTAATGACATGATCATTTGCCTTACAATAGTTGCACCTGGTCTTTTTCTTGCCTTTATCAAGAGCCTTCTCAGACTTATTGTTACTACCTGTGGAAGGAGAAGAAGTTGCAGACCTACTAATAGGAGAAGAAACAGTGGAAGGGGCTGCCTTACCACTTCTTCTCTGCTACTGGGCAGCAATAAATGCTTGATCAACTGCACGCTGCCTGGCCCTGTTTTGCCTGGACTGCGCTTCTTGCAAGAGCTTGTTGACTAAAGTATCATACTTGACAGCATCAGGTCTGTCCTCATTAAGAAGTCTCCATGTGGAAGCAAAAGTCTGATATGTCTCAGGTAAAGCATCAAGAACAGTCTGCACACGAGAATGATCAGGAATAATCTCACCTGCAGAAATCAACTGTTCTTTGAGATCTTTAATCTCAGCAAGAAAAACATTCATGTCATCATCTTCTTGCATAATCTTCAATTCTAGCTTGCTGCTGGAGGATCTGATGTTGCTGGTTCTCCTCCACGAACTCCTCCCAAAAGATCTCCTTCACCCCGGCGTACCACCGGAGGAGATTCTTCTTCCCGCCCCATCAAATGACTAGAAGGGATGCATGTAGGGCCGGATGGCACAGTCACTTGGGATCATAATTGGCTCTGTGCTCCTGCATGCATCGAGAGCATATCACGTTGGTGTTCTTTTCATTCTTCTTATTCTATTGACACCTTTGTGTATTACAAACAGAAGTATCCTCAGGCAACCCCACTAGAAGAATAATATCACACACTGAAGAATAAAAAGGGTCTTGGTTACTCCGATGCTGATGAAGATGCAGATAATTTGATGTGGGTTCGATCTTCGGATTGGGAATCCGACCCACAGGGTGTGCCAAGTGATTATGTAAAAGTTGTTATACATTTAAATTTTTATTTATAGTACTTAGTCAGTATGATATTACTCCAATTGGCGGGTACCACTTCAGATCTATCTTTGTATTCCTATAAAATAATCATGCAGGATACATAATGCAATGTAATGTTCAGCAATTGTATGAACTGTTATTATCTTAATATGAGGATGATTCAGTATTTATCTATATTCTGTTCTGTAATTTTTTCAATCTATAATGATGTTTCCAGTAGTTAAAGTAAAAATATTAAGTGTTGATTACCCCAGCAACAAATATCTTCTTGAAAATAAAGAAGATTAAAATTAGGAGGAGTGGAATAATTGTTATATAGAACAAAAGACTTTAAATCTCACTCAATATATAGGTTTCTATAGAGAAATTTTCTTAAAACTTAAGGGCATAAACAATTTTCAAAAAGTAAGAAAATTTTGGCTCTCAAAAAAGAAAGGGTTTTTTCTTTAAAAAGGAAGAACCCTCAAAAAAGCAAAAATCCAATCCTAGTAAGTTTCTAAAAAAATAAGATTTTGAGAGAATGGTTAAAGAAAAACATTGTTTCTCTTATCTTGAGCAGAGACATGATAAAAGCATTGTCCTAAGTCCCAAGGGCAAGAACTTACTCTAGGAATGGTTATGATAAACCTAAAGGAAAATCAGTGCACACTATTCAAGTGTTGACACTTAAGGATTCTCCTAAATATAAATCAGTCGAGGTTTGTCATTCTTATGAAAACAATTGTTGTATGGTGGTAAACTCTATGTGGGAATCATCATTTGGACCACATAATTTGGTTCGCGTACATGGAAATATTAAGGATAAAAAAGTTAGAAACTTATAGATGATACGACCACACACAACTTTTTAAATTACAACTTGGTTAAGAAACTTAAGTTGTCTCAAGTCCCAAGTTCTCATAAGTATATAGTATCATTAGCCAATGGCTATGTGATAAAGATGAGATGGATACTATGGTAAACCAAGTTGGGATAAAGATTTAAGAGTATAAAGCACTTTTGGATTTTCAAGTGATGCGTCTATCCATCACAGATATAATTCTTGGGAGAGAATGGTTAATTTCATTGGGAGAAACATTTTCGAGAAGCTATTTGCATAATACACTAACATTTGAGCATAATGAAAAATTTATTACATTGCAAGGAGAGCACAATGTACCATCTTCTCCTTTTGATATGTAGTCCAAAAGCTTCATCAAGATAATGAAATAGAACAAATGTTTTTCTATTATGCAATGTCTCAATTTAAAAACCATTGTGAAAAGCTTGATTTAAGTATTTGTGAAGTAGTTCATTCTTCTTTTAACAATTTATTATAAGAATTTAAAAATGTTTTTTCAGAAATATTGAGAGATCCCCCTCCAGGGGCGCCGACACGGCGGAAGCAGCGTTGGCCTCCCGCGCGGGGCGGGGATCCACACTCGGGGCCTCGCCTGCTGTGCGGATGTCCGAACAAGAGACCAGCCCAGCGGTTCCTCCGAAACCAAGCCCGAAAAAACTCCCCTCGCTCGGAAGGCACGGGCGATTCCGCCATGGGAAAATCTTCTAATAGGGGAATTACTCTAACGAGTCAAAGTCTTAACTAGTTAAACTGATTTGGCGGAACCTGAAGTCACATGGTCAGATCAAGAAGAGACTTGCACTTGGTCCATGGAATCACTGCTTTTTTCCTCCTTTAACGAGGCATAGCCGCTAATCCCCTCCCACAGAGCAAGGTCTTCTTAGGACTTAATCTAACTAACGTAACTAATCGCATCTTAATTGTTTCGCAGGAATCCTCCAATCGAGCCAACCGGCCCATGGGTTAGCCAACCACCTGACCACTGTATTGGTGGGATTCCTTTATAAATATTTGGTTGTGTTTTACGCGGTACCGAGGAAAAGAGTTCCCAGGCCCCCTAGTCGTTCATGCAAAAATTAAGGTAGGCATACCACGTACACACCCAATATGAATTTACCATTTATAACAGATTCAGCTGGCTTTAAAACAATCCTTCAATATCAGATTCAGCTGGCTTTAAAACAACCCTTCAATAGAAATCATAATATTACTGATCATCATCCTCCAAAATTCTGAGTCCATTGTATTACAAAAGATGTCCTCTAGACTCTCCGTTGAAGACCAACTGGCCAACCAACGAGATCCAGCATCAAAATTTGATTCACAAAAATCTTTCCTTTTAGTCCATCCGAATCTTCCTCGACGCACGCATGGGTGTCCTAGCAACCGCGAGCCCGTGCATCACCTGGTCAGAACCCTCTAGGATCCTCCTTAGGTGTCCTAGCACTTCACTCAGGGACCGCTTTGTCGGTCCTCGCCCATTGTACACCAAAAGCGTACCATTTTAACCGTACCGAGGTTGGTCAAGAACTCGGCAAGCTTTGCCCGCGAGTGACGTCCCTCGATGACTCCCCGCGAGCTGTTGCCACAAACCTCCTCTTAGTAAAAACACATGCCAAATGCTTCCTCCAGCATTCTGGCATAAAACAGTCCTTTAAATGAAAACAAAGGTTCTATGCAAGTAAAATTCTCAGTTTGAGATTGGTTCCACAAAAACTCCATTTTCCTTAATTTTCCAATTTCATAATGAGAATCCTTGATCTCTTATCAAGGTAATCTACCCATCATTTGACTGATTGTCCCACTAGATTCTTGGTGATTTCGGTCAAAGGAAAACTAGTTTAATTCAATGGTGGTCTATTCTTTGTATTTAGGAATTGGAATTGGTCACGAAGTTTTTGCTTGATTCAAATCGAGAGATAGACAAGTAGGTTTACTGTCCGTCCCTCTCGTAGTCTAATCATTCGGTTTAGTTCTAACAAGGATTTTCTTTAGATAAACATCTACTTTTGGTAAATACCAATTTAGTGATTTAGCCAAATAAAATATCTAAAGATATTCTTTCTACCATTTAATTTCTCAACCTTAATTCCCTAGGTAGAATTATGGTGAAAATTCATCTTTTGACACCTAAAATTAATTCAAATCTTTCTTTTCTTAAATATCATAAAATTTTTCTTTTAACTAAATACCAATATCTATTTTTTTGAATAAGCTTGAAAATCCTCTTTTTCTCATTTAATGAGTGCAATCCAAATGTCATGGAAATTCCTCTTTTATCATAACTCAAATCTATCTAAAATTTCTCTTTAAATTAAATAAAAATATTCAATATTTCAATATGCCAAGAATTCTTCTTTTCCATCTAAATGATTGAATTCCAAGTATGATGGGAATTCCTCTTTCATCATTTAAATCTATTCATGCATAAAATAATTTTAACTAAAATTTCTCTTAAAAAATTACATAAAAATATCCATTAATCCTAATATGATAAGAATTCCACTTTTTCCATTTAAATGATTGAATTCTAAATATGATGGGAATTTCTCTTTTATCATTTAAATTTTTCTTATGCATAAAAATAAATTTAACTAAAATTTCTCTTAAAATTGAATAAAAATGTCCATTAATCCAAATATGACAAGAATTTTACTTTTTCCATTTAAATAATTGAATTCCAATTATGATGGAAATTCCTCTTTCATCATTTAAATTTTTCATGCATAAAAATAATTTATATAAAATTCTTCTTTAATTTTAAATAAAATATCCATTATTTTAGTATTTCAAATTTTCTCTTTCTCCATTGGAATACATGGATCTCCATTATCATGGGAATTTCTCTTTTATCATAAAAATAAAATTACTAAAAATTTCTCTTTTTTTCTAATTAATTATTTATGTATAAACATTAAAAATTTATTTTCCATGGATATGATGAGAATTATTCATTTATCATAGGATGACTAATCCTAGAATATGGTAGGAAGTCCTCTTTTCACATTATGCATAAAAATGATTTATGTGTTAATTTTTAAAAATTTTACCATAGCTTCGCTCTGCTATTACTGATAATTTTTAATATTTTCTAAAAGAATAAGACTTAGTAATAGAATTATGATAGATTAACTATTATTTGGACCAATATCCAATTTATGGACTTAATTCCTAAGTTTACCATAATTTATGTAACATTAAAGCATAAAAAAACCATTTCTTTGGCCTCTAGCTTGACTAGCATAGAGTTTGATTTTAGAATCAGGAATCGCTCCATGAGAAGCACCATTTGAATTGAGAATTGGTCATAGGAATGACCATTCTTTGGGGGGGGAGAGAGAGAGAGAGAGAGAGAGAGATATATACATAAAAAAACATCCTAAATTAAGCATAAATGTAAACTTTATGTGATTAATCATTAAAATTCATTAGAGAGATTCATTTTTATTGAAAAACCATTCAATTGAATACTTCTCAAGCTTGATAGGGGTTGAGAAGTGAAAAACATTTAGAAGATTAAGAAAAAACCATAAAGTCACACCTTACCTCTTGTTTTGCTTGATTCTCTATTCTTAGGAGAGGGCCCCAACCAATCAATTGGTTAGTATGTTGAGGAAAGCTCAAGAGGAGAGAGAGAAGCTCCAATCTCTCCAAAATGTAGAGGATTTTTAGGGGATAATAGAAAATATACTTATTTTAAGGTAATACTGGCATGGTCTAGTTCACAGATGAGAATACAAAAGAATGAGGGTCTATTTATAGGTGAGGGAGGCCACTAATTGAGTCCAACTAAGTTCTAGAATTTTGTAGCTTCAGTTTGGCTAAATTTGGACAAGATTTGGACCAGTTTGGCTCCCTTTTTAATTTGGTTTGATCCAGGAGAGAGGAGAGATAAAAATATCTTAATATTTTTTAGTTTAAAACTCATTCACATGTGTGAAATAGGTGCCTCCTTGAAGGCTCCACCAAGGTGTCAAAATTGTATGATTACTCCAAAATATCTCATTTTTTTAGTAATATTAACTAATAAATCTTGTACTCAGTCAACTCTTCATCTTATGTGGGCATTTACTCATTTTTGGGTATTTTCTTTTATTCATTGGATTTATCTCATCCCAACACTTAGATTAATCTTATTGGTCCATAGGAGCCTTAATTGGACCATAATCCAAAATTTTCAAAAAATCTTGACCCTTAGGCTAAGGTCTTTTAAATCATTTTTAATTGATTCCTAATGCACCTTGGAAAATTTATTTTGATTTTATGTTTCAGGGAAATATATTTTTGATATTATGAGAATTTGTTTATCCAAAAATATCTCAATATTGAATTACCACTCTCTAGAATTTTTCATCTCACTAGGCAAAAACAAGAAAAAATAATATTTTCTTGTATTCAGAAACAGGGAATGATTACAAGGGATTGAAGTAAAGCTTATTCATTATTCAGGGGCTGAGGAGGAATCTTACAAATATTGCCAAGAGGTTTACCTCCGGATAGAGGGATAAATCATCCCCCATAGAAGTTTTAAAAGGATTCAAAGCCAATTAGTAAGCTACCTTATAGAGTAAGTTGTAATGAAAGATAAGAAGTTGAAAAACAATTGGCTGAATATTTAGAACAAGGCTTTATTAGGCCAAGTAAGTCTCCTTGGGCTTCACCAATATTATTTGTGAAGAACAAAGATGGATCTATGCACTTGTGCATAGATTATCGTGGATAGAATGAAATCACTATCAAGTAGTTTAGAATTACTTGATTAAAAATGATAACTCTCAAATCGAGAGTAAAGAAAATGCAGCTGCTGCTGCTGCTAGTGATAAAAGGGTGTCACTTAAAAAAGATAGTGGTTTAAAGAAGGATCAATAAGTGAAAAATATTGTTGGAAAAAAATTTCCATCGATAATGGGTACTTGTTATATAAAGGTCGCATTTATGTACCTAAATAAGAAAATATTTGTGAGAATATTGTACTAGAATGTCATGACAATGTAAGTGCAGAGTATCTAAGACCTATATACTTGTTAAAAGACAAGTTTATTGGGTAGGTTTAAATAAGGACATCTAGAATTATGTTATAAAATGTCCTCAGTGCCAAGTCAATAAAGTTGAGCGCCTAAAAGTAGGTGAAATATTACAACCACTACAAATACCTTAAGAAAAAGAAGTGTCAACTTGGGAAAGGGTGACTACACTAAAGAAAAGGTTTCTTGAGTTTGTTTTTGGAGAATAAAAGCTTTTCTTTCAAGGGGGTGGAAATGTAATGAGACTAACACAAAACACTAAAAGGTAAGACTAGAAAAGATTATTTATATGTAAAAGGTTTGCATATAAATAAGGTTCATGGAATTTCAATTAGGAAACTTAAGAAATGGTTAATAGGCATTAAAGTTACCGTTAAAAGGGAAGTAAATGGTGCACAATGGAAGCCCAAGGGACACATATGAGGGTGCCCCATTCTAGGGGTAGTTGAAGAGGCATTAGTGAATAAAAAGGAAATGTTTAACCAATAAAAGGTTAAAGGGCTGAAGTTGGAAGGGTATGCACCACTTAGGCCTATATAACCATATGTTTAGGGTCTATTTGGGATATAGTTGGGTGCAGAATCAAAGTACTAGTCTTAGAATTCATTAACCATATAATGCAAGGATCATTACATTGGTATCACACCCAAGTTCTTTCTCTTCCATGTTTCCATTGAGCTACTCATTGCTAACTCTAATCTCTACTTCTTAATCTGTTTTCTATTCATTTCCATAAGCTAATCCCTATATTTCTCAAATCTTCTCCATACAAAAAACCTCTTGCCTAATAAATTAGGCATACCTCTTGCCTAATAAATTGGGCATACTTTGGAGTTCTACAATTGGAGTTCTACACGAAGCAAGTGGAGTACAAGACAAACTTGAAGAATCATTGAAGCAAATATCTACAAGGAGGAATCAACTGAATCATTCTTCACATCATTAGGGACAATTCATAATTACCCAACCAAGTAAGGTTATTGTGTTGCATTTTTTTGCTTTGTAAGAAATTTTCCATTTTGCTTAATGTTAGAGTGAATGGCTTCTTAATGTGGAAAGGATGAAAATGGTGAGAAGGGAGAAAACCTAATGTCCTCTTTCCACATGGAAGAGGATATTACAAAACCAAACAAAATAGATATGCAAGATTTAGACCTTAATAATTATGAGGATAGAAATGACTGAAATGAAAGAACAAATCTCTAATATAAAAAATACACTTCAAAAAATGATGGGTCTTCTTAGCTTCTTAATGGGAGGGGAAGGATTGGGAGTAAAAGAAAATGATGGGTCTTCTTAGCTTCTTAATGGGAGGGGAAGGATTGGGAGTAAAAGAAATATCTAAACATATTGGTGAGGGAAGGAAAAAAACTCTAGAAAAAGGGTTGAATGAAACCATAATTGAAGAGGGTCCCAAAACTAAAGACCAGGGTATGGTATTCAAAGATTTGAAGACACCCAATTTTAGTGGAGAAGAGAAAGAGAGAAATGAAGATGTGGTCCATATTTTTCTACAAAAATAGCAAGATTTGCATCTTTTAAGAAATGTGCCTGATCATAACCACCCCATTGAAGCTAGCCTATTCTTACAAACAACAATGAAAACCTTATAAGTGGTATGGATGAGTTTAGCGGAAGCTAGGCAAGTACCCCATTCTTGAGATTCATTCAAGGAATTATTCTTAAAGGAATATCCTCCTGAAAATGAAGAACATTGAAATGGGGAGGAGTGGGATAATTGTTCTATGGAACAAAAGAATTTGAATCTCACTCAATATAAAGCCTGCTATAGAGAAATTATCTTAAAACTTAAGGGCATAGATATTTTCAAAAAGTAAGAGGCTTCATTAGAGGCTTAAAAAGGGAGTATATGAAGGAAGTTCACTCCAAAGAGCCAAAAAACTTAGATGAGGCTATAAGATTTGCAAAAATAAATTTGACGATACCATGGGTAATGGTAATTGTAAAGAAAAAGGTAAGAATTTTTCATATAAGCCTCATGGAGAAACTTTTGGCTCTTAAAAAAGAAAGGGTTTTTTCTTTAAAAAGGAAGAACCTTCAAAAAAGTAAAAATCCAATCCTAGTAAGTTTCTAAAAAAGCAAGATTTTGAGAGAGCAGTTAAAGAAAAACTTACTTTCTCTTGTCTTGAGCCGCGACATGATAAAAAGCATTGTCCTAAGTCCCAAGGATAAGAACTTACTTTGGGAATGGTAATGATAAACCTAAAGGAAAATCAGTGCACACTATTCAAGTATTGATACTTAAGGATTCTCCTAAATATAAATCAGTCGAGGTTTGTCATTCTGATGAAAAGCTTTTTTGTATGGTGGCAAAATCTATGTAGGAATCATTATTTGGACCACATGATTTGGTTCGAGTACATGGAAATATTAAGGATAAAAAAGTTAGAATCCTCATAGATGATACAGCCACACATAACTTTTTTAATTACAACTTGGTTAAGAATCTTAAGTTGCCTCAAGTCCCAAGTTCTCATTAGTATATAGTATCATTAGCTAATGGCTATGATAAAGATAAGTGGGATACTATGGTAAACCAATTTGGGATAAAGATTCAAGAGTATGAAGCACTTTTGGATTTTCAAGTGATGCGTCTATCGACCGCGCAGATGTAATTCTTGGGAGAGAATGGTTAATTTCATTGGGGCAAACACTTTCAAGAAGCTATTTTCATAATACACTAACATTTGAGCATACAGAAAAATTTATTACATTTCAAGGAGAGCACAATATACCATCTTCTGCTTTGATATGTAATATTGAGCTCTAAAAGCTTCATCATGATAATGAAATAGAACAAATGTTTTTATGTTATGCAATGCCTTAATTTAAAACCATTGTGAAAAGCTTGATTTAAGTATTTGTGAAGTAGTTCATTCTTCTTTGAATAATTTATTAGAAGAATTTAAAGATGTTTTTTTAAAAATAATGCCAAAAGGTTTACCTCGAGATAGAGGTATAAATCATCCCCCATAGAAGTTTTAAAGGATTCAAAGCCAATTAGTAAGCCACCTTAGAGAGTAAGTTTGAATGAAAGACAAGAAGTTGACAAATAATTGGTTGAATATTTAGAACATGGCATTATTAGGCCAAGTAAGTCTCCCTTGCCTTCACCAATATTATTGGTGATGAACAAAAAATATGGATCCATGAGCTTGTGCATAGATTATCGTGGATTGAATGCAATCACTATCAAGAAGTTAAAAAATAGTTAGCTGAATATTTAGAACAAGGCTTTATTAGGCCAAGTAAGTCTCCTTGGGCTTCACCGATACTATTGGTGAAGAAAAAAGATAGATCTATGCGCTTGTGCATAGATTATCATGGATTGAATGCAATCACAATAAAAAATAAATTTCCTATTCCCAGTATAGATGAGTTGTTTCACACAAAGTAGCTATGCCATACAATCATGATATGTGCTTTGCATCCAAGCATAGCAAAGGCATATCATGGCAAGTTTGCATCCAACTACATGATAAGAATTTTTGCTTATCGATTGGATACAAAATAGCCAAGCCATGTAATGATGCTATATGCACACAGAATCGTTTGAATGTGTTGAGTGTAAAGAGAATGCGGAGGAGAGGGAGAGCTTGAGTTTCTTGTAAGAAAACACACACAAACAAGAGAGAGTAAGACACAAGAGAGAGATGGATGTGGCTGAATTTTCTTCTATCTTCTTGTTTGGGACATCATAGCATAGCGGAGGCTACACTCCAACCCACACACTTTGTCAATCCGTGAATGCAACCCGGTTAGCGCATAGAGGCTATCCCGAATGGGAGAAGATTAGTTAACCACACACTAATGACTTCTAGTCCTACTCAATCCTTCTTCAACACTCAAGCAATCAATCTAACATAATCAAAGCATCAAGATTAGGCTACACTTAAGCATAAAAATGCAACTTATGCAAAGAATCTAACATGCAAAGAGCTATCACACAAGCCTCAACTACACATCATTTCATGCACAAGCTTCATCACATGCACTCTACAAATCAGATTTTAGCATCAAAACATCATTAAGAAATCTAGATTAGCAAGTGTGTAGACCATAACCTCATATCATTGAAAATGTAGAGAATAGAGAGTACAAGATTGAAGCATGAATGGAGATGGAGAGCCTTGGGAGAGCACAGGAGAAGGAGCTATGGAGCAAGCTCTCTCTATGAGCCTCTCAACCAAATGACCAAAGAGTCCTCACTAGCTCTCAAATGGGCCACTTTTTATACAAAAACTCTAGAACTCCCAAAAGTTCCCATGTGGGATTATTGTCAAGGCCACTCCCACATTCATCTACAACTTGGAACTTTTTTCAAGAGCCTTAAGTGTCTTTTTTGTTGCATCTTTGTATTGATCTTCATGCAACACTCCCCCCTTCCTATTTTGCGCATGTCCTCGAGCGCGGTAGTAGCAAGAGCTGCAACAAAAAAACAATGGGTACAAGTAAAGTTTTTTTTTTTGAAAAAAAGAAAAGAAAAGAAAAGAAAAACCAGCAATGATAATTTCACACATGAGCATACAAGTGCAAGGCTGATTAAAGTTTTAATGAGTACTAAAATAGGTGAGTAAAGACTAGTCAAAGTGAGACTTAAGTGGTAGATAGTGCTATGCAAAGGCAAGTGTGCTTGTACACCGCCGGTTATGACCGCAGTCTCAAATCCTACAAGT
This sequence comes from Cibotium barometz, assembly GCF_041138505.1. Classification (NCBI taxonomy): domain Eukaryota; kingdom Viridiplantae; phylum Streptophyta; class Polypodiopsida; order Cyatheales; family Cibotiaceae; genus Cibotium; species Cibotium barometz. The sequence goes on along the minus strand of NC_141096.1, from coordinate 24,671,422 downwards.
ATTTAAGTTATTCCTAAGTGGCAAACCTACTCCTAAATATGAGCAAAGGTGATTGGAACTCTTCTTTTCTCTTTTTTTTTTTTTTCTTTTTTGTTTGATGTGTGTGTAGAAGGTGATAAAGATTAAGGTTCCATCCCAATGAGACCCAAGCAATGGCCAAGAGACCTCCGCCAAGAGAATCTAAAGGCCGCTAAGTATCTCAAGGGCGACAGACCCTTTTTCTTTCTTTTATGACCTAAGGAGTACCCCATGAAGATGAGGGCATCGGTCTTGAGGGCCCATAGTGTACCCCAGAGTCCTACCAACATCTATCAAGGCGATAGATTCCTTGAAGGTCTTTTTCTGAAGCTTTTAGACGTCAGTGTTCACCCCATGGAAACCAAGGCATCGGCCCCAAGGTGCTAAGACAACCCCAGGTCCTACCAAGCATTCCTCATGGCTGTAGACACATCATGTCTCAATTCACTTTGTATATATTTTTTTAGGGTATATTTTCATAAATTTTTTTTACTCCTAGCACCTAGCTCATACCTAAGTTGTAGCTACCACTAGAAAGCATAAGAACTTGGCATATTCCATTGGTATATATCCTACACTGTCTTTAAATAGAAATATCTTCTACTAAGTTCGCTAAGAATCTAGAATTCACTCACCATATTTTAACAACTAATCAAAAACTTAAACCAGCCAACATTGTGTGAACATGCAAACCATATATCCAAAAGATAAAAGCACATAAAGAACAAAAGATTAAGATTTGAATACACCTGTTGTAGTGCCCATTGATGTTGTTCGTTTGCATTGATGCATTACTGATTTTGTGCAGATTGCTCCTCCTTGGTCTTTATAGGCGTAGCATGTCTCCCCCCTTCCTAATTTGTGTGCACGATAGGTGGACTATTGGGGCGTGTTTGATGCTCTTTTTTAGCGGAGATCTCTGCAAAATTTTTATTAACAAGCAAGAAAAGAAAATAAAGGAATAAAATTTGTTATTGGTGCCAATCACCGAATATAGCCGAGGGGAAAAACCCAGTGGGAGAAAAGTGCCCTGGCTTGTCGATCTTATTGTGGAGTTGCTGAGCTTACCCTTGCGCTGGTGGTGGAGATCATCTCAAAAAGAACATAATCCTCTAAAGGCATAAAGAACCACACTATTCAAACATTGATCTACCAAAGAGCTTCATTTGTAGTGTTAATGCCTTATCTTTGGTTTTTGGTATGTCCTTCTTGGGTGGGAATTTTATCAATTGTCTTGGAATTTGAGCAAGATAAGAGGATTTAGGCATTGAAATGCTAGAATCTATGCTCAAATGAGACTCATCTGGACTTGTCTTAGGTACACAAGTTGATGGTTGAATTGTGTAACAAGGAGAAATTGGGACAACCGGTGTTTCAATACATGTTTTAGGAAGATCAACACAAGTAGATTTGTAGGTGCTATCACAGCCACCTATCCTATCTTGAAGAGTTCGTGTTGATTTCTTTTGCACCCACTGATATGGAAAATCAAGGGTGGCTTTTGGAATCTTTCTGAAACACTCTTTTACCCCTAGAAAATCATGGCATTTTGGAAGCCAAATTGCTGTTGCCCCCTCATAATAGCCTTGTGCTTTAAGAACATGTTTTGGGACCCAACGAGCAACAATCTGAGGTTTAGGTGTGCTTCTTAAGAGGCTTAGCAACTGGGCTAGATGGTACAAGTTTGTACGCATCTTTGGGTAGCCAAATTGATAATTCCTTCTTGCCTGGCCTTCTTTGAGCAGCAACTAGAGTAGTTGGAACATGCCAGCCACACCATAGCCCTCACTTGAGTACTCATCAATTATCCACATCATTTGTTTTGGAGCTTCAAGAGCAGATTTTGAGAGTGGATTGTGTAAGGTAGAAACACCACCCTTTTTACATAATAAAGCCCATGGAGTAGCATCCCCATAGTACAAAACATCTAAAAGGTCACGTGGTTGTACCATTCGTATAGGAATAATATCATATCCATCTGAGTCACAAAATTGAATTGGCTTCGGTAAAGCACATGTCGATAATGTTGCAAGGACATGACTCCATTCTAGTGGATCAATTAAATGCTCAGGGAAGGGTTGTGGAGTGTATGCCGCATCTGATACACTTCGATTACCCTTAAGTCTCTCTGTGTTGTTGAAACCCCTACATGAGACTCCACACATCCACAGATCTTCTCGCCCATCTGACAATGTAACTTTTGAGCCCTTAGATGAAGCAGAATCAAACTCATCTACTGGAGACCTTGTTACATCACGATATGAGAGATTCCTTAGGTTGACCCTTGTGATGACAGAATCATGTCGAAGGTACAAATAATTGTATCCCCAATCTTGAATCATTTGAAATTGTCGCATGAATGGTCTACCCAATATCACTTCATAGTTTGGATGTTTTCCAAAATCCACTACTGCAAAGGTGTGCTCATATTCAATCCCACATGTGGTGACCAATATGTTCTCAAGCAGCCCAAGGGGATGTTCTAAGCTTCCATCTGCTAGCTGCAAGCACATCCTGGTACTCCTAATAGCTGGTTTGCCCCACTTTTTCCAAATGGACCTTGTCACAATGCCCACTCCTGCACCACTATCAAGTATTGCAGTTGAAACTACTTTTCGCACTTCTAATGGGAGGGTAGCATTTCCCTGATCGTCCTCACAAAATTTTCCTACTTTGTTGATAGGAACTGGCATAACATGCTTTGTCTCAAGGTGTATAGTACACTCATGGTGACCCTTTTGTAGCAATACCTGCTCTGACAAACATGTGGCAATATCATTCCACAACTCAGGTCAAATTTTTATCAAATCAAGCAAAGGTAAGGTACAAGCCACTGGTGCTGACCAAATAGCTTGCACGGTATTCATATCCTTCTCTTTTGTCAACCTTTTATGCATGGAGGGTATCCTCAAGGTTTGAGAACAGTTCTCATATTCTCCCAGATATGATGGTAAGGTTTTCATTGTATGCTTACTTCTAGGAGAAACAATTGTTTGAACTTTCTCCTGGATGCTTGGGCGTCTAAAGTTGTTTTTCGTGCCTCTGGTAAAATCCACCTCAGAGAATGGAGGCGAACTAATAGAAGACATGTTCTCATTAACTTTCTCATGAACTGCGGCCCACATCTCATTTGCCATGTCCTCATTAGCATCAATAACTTCATCATTGCATGGGAAGACAAGGCTAGGTGGTGGCAGAATACCTCCTTTCAATTGGGTGTCAATTGGTGCAGACCTTTCGCTATGAGCTTGTGAAATGAGCTCACTTTTCATTTCCCGACTTGATGACACTTCTGGTATGGTTTCTAATGTTGGCTTAAGAGAGGTTGGCCCCGAGGAATAGGTGGTGGTGGTCCCTCCAGTATTGACTGAGCTTCCCTAATGAGTTGCTGATGTACAGCTAGATTGATCTTCTCCTCACGAGGGTTTGGGTATTCTTGAAGCTTCTTGGGTAGCTCAGATAAAGCTGCAATGCGACTTCTATGAGCATCAATGATGGCATCTAGAGTCTCATTCACTTTATCCACAAAAACTGAACCCCCAAGTAGTACTAGTCTCATCTTGTTTAGCACTAGGTCCTGGTTGAGGTTGATGTTCCTCATGCACTTCTTGGGATGTAAAAGTTTTATCCCTCATGTTTTGTTTAGAGGCATCTTGAGAACTAGTGGATGCACTTTTAGTTTGCTTGTTTCGGTTCCTCTTCCTCCTAGTGGTTTTTTTTCTATTGGACTGTAGGGTCTTATCCACTAGATTTGTCTTTGCATCCCTAGTTCGAGGTGTCTCATCAGTCTGTATTTCAGCATTTCGTGTCTCTGATCTAGTCATGACTCTAAGTGGCACGACATCCTCATTCTCAGATGAAGGTGGAGATGGAACTGCGCCTACAAGGTTGAGTGAGACCTTTGGTTGAGAGGTGCCTTCCTCATGTGGTTTCAGCAAACAATCCTTTGGGAAGTGTTCTACATAACACCCTAGACAATATCTTTCAATTGGTGGAAACTGTTGTACTGTTGTATTGAATCGAGATGCTTGCCTTGAGCGATGTGGACAATCACGAGCCCAATGGGATTCTCCGCACTCATAACAGGGGCCCATTGGTTTGGCTTCTACTTTCCTTTGCTGCCATTGACCTGAGGGGCCTGGAGTCCTAGGTTGGTAGCCGCCTAGCAACATTAAAGAGTTTTGTTCCCCTGGTTGAGTCTCCAGTGCTTGGCTTGGGTATGCGGGACTTTCAAAGAGATTTTCTTTGGATGAATATGACGCATATTCCTCCTCCACATATCCTGGGTTTACCAATTCTCTACACATATTTGAATTGTCGTAGTTAACAACCCTCACAGGAGCGGTCCCTGGAGCAGGAGGTTGAGCACCAAGAAACAGGTCATGCTTGCTCTTGTGCCATCGGTGGCTTACGTTCAAAATTAGTATACTGTTGATACATTTGTGGAGCCACTCCTCCCCTTGGCTGCTCACATTCCTGTCTCATTCTCGCAATGCGAGTACATTCCTGTGTGGTATGGGTAAAGTTCCAAGCACAGGCTTGGCACCACTTCTTTGTGGGTTGGTTTGTGACCAGAGGAGAAAAGGTATTACATTCCTCGGTTTTATGGTTACCGCCACATGCTCCACAAAGATGAGGACCTGTAGGACGTACACTCCTCATTCTCTACAGCTGTTGTTGTGGCTGCATGGGTGGACGATAGGTCTGTCCCAATCTCCTTAGTACTAGGTTAGCTATCTGGTCTAGATTTACTAGCGCGCTAGACCCTAAACTTTGGTCATCACCCCACTGATCTCTAGTTTTCACCTCTGGGCCAGAACCATCTTGGAATTTGAAGTTATCGGTGAAATCCATAGCATCATGGCAACACTCATTGAAATTTGTATGCTTCTTCGCATAGAGATGTGTATGTAGTGTTGAATTTTTGAGTCCTTTTAAGAAGAGAGAAATTAATCGACTTTGGGCGGGCTTCTCATCTTCTGGGCAACGATTAATGTACTGCTTCATTCTATTTACACAGTCTCTAACACTCTCATTCTCACCTTGCTTGAAAGAGTAGATGTGTGCTACCGTGTCATGTTGAATTCCCATCAAGGAAAAAGCAGCAATGAATCTCTCTTCCAAAACTCGTAAAGAAGATTTGTCTGAAGCCTTTAGTGCCTAAAACCAAGCAAGGGCTTTTCCCTCAAGAGTGAGTCCAAATCCTTCAATTTGAGTATGCTTGTCAGCCACTTGCTCAGCTCGAACTGTTTGCCTAAATGCTGCTACATGGTCGTATGGATCTCCCGACCCTTCATACTTCTTTACCAGTTTCTGAAGAGTTGATGGCCTTACTTGTCATGAATACTCATCATAGGGCCGACGGCCTCTCACTCTCAGTGGGAATTGTTCCTCTCTTTGGTAAGATGGTCCACATGCATCCAAACTTAGTGTGGGTCCCCTATTACCAGCCTCACCAAACCCCTCTAAAGATCTTGTCACCCGCATTTCAGGAGGTGCATTAATGGGAGGCCGAGTTGGCTCCCCTACCCTCCGATTGTCATAGTGAGAAAGATGTTGTTGTGTGACCTGTGGTCGCACATTTGGTGTCGGATAATGTCTTGGTGCTAGAGTTGGGCTACTAGCAGTGGTCCACTTAGATGTTGAAGGTCCCTCTCTAGTGAACTCTCGTAGGGGAGGAGTAACAGTTTCTCCAAGAAAGGTTGTCTCTCCTGGTTTGGCTGTATTTGTTGAGAACACTTCCATGAATAATGGTTGTCCTTTCCACGTGAGCTCTCGAATCTCCTTCCAATCTAAGGTTCGGTATTCATTGGCCCATTTATCAATTATTCGGTTCATGTATCCTGCAAGCTTCTCAACTACCACTACCAGTGCTAGAGAAAGATCTAGCTGTGGCAACTTAGTTATGGCATAATATCCCTCTAAAGAGTCCTTATAGACCTCTTGAAGTGGGTCATCCTGTAAGACCTTTGTCACTGGAATTTGTCGTACAAACTCCCATTGGTTCTCCGCCCCCTGATCCATTTTACTCTTGCCTTTCCTATCCCTTTCCAAATTTAGATCTACAAGAAGTAAATCATCTATGGATGGTTTTGAGGACTGGGCATTGGTGGAGGGTCCGGGCATGTCCGGCTCAATGAGCCAGTCATCTCTAGACTCCCTTGCGTTGGAAAGTTTTGATAAGTCTAAGAACTCGGTTTTAGAGAGCTCCCCTAATTTGTCTACATTTTCTGGATGGTAGGTGACTTCGTAGCGAACACCATCTCCACCTATGTACATGTTACCCTGGTCATTGACTAGAGGTGCTCTATCAAGTTCTGAGAAAATGTCTGCGATCTTAACAAGATACCGTTGTTGTGGATCCCTAAAGATCTCAGCTCCTTGAGCATTCGTGTAGACATATTGGAGTCTCACATTGAGTGTTAACCCCATGGTGTCGGCTTCAAATGGATTAAAGGATCTTATGGGTGTCCTATTTGGGGCTACGGACTGACTATTTGTCGACCCTAGATTGTCCATGGACAATGAACTAGTTGTTCTGGAGGAAAGGGTATCGGATTGGGATTCAGAAAGGGTTTCAGCAATATCTGCCAAATTTCCTACCGATTGGGTCCCACTTTCCTGCGTAGGTACTCTAGAAGGTGCCCTAGGCCCTATGGCAGAATCTATAAGACGTCCCGACCGCAAGTGCATAAGGTCAAATTTTTTTGGTTTTTTATGTGTTTTTGTTTTGTTTTGTTTTGTTTTGTTTTGTTTTTGTTTTTTTGTTTTTTTTATATAAATATATATATATGTATATATATATATATATATATATATATATATATATATATATTTTAACCTACCTAATCACTAAATGCAACTAAAATGAGTATGTGTGGTGTAACTATCTATCCTATTTTTTATTATTATTATTTTTTTAAATGATTTTTTTTTATGATTTTATGTTTTTACTTTTTTTTTAAATTACAAAAATTATGAATCACGCTAAAAAAATACTAATTATGCACAAAGTTACAAAAATTAAAAAAATGCCAGTTACACTAATTATGCAAAAAATTAAAAAAATAAAGAATTACAAAATATGCAAAAAAGTAGACTCCTAAAAAACACTTAATTTATAGAATTTTTTTATTTTTATTTTTTATTTTTTTAAAATTCCTATTTCTTTTCTTTTATTTTCTTTTGTTTTCTTCTCTTTTTTTTTTGTTTGTTTTTTTTTAACCAATAAATTTCGTACCAATTACAAAAAATATGAATCTACTAATTATGCACGTAATTACAAAAATTCTAAAAAAAATAAAAATAAAAAATACAAGCTACTTTAATTATGTAAAATTTTACAGAAATTTAAAAAATGAACAATGGACTCAAAATACAACAATAAAAATTGTTTTTCTTTTTTTTTCTCCTTTTTTTAAAATAAATTTATTGTTTTATGGTTTTTTTCTTTCTTTTTTCTTTTTTTTTCTTTTTCTTTTTTTTTTCTTTTTTTCTTTTTTTTTAAAAAAAGAAAAAATATTTTTCTTTTGTTGTTTTTTTATATTTATTATTTTTATTTTTATTTAAAAATACAAAAAACATGAAAAATTAATTTTAAAAAATAAAAAATTTTGAAAAGCACCAACCTTATCTTTCAACGCTTTGCCGCCTCCCGGATTCTACGCCTCACCGCTCTCGCCTCGTCTTCAATGCACCGCCTCTGCACGTCCTGCTTCTGGCCCCGTCTTCTTCTCCTCGCCTGCTTCTGCTGCCTGCGGGACGCCTTCCTCTGTGCTTATTGTCATGCATCCTTCTACTCAGTGCTGCCGCCGCCGACGACGGAGTTTTAGCAATCCTTCCACTCCAACTGCCGACGCCGCCCACTGTGCCTTCTGCCGGCGCCTAACACTCCATCGCCTTCTACTCCAACTGCCAACGCCGCCCACTGTGCCTTCTGCCGGCTGCTGCCACGTCAGACGACGCCGCCCACTGTGCCTTCTGTCGGCTGCTGCCCACAGCTTCGCTTCCACAATGCCGCCCACAGCTTCGCCTCCAGTCGTTTGCTCCTTCTACCAGCCTTCTGCACTACAGTGCCGCTCGATGATGCAGACAACGCCACCCACTATTGCAGGCTGCTGCCACGTCAGTATATAAAAATATATATTTATATATATATATTTTTAAAAGCCGCCTTCACTGCTGCAGGCTTTCAGCTGGCCGCCTTACAACAGTCCTTCGCCCTCCTTTCAACAAATAAATATATATAGAAATATATATATATATACATATATATATATATATATATATTATTTTTTTTTTCTTCACTGCGCCCTATGAAGACGCCTCCCCACACAACTTCACTGCAGCCTCTTTCTGTGTATATGTTTTTTTTTCTTTTTTTTAAAAAAAACGCCTCCAACACCTCCTACCTACCTCTCGCCAACCCCGTCAAAAATACAAAAACAGAAAGTACTTAAATCTGATTAATGGCGAGATTTCTCTACCGCATTGGGGTTTTAATTTTTTTTTGCTTCTAATCAAAAAATTGAAAACACACAAGGCGCCCTTGAGATCACACACTCAATGCCCTTACAAACTCTACTCTAATCTACCCTAATCCACGATTTTGCAATCAATGGAGCACTTAGTAAGAAGTAATGGTTAACACCCTTCACTAACTTAGGTGTGCGTTCCCCAGCAGCAGCGCCATTGTTTGGGACATCATAGCATAGCGGAGGCTACACTCCAACCCACACACTTTGTCAATCCGTGAATGCAACCCGGTTAGCGCATAGAGGCTATCCCGAATGGGAGAAGATTAGTTAACCACACACTAATGACTTCTAGTCCTACTCAATCCTTCTTCAACACTCAAGCAATCAATCTAACATAATCAAAGCATCAAGATTAGGCTACACTTAAGCATAAAAATGCAACTTATGCAAAGAATCTAACATGCAAAGAGCTATCACACAAGCCTCAACAACATATCATTTCATGCACAAGCTTCATCACATGCACTCTACAAATCAGATTTTAGCATCAAAACATCATTAAGAAATCTAGATTAGCAAGTGTGTAGACCATAACCTCATATCATTGAAAATGTAGAGAATAGAGAGTACAAGATTGAAGCATGAATGGAGATGGAGAGCCTTGGGAGAGCACAGGAGAAGGAGCTATGGAGCAAGCTCTCTCTATGAGCCTCTCAACCAAATGACCAAAGAGTCCTCACTAGCTCTCAAATGGGCCACTTTTTATACAAAAACTCTAGAACTCCCAAAAGTTCCCATGTGGGATTATTGTCAAGGCCACTCCCACATTCATCTACAACTTGGAACTTTTTTCAAGAGCCTTAAGTGTCTTTTTTGTTGCATCCTTGTATTGATCTTCATTCGTCATGCAACACTTCTTCTCTTCTCTATAACCATATAACTAAAAAGATAAGAGCACATATAAGGAAAAGTACTCTCCTACAATAACATACAATGATTGGTTTATAGAGTGTGAAATTGACTGTATGATGGCACTATAACTATGCCCTAAATCTAGTACTCCAAAGTGGCTTTCACACAACCTATCATCTAGTGGTGGCATATCAACCATAATCTCACCAACCATGCCATTGGCATAGGTGCAAAAGATATCACTTAGGCGGGCCATCAATGTCTGTAGCACAAATTGAGCTCGATATCTCAACACTCCCCCTCAAGCTCAACTCCACAGTGTACTCCAAGTAAGCTCTTCTCTGTGCCCAATGCTTTTGTGAAGATGTAAGACACCTGATCCTTTGTATACTGACATATATACAAAATCTACATCACTTGTTATTAGAACCTTCTCCCTCACAAAGTGAGAATACACCTCAATGTGCTTTGTTCTAGCATGGCATACTAGGTTACTAGTTGGCTGTATGCTACTCATGTTGTCATAATAAATGATAATTTTTGTATCCACGGGCTCACCCATATCACCACCAAGTAGCTTGCTATCTCACAAGCTACCATAGTAGCACCCCCCTACTCAACCTTTGTACTCGACAAAAACTACTTGATAGCTATGGTCATTAGCACATTTTCCTTTTAAGTGAGCCAACAACTCACTCTCGAGTTGGGTAAAACTCAAATCATTTATCATGGGTGCTCAACTTAGAGCCCCATGACATTAAATTTCCCTTTTCTATATCTAATTTGAAAATCAAACTCTTATAGGATTTCAACCCATCTACCCTTCCTACTTTTTAACTCCATTTGAGTATTTAACCATTTAAGACTTTCATGGTCAGAAAAAACTTCAAAATTGGCACCATATAAATAATGACACCATTTTGAGTATGCACAATTGCAAAACAGTTATTTTTCATAGTTCAATAGTTACTTTGATCTTTATTCAACTTTTTATGTTCAAATGCAACTAGCCTTCCCTTTTGTAATAATAATGCTTCTACAACAAAATAACAAGCATCTTTTTCCAATACAAATGGTTCATTTGGATCCACTATTTGTAAAATAAGAGCAGTAGCTATTGCTACTTTCAATTTTTCAAAACTAGTTTGTTGATCACGAGTCCAACTAAATTGTTTTCCTTTTCCTTTAAGCTGGTTCATCATTAGATCAACTATCTTCTTAGTATAATTCCTTATAAACTTTTGATAGAACCCAGTAAGTCCTAAAAAGTTTGTAATTCATCTATATTGGATGGGGCCTTCCATCTCAATATAGCTTCAACTTTATTAGGATCCATACAAATCCCTTCCTCGGACACTATTGTGTCCAAGATATTGCACTTATTTCTTGAAGAAGTCACATTTAGAGTTTTTAGCAAATAATTTATTTTTCCTCAATAATTGAAATACTTTTCTAAGGTGCTCAATATGTTCTTGTTCATTTTGACTAAAGACTACTATATCATCAATAAAAATCAATGTAAATTTTCCTAAGTAAGGATGAAGTATAGTGTTCATCATGGTCATAAAAGTAGCGGGAGCATTAGTTAAACCAAAAGGCATAACTGAAAACTCATAGTGCCCAAAAGATGTCCTAAATGCTATTTTTAATGCAGTACCAAGGGTCCAGTCATGTGCCAATCTAAATTAGTTAAAAAGATCTTTGTAGCAAGATAAATTAGTTAAGGATCCAGTCATATGCCCCACAATTAGAATGAGGTTATTAACTCATTTTTTTTAAAAAAAAGGAAGCAAAGAAATCTTGTAATATAGAATAAGAGTGCCAGCCTAGCAACCAAATAGTTCTAATGCAAGAGAAATGTGTGTGTGTGTGTGTGTGTGTGTGTGTGTGTGTGTGTGTGTGTGTGTGTGTGTGCCCACCCATTCCCATGCACCATACCTATTTTGAGGCCGTAGGCCCAAAGGTATGGGCCTACAACCTCAAAATGGTAATTAATATATGCAGAAGGCTGGAAAAGTAATCCGGGCCAGTCATATTCAACTAATCTGTCAATAAGAAGGTTCAGAATCTCAGGTTTGTGAAATCCATTAGCACAAAACTTATTTACCAGTTTGCTAATGTTTTCAAATGCTTGCCATGCAGTAGTACAAGAATACAGAATTAAATGAAAAGAGCTTAAAATCGTATTTTTTGCCTGTATAAATGGCCAGTTACTTTTTTTCTTAACAAATTCAAAAGGGAAAATGGGTAGTAATTCCCTTTTCCAAGTATAACCAATGCTATACTACTCACCAATAAATGGACTAACAAGAGTAATTTCCATGTTCAGATAAACTCTTTTTGTTACAAATTTGCGATTGCCTACAAGCAAGAATTCTTTGAAAGTTGGTTCAATTGAAATAATCTCTGTGGGATAAATTTTAGAAATAATATTATCAAAATCTGGACAGTTAACATTAAGCACATCATCCATATATCTAAAACACAAACCCAAATCTTTCAAAGTACTGACATCTCCCTTTTCTACAAGAGTAGAAATATACCTGTACTCTAAATAGGCAAAATATATATTGCACATGACGGGTGAGCAAGAGAGTCCCATAGGGATACCCTGAAGTTGTGAATAGACTTGATTTCCTAAATGGATTAAAGTGTGATTAAAAAGCCAAGTTATCAAATCATATATTTCTATTGAATCTACACTTATCGGGAAGCCCAACTTTGACTTCCTGACCCAATTTCCCTGATCACGATATAATGAGATTTTTTCAAAACCTTTTTCTTTTTTAAACTTAAATACCAGATCTCACACCTTTAAAAGGACATTCATAAGACCAAATTCCCCTTGTAGAGGTATATTTTCATAGCATTGCGTAATATCTACAGTATATATTGAGAAAATCTTATCAGGCAAATTCAAATAGACTTCTGTGGCATTTTCAACAACCCAAAAAGGGTTGCAGTCTAAATTAAGAAATTTCTTAATATCATGTTGTTTCCTTGCACATATCTCATGAAATCCTTTTAGAACTAGGTTTAAAACTGAGGTAATAATGGAAGTAACCTCAGTAAATACACAATTTGAAGCATTTGAGATCCATCGGAATTTGTTTTTATGAATCTTAAAAGTAGGAAACAAAACAGGCAAGTTTCTATTACGAGGGACAATCTTTCTATAACTTGATTCTTCAAATTATAGCGCTAAACTCCGAAGGTTTAAGTGAACATTTAGAAAATTCAGTGCTCTCAAGTCTATTCCTGGCAGCCATATAGGCCAGATTTTTACAAATGAATGAAGCTTTATTAGGAGCCTTATCTAGCCCTATAATAAGAACTCTATTCATTAGTGTATGAAATTTTAGCATAAGCGAAGGACTAGCCCAGGATATTTTGGTAGAAAACCATTTCTTAGGAAGAAAAGACACAAGTTGGTTATACACCTGAGGAAGCTTTCTTGAAATAGCAACTACATCAATGTCTTCCAGATGAAGACCTTTGGCAATGTCTGCCAAGCAATCAGTAATAGCACCAAGTGCTAAATGTGGATTAAGTGGTTCATTAGGGATATGATTCAAGCCACAACTAAGTAATTTCTTAACTTCTTTGTCTTGCACAAAATTAATATTACTAGTGCAAACATGCACACCCAAAGCACCAAAGTCACTTGTAAATTCTCTATATTTATCACATAGACATATAGGTATACTATCTAATCGTAAGAAATCGGTTCTAGAGAATAATTTCTTCAGATTAGATGTATATCTCCATCCAAATCTAACATTGTCAAGTATACTATGATCTCCAAAAACATCATCAAAAACTTTAAAAAATACCTGTGATGGAGTCACAAAATCCAAAATTTTGTTAACAAAAAGACAATGTACGTAAATTGCACCAGAAAGGTCATCCTCCTTTGTATTAGAAATGCAAATTCGCCCAGTAGAACCTTTAGTAACCTGAAAACATTACATATCCAATAAGTTACGTACACGAAGGTTTCTACCCCTACCACGGTTAGTAAAGGATTTAGTTCTCCCATATGAAGCATCATGACTTACAGAAGCATTCTGACTAGTAGCAGGAGAAAGAAAAGAGGTAAAAGCACTTGGAGTACTATCCACCATGCGTGCCAATTTAGAAGGGGTTTCTATACTACCCTCCGATTCATTATGAGAAATCGGATTTAGCAAAGAGTTAATCAGCTTAATACCCTTTTAATGTCCATAAGTGGCTAAAATAGTACCTAGTTCCCCACTTTGCATCTCAGCAAGAGAATCCAACATATAACTACGAAAATAAATAAAAGAGATCTGTGCCAACACTAAATTCTTTGCTTGCCCACCAAGCCAAGAACATAAAAGAGAGAGGTGAAATGCCACATCCTTGCCTGAAAAAAGGTCCTCAAGGTGATTGAGGACAAACCAAATAGCATGGTCGAACCAGATAATGCTAGATTCACAAGACGCCTTAGGGTCAACAAAATTCACACGCACATTTCAGGTATGGCCTGTAGATATTCCAAATAGATTCTGAATAATACTCTGCACCAGCTTTCTCAAATAACATAGTACCTTTAGTCCTCCCATAAATGCCAACTGGTGAAGGGCATTTGGAAGGATCCAAGAAATTCATGGAGAAAGGTGATTTGAGAAGTTCACCCTTATCAAGATATTGAAGACCTTTGATGGCATGGCTCTTGCATTCATCCAAAGTGGAGATAGGTAACTTAGCCAAGAAAATCCAAGTTTCAGCCTGAATAGGAGAAAGAAAACCTTTATTTGGGAGGGCCCAAAGTCTATGAGCAACGCCAGTGGCCTCTACCTCAATTTGCCTGGCAGGTAAAAAAGGATAAACCCTTGACACCTTAGGTACCAAATCCAGCAACTTCGAATCTGTCATAGAACACATGTCGTTTTGAAAGCTCCTGATTGCATCTACCGCAGCCGGATCCCTATTAAAAATATTACCCTCAGTTGGTATAACCGGAGTAACAGGAGTAGTAACAAACATGGGTTCTAATCTACAGAGTTTCTTGAGATGATTTGAGAGAAGAGAACCCTTAGCAGCAAACTTAGTAAGCTCAGTCTGAAGATTTTTGGTCATGACAGGTATTTTAAGATCTCTAATATAGTTAATACCTTCACCCTTATCCTTATCTATGGAAGCTAAGACCTTAATCCAATCATTAAAGGATAGGATTTGCAAGAGAGAAATAACATGAGGCTCTTGGTTGATAGAAGAGATAATGGCATCTTGTAATTTGTCATCTCTAATGCAGGAGATGACATGCTAACAGGCATTAGATGGAATATGGCTCGGAGGAACCGGCTTGCCTCCAAGAAAGGGTAGAATCTAAAAAATCAAAAGAAGAGAAGTGTTAATAGTTTTTTTAGAACGTTTGTCTCCTTCAACCGATAAGCCCATAAGGGCATAACTATCGTGGACAAATGCTCTATCTACAATGATATCTGGGTACTACTTAAAGACTATCAGCCAAGGCATAATGATACTGAGTCCATATATCATTATAGATGAAATCTCGGGCTGTAGGTCTCTTTCCAATAAGAAAAGCAACAACAGAAATGTTAGTCCCTGTGTGTATTACAAGTGTCGTAAAGCCCAACCATGTGTTATAGATGTCCAACAAATAGGATTTTTTAAAGTTAACATTTGAATCATTATGAAATTTATCCAGAATATTAGACGTAAACTGAACAAGTGCATTTGTTAAAAATATGCACCTGATTAACCGAAGGAGGCGCACCCCCGGATGTAGCCAGAGACAAAGCCATATCTACTGTAACAAGCACAAAGGGCTAAGTGAGTGGATAGACCACTCACCTTGAGTTATATAGGAAGCCATGCACCATCTATGTAGAGCTCCCGCCATGCAGAAGATCCAGGGCCCCAGTCGTTGGTTGCAGGCGAATATCCGAGTATTCATGGAAGTAAAGAGGCGGACGGCTACCAAACCCAATGCCCACCATATATAGCATAACCTATTAAATGGTTATCAATACACCAAGGCTAAATCCAGCCCAAAAACACCAAGGATGCAGTACCAAGGGTCCAGTCATGTGCCAATCTAAATTAGTTAAAAAGATCTTTGTAGCAAGATAAATTAGTTAAGGATCCAGTCATATGCCCCACAATTAGAATGAGGTTATTAACTCATTTTTTTTTATTTAAAAGGAAGCAAAGAAGTCTTGTAATATAGAATAAGAGTGCCAGCCTAGCAACCAAATAGTTCTAATGCAAGAGAAATGTGTGTGTGTGTGTGTGTGTGTGTGTGTGTGTGTGTGTGTGTGTGTGTGTGTGTGTGTGTGTGTGTGTGTGTGTGTGTGTGTGTGTGTGTGTGTGTGCCCACCCATTCCCAAGCACCATACCTATTTTGAGGCCGTAGGCCCATAGGTATGGGCCTACAACCTCAAAATGGTAATTAATGCAGAAGGCTGGAAACGTAATCCGGGCCAGTCATATTCAACTAATCTGTCAATAAGAAGGTTCAGAATCTCAGGTTTGTGAAATCCATTAGCACAAAACTTATTTACCAGTTTGCTAATGTTTTCAAATGCTTGCCATGCAGTAGTACAAGAATACAGAATTAAATGAAAAGAGCTTAAAATCGTATTTTTTGCCTGTATAAATGGCCGGTTACTTTTTTTCTTAACAAATTCAAAAGGGATAATGGGTAGTAATTCCCTTTTCCAAGTATAACCAATGCTATACTACTCACCAATAAATGGACTAACAAGAGTAATTTCCATGTTCAGATAAACTCTTTTTGTTACAAATTTGCGATTGCCTACAAGCAAGAATTCTTTGAAAGTTGGTTCAATTGAAATAATCTCTGTGGGATAAATTTTAGAAATAATATTATCAAAATCTGGACAGTTAACATTAAGCACATCATCCATATATCTAAAACACAAACCCAAATCTTTCAAAGTACTGACATCTCCCTTTTCTACAAGAGTAGAAATATACCTGTACTCTAAATAGGCAAAATATATATTGCACATGACGGGTGAGCAAGAGAATCCCATAGGGATACCCTGAAGTTGTGAATAGACTTGATTTCCTAAATGGATTAAAGTGTGATTAAAAAGCCAAGTTATCAAATCATATATTTCTATTGAATCTACACTTATCGGGAAGCCCAACTTTGACTTCCTGACCCAATTTCCCTGATGACGATATAATGAGATTTTTTCAAAACCTTTTTCTTTTTTAAACTTAAATACCAGATCGCACACCTTTAAAAGGACATTCATAAGACCAAATTCCCCTTGTAGAGGTATATTTTCATAGCATTGCGTAATATCTGCAGTATATATTGAGAAAATCTTATCAGGCAAATTCAAATAGACTTCTGTGGCATTTTCAACAACCCAAAAAGGGTTGCAGTCTAAATTAAGAAATTTCTTAATATCATGTTGTTTCCTTGCACATATCTCATGAAATCCTTTTAGAACTAGGTTTAAAACTGAGGTAATAATGGAAGTAACCTCAGTAAATACACAATTTGAAGCATTTGAGATCCATCGGAATTTGTTTTTGTGAATCTTAAAAGTAGGAAACAAAACAGGCAAGTTTCTATTACGAGGGACAATCTCTCTATAACTTGATTCTTCAAATTATAGCGCTAAACTCCGAAGGTTTAAGTGAACATTTAGAAAATTCAGCGCTCTCAAGTCTATTCCTGGCAGCCATATAGGCCAGATTTTTACAAATGAATGAAGCTTTATTAGGAGCCTTATCTAGCCCTATAATAAGAACTCTATTCATTAGTGTATGAAATTTTAGCATAAGCGAAGGACTAGCCCAGGATATTTTGGTAGAAAACCATTTCTTAGGAAGAAAAGACACAAGTTGGTTATACACCTGAGGAAGCTTTCTTGAAATAGCAACTACATCAATGTCTTCCAGATGAAGACCTTTGGCAATGTCTGCCAAGCAATCAGTAATAGCACCAAGTGCTAAATGTGGATTAAGTGGTTCATTAGGGATATGATTCAAGCCACAACTAAGTAATTTCTTAACTTCTTTGTCTTGCACAAAATTAATATTACTAGTGCAAACATGCACACCCAAAGCACCAAAGTCACTTGTAAATTCTCTATATTTATCACATAGACATATAGGTATACTATCTAATCGTAAGAAATCGGTTCTAGAGAATAATTTCTTCAGATTAGATGTATATCTCCATCCAAATCTAACATTGTCAAGTATACTATGATCTCCAAAAACATCATCAAAAACTTTAAAAAATACCTGTGATGGAGTCACAAAATCCAAAATTTTGTTAACAAAAAGACAATGTACGTAAATTGCACCAGAAAGGTCATCCTCCTTTGTATTAGAAATGCAAATTCGCCCAGTAGAACCTTTAGTAACCTGAAAACATTACATATCCAATAAGTTACGTACACGAAGGTTTCTACCCCTACCACGGTTAGTAAAGGATTTAGTTCTCCCATATGAAGCATTGACTTACAGAAGCATTCTGACTAGTAGCAGGAGAAAGAAAAGAGGTAAAAGCACTTGGAGTACTATCCACCATGCGTGCCAATTCAGAAGGGGTTTCTATACTACCCTCCGATTCATTATGAGAAACCGGATTTAGCAAAGAGTTAATCAGCTTAATACCCTTTTAATGTCCATAAGTGGCTAAAATAGTACCTAGTTCCCCACTTTGCATCTCAGCAAGAGAATCCAACATATACGAAAATAAATAAAAGAGATCTGTGCCAACACTAAATTCTTTGCTTGCCCACCAAGCCAAGAACATAAAAGAGAGAGGTGAAATGCCACATCCTTGCCTGAAAAAAGGTCCTCAAGGTGATTGAGGACAAACCAAATAGCATGGTCGAACCAGATAATGCTAGATTCACAAGACGCCTTAGGGTCAAGAAATTCACACGCACATTTCAGGTATGGCCTGTAGATATTCCAAATAGATTCTGAATAATACTCTGCACCAGCTTTCTCAAATAACATAGTACCTTTAGTCCTCCCATAAATACCAACTGGTGAAGGGCATTTGGAAGGATCCAAGAAATTCATGGAGAAAGGTGATTTGAGAAGTTCACCCTTATCAAGATATTGAAGACCTTTGATGGCATGGCTCTTGCATTCATCCAAAGTGGAGATAGGTAACTTAGCCAAGAAAATCCAAGTTTTAGCCTGAATAGGAGAAAGAAAACCTTTATTTGGGAGGGCCCAAAGTCTATGAGCAACGCCAGTGGCCTCTACCTCAATTTGCCTGGCAGGCAAAAAAGGATAAACCCTTGACACCTTAGGTACCAAATCCAGCAACTTCGAATCTGTCATAGAACACATGTCGTTTTGAAAGCTCCTGATTGCATCTACCGCAGCCGAATCCCTATTAAAAATATTACCCCCAGTTGGTATAACCGGAGTAACAGGAGTAGTAACAAACATGGGTTCTAATCTACCGAGTTTCCTGAGATGATTTGAGAGAAGAGAACCCTTAGCAGCAAACTTAGTAAGCTCAGTCTGAAGATTTTTGGTCATGACAGGTATTTGAGCATTAAGATCTCTAATATAGTTAAGACCTTCACCCTTATCCTTATCTATGGAAGCTAAGACCTTAATCCAATCATTAAAGGATAGGATTTGCAAGAGAGAAATAACATGAGGCTCTTGGCTGATAGAAGAGATAATGGCATCTTGTAATTCGTCATCTCTAATGCAGGAGATGACATGCTAACAGGCATTAGATGGAATATGGCTCGGAGGAATCGGCTTGCCTCCAAGAAAGGGTAGAATCTGAAAAATCAAAAGAAGAGAAGTGTTAATAGTTTTTTTAGAACGTTTGTCTCCTTCAACCGATAAGCCCATAAGGGCATAACTATCGTGGACAAATGCTCTATCTACAATGATATCTGGGTACTACTTAAAGACTATCGGCCAAGGCATAATGATAGTGAGTCCATATATCATTATAGATGAAATCTCGGGCTGTAGGTCTCTTTCCAATACCCGAAGGTACTGTAAAACTGTGTCAGGTGTGTGTGTTTTGCCTAAATTAAAATACATAATTATACACAGCTCACAAAACGTCAGAAGACCAAAACAACTCCGACAAGTAAATGGGAAAAACTGTATTATTTCATTGAAATTATACAAGATTTTCAAGTGAAGAAACAACGTTTCAAAAGAACAAAATTTCCCATAGGCTTTACTGTCCAGTAGAGCAGCAGCAACATCAACCCAAAAACATCAACCCAAAAACATCCTATTTGAAAAGGTTGGCTCAGTTACCTGCATCCATACACAAGCAACAACAGAAATGTTAGTCCCTGTGCGTATTACAGGTGTCGTAAAGCCCAACCACGTGTTATAGATGTCCAACAAATAGGATTTTTTAAAGTTAACATTTGAATCATTATGAAATTTATCCAGAATATCATAGTCAGATATTCTACAAAGTTTGTAAGCCCATCAGTTATTCAGGAAATACTCTCCACCTGACAAAGTGCCAGAGGACACAAAAGAAGCCATCATCAAAGTGCAAAATACAAGTCAAATAGCAGTACCACAAAAGCAATTACCCATTACTACGCGTGCATTCAACGCATACCCCCACGAGCATGACAAAAATCGTGAGGCATATTCCAGACACCCAATATAAATAAATAGCCTATATGCATCCAGTTCTTGCAATAATCCATTTAATATGGACTGCTCAATGTGGTTACGACAAAACAGAGCATCAGGCAATCCCTGAACATCTAACAAAACAACTCACTATGAGATCTGCCAAAAACAATGAGGAAATAGCATGGCACACATGCCACTATTCCACAGAAAGGTAGACTCCACCTATACATCTATCCCTATGGAATCAAGGCATCAGATAAGTGCCTTATAAACCTGTATAATGACAACAGATAAGTGACTACTAGTTAGCAGCCTAGCCCATAGTGTACCAAAAATATCGAGGATTCTTTCCACAGTAGAACATCAGCACTACAATACCAGCCCATGTACAGAGCTCATAATGTCACCAATCACAACAGGATAGCAATTAGCCATATCCCGAAAAGGCATGTATGAAAAATCCGCAGAAGGATGGATTAGAACTAATAGAGCAGAGCAATAGCAAGTAAGGGTTAATGCATCCATTGTACCCCAATCTGGAATACATGTTATAAAGCATGTGACCACACAAAAGGCAACTAACCACTGCAGGAACCATATCATATCAGGCCAGTAGAGCTGCAGCACTATATACATATCATTGAAAAGTACAAGGCAGCCCAAACAACCTGCCCAACATGCCATTAAGCAAGAGAGAACAGATAAGCAGAGCAAAACCAAGAACACCCAAAATGCCCCTTTAACCTATATCCAGGATTGTAAAGTGATAACCAGGTTCTAATCTATTCATTATATATAGAGAAGGTACCAGAGTAACCCAGGTTTTAGAGAAATAATCTGCACATACCTAGGTTCAAGAAGTGTATGTATTAACACCTATCTATTTCAGAATGTGTCTTATGCCATTAGTGTTTCCATACAAACCCAATGTCCACCTCAACACAATTAGTCGAGATAGATTTATGGCCTGAGAGACCACCAAATCCTGTACAGTGAAAACCAATGTATTGATTACCAAACATGGTATCAGGCAGCCCTCAACACCTCCTCATAATAACGCAACATCATCAGACAAGAAATATTCTCCACCTGACAGTGCCAAAGGACACAAAAGAAGCCATCATCCAAGTGCAAAATACAAGTCAAACAGCAGTACCACAAAAGCAATTACCCATTACTACGCGTGCATTCAATGCATACCCACGAGCAGGACAAAAATCGTGAGGCAAATTCCTACAGACACCCAATATAAATAAATAGCCTATATGCATCCAGTTCCTACAATAATCCATTTAATATGGACTGCTCAATGTGGTTAGACAACTATAATATGTCAGCAATACAACAAAACAGAGCATCAAGCAATCCCTGAACATCTAACAAAACAACTCACTATATGAGATCTGCCAAAAACAATGAGGAAATAGCATGGCACACATGCCACTATTCCACAGAAAGGTAGACTCCACCTATACATCTATCCCTATGGAATCAAGGCATCAGCCATCCTGTATAAGCTAGCAAACATGTATGAAGCCATCAAAGGGAGAATAAATTGCAAAATCTTCAAGGCCATTCAGTTAGCAGCAACAACAGACGTAAACTGAACAAGTGCATTTGTTAAAAATATGCACCTGATTAACCGAAGGAGGCGCACCCCCGGATGTAGCCAGAGACAAAGCCATATCTACTGTAACAAGCACAAAGGGCTAAGTGAGTGGATAGACCACTCACCTTGAGTTATATAGGAAGCCATGCACCATCTATGTAGAGCTCCCGCCATTCACAGCAGAAGATCCAGGGCCCCAGTCATTGGTTGCAGGCGAATATCCGAGTATTCATGGAAGTAAAGAGGCGGACGGCTACCAAACCCAATGCCCACCATATATAGCATAACCTATTAAATGGTTATCAATACACCAAGGCTAAATCCAGCCCAAAAACACCAAGGATGCAGTACCAAGGGTCCAGTCATGTGCCAATCTAAATTAGTTAAAAAGATCTTTGTAGCAAGATAAATTAGTTAAGGATCCAGTCATATGCCCCACAATTAGAATGAGGTTATTAACTCATTTTTTTTAAAAAAAGGAAGCAAAGAAATCTTGTAATATAGAATAAGAGTGCCAACCTAGCAACCAAATAGTTCTAATGCAAGAGAAATGTGTGTGTGTGTGTGTGTGTGTGTGTGTGTGTGTGTGTGTGTGTGTGTGTGCCCACCCATTCCAAGGCACCATACCTATTTTAAGGCCGTAGGCCCATAGGTATGGGCCTACAACTTCAAAATGGTAATTAATGCAGAAGGCTGGAAACGTAATCCGGGCCAGTCATATTCAACTAATCTGTCAATAAGAAGGTTCAGAATCTCAGGTTTGTGAAATCCATTAGCACAAAACTTATTTACCAGTTTGCTAATGTTTTCACATGCAGTAGTACAAGAATACAGAATTAAATGAAAAGAGCTTAAAATCTTATTTTTTGCCTGTATAAATGGCCGGTTACTTTTTTTCTTAACAAATTCAAAAGGGATAATGGGTAGTAATTCCCTTTTCCAAGTATAACCAATGCTGTACTACTCACCAATAAATGGACTAACAAGAGTAATTTCCATGTTCAGATAAACTGTTTTTGTTACAAATTTACGATTGCCTACAAGCAAGAATTCTTTGAAAGTTGGTTCAATTGAAATAATCTCTATGGGATAAATTTTAGAAATAATATTATCAAAATCTGGACAGTTAACATTAAGCACATCATCCATATATCTAAAACACAAACCCAAATCTTTCAAAGTACTGACATCTCCCTTTTCTACAAGAGTAGAAATATACCTGTACTCTAAATAGGCAAAATATATATTGCACATGACGGGTGAGCAAGAGAATCCCATAGGGATACCCTGAAGTTGTGAATAGACTTGATTTCCTAAATGGATTAAAGTGTGATTTAAAAGCCATGTTATCAAATCATATATTTCTATTGAATCTACACTTATTGGGAAGCCCAACTTTGACGTCCTGACCCAATTTCCCTGATGACGATAAAATAAGATTTTTTCAAAACCTTTTTCTTTTTTAAACTTAAATACCAGATCACACACCTTTAAAAGGACATTCATAAGACCAAATTCCCCTTGTAGAGGTATATTTTCATAGCATTGCGTAATATCTGCAGTATATATTGAGAAAATCTTATCAGGCAAATTCAAATAGACTTCTGTGGCATTTTCAACAACCCAAAAAGGGTTGCAGTCTAAATTAAGAAATTTCTTAATATCATGTTGTTTCCTTGCACATATCTCATGAAATCCTTTTAGAACTAGGTTTAAAACTGAGGTAATAATGGAAGTAACCTCAGTAAATACACAATTTGAAGCATTTGAGATCCATCGGAATTTGTTTTTATGAATCTTAAAAGTAGGAAACAAAACAGGCAAGTTTCTATTACGAGGGACAATCTTTCTATAACTTAATTCTTCAAAAATTATAGCGCTAAACTCCGAAGGTTTAAGTGAACATTTATAAAATTCAGCGCTCAAGTCTATTCTCCCGGCAGCCATATAGGCCAGATTTTTACAAATGAATGAAGCTTTATTAGGAGCCTTATCTAGCCCTATAATAAGAACTCTATTCATTAGTGTATGAAATTTTAGCATAAGCGAAGGACTAGCCCAGGATATTTCGGTAGAAAATCATTTCTTAGGAAGAAAAGACACAAGTTGGTTATACACCTGAGGAAGCTTTCTTGAAATAGCAACTACATCAATGTCTTCCAGATGAAGACCTTTGGCAATGTCTACCAAGCAATCAGTAATAGCACCAAGTGCTAAATGTGGATTAAGTGGTTCATTAGGGATATGATTCAAGCCACAACTAAGTAATTTCTTAACTTCTTTGTCTTGCACAAAATTAATATTACTAGTGCAAACATGCACACCCAAAGCACCAAAGTCACTTGTAAATTCTCTATATTTATCACATAGACATATAGGTATACTATCTAATCGTAAGAAATCAATTCTAGAGAATAATTTCTTCAGATTAGATGTATATCTCCATCCAAATCTAACATTGTCAAGTATACTATGATCTCCAAAAACATCATCAAAAACTTTAAAAAATACCTGTGATGGAGTCACGAAATCCAAAATTTTGTTAACAAAAAGATAATGTACGTAAATTGCACCAGAAAGGTCATCCTCCTTTGTATTAGAAATGCAAATTCGCCCAGTAGGACCTTTAGTAACCTGAAAACATTACATATCCAATAAGTTACGTACAGGAAGGTTTCTATCCCTACCACGGTTAGTAAAGGATTTAGTTCTCCCATATGAAGCATTATGACTTACAGAAGCATTCTGACTAGTAGCAGGAGAAAGAAAAGAGGTAAAAGCACTTGGAGTACTGTCCGCCATGCGTGCCAATTTAGAAGGGGTTTCTATACTACCCTCCGATTCATTATGAGAAATCGGATTTAGCAAAGAGTTAATCAGCTTAATACCCTTGTAATGTCCATAAGTGGCTAAAATAGTACCTGGTTCCCCACTTTGCATCTCAGCAAGAGAATCCAACATATAACTACGAAAATAAATAAAAGAGATCTGTGCCAACACTAAATTCTGACTAGTAGCAGGAGAAAGAAAAGAGGTAAAAGCACTTGGAGTACTGTCCGCCATGCATGCCAATTTAGAAGGGGTTTCTATACTACCCTCCGATTCATTATGAGAAATCGGATTTAGCAAAGAGTTAATCAGCTTAATACCCTTGTAATGTCCATAAGTGGCTAAAATAGTACCTGGTTCCCCACTTTGCATCTCGGTAAGAGAATCCAACATATAACTACGAAAATAAATAAAAGAGATCTGTGCCAACACTAAATTCTTTGCTTGCCCACCAAGCCAAGAACATAAAAGAGAGAGGTGAAATGCCACATCCTTGCCTGGAAAAAGGTCCTCAAGGTGATTGAGGACAAACCAAATAGCATGGTCAAACCAGATAATGCTAGATTCACAAGACGCCTTAGGGTCAAGAAATTCACACGCACATTTCAGGTATGGCCTGTAGATATTCCAAATAGATTCTGAATAATACTCTGCACCAGCTTTCTCAAATAACATAGTACCTTTAGTCCTCCCATAAATGCCAACTGGTTAAGGGCATTTGGAAGGATCCAAGAAATTCATGGAGAAAGGTGATTTGAGAAGTTCACCCTTATCAAGATATTGAAGACCTTTGATGGCATGGCTCTTGCATTCATCCAAAGTGGAGATAGGTAAGTTATCCAAGAAAATCCAAGTTTCAGCCTAAATAGGAGAAAGAAAACCTTTATTTGGGAGGGCCCAAAGTCTATGAGCAACGCCAGTGGCCTCTACCTCAATTTGCCTGGCAGGTAAAAAAGGATAAACCCTTGACACCTTAGGTACCAAATCCAGCAACTTTGAATCTGTCATAGAACACATGTCGTTTTGAAAGCTCCTGATTGCATCTACCGTAGCCGGATCCCTATTAAAAATATTACCCCCAGTTGGTATAACCGGAGTAACAGGAGTAGTTACAAACATGGGTTCTAATCTACAGAGTTTCCTGAGATGATTTGAGAGAAGAGAACCCTTAGCAGCAAACTTAGTAAGCTCAGTCTGAAGATTTTTGGTCATGACAGGTATTTGAGCATTAAGATCTCTAATATAGTTAAGACCTTCACCCTTATCCTTATCTATGGAAGCTAAGACCTTAATCCAATCATTAAAGGATAGGATTTGCAAGAGAGAAATAACATGAGGCTCTTGGTTGATAGAAGAGATAATGGCATCTTGTAATTCGTCATCTCTAATGCAGGAGATGACATGCTGACAGGCATTAGATGGAATATGGCTCGCAGGAACCGGCTTGCCTCCAAGAAAGGGTAGAATCTGAAAAATCAAAAGAAGAGAAGTGTTAATAGTTTTTTTAGAACGTTTGTCTCCTTCAACCGATAAGCCCATATAAGGGCATAACTATCGTGGACAAATGCTCTATCTACACAAATATCTGGGTACTAGACTATCGGCCAAGGCATAATGATAGTGAGTCCATATATCATTATAGATGAAATCTCGGGCTGTAGGTCTCTTCCCAATACCCGAAGGTACTGTAAAACTGTGTCAGGTGTGTGTGTTTTGCCTAAATTAAAATACATAATTATACACAACTCACAAAACGTCAGAAGACCAAAACAACTCCGACAAGTAAATGGGAAAAACTGTATTATTTCATTCAAATTATACAAGATTTTCAAGTGAAGAAACAACGTTTCAAAAGAACAAAATTGCCCATAGGCTTTACTGTCCACCAGTAAGCAGCAACATCAACCCAAAAACATCCTATTTGAAAAGGTGAGCTCAGTTACCTGCATCCATACACAAGCAACAACAGAAATGTTAGTCCCTGTGCATATTACAGGTGTCGTAAAGCCCAACCACGTGTTATAGATGTCCAACAAATAGGATTTTTTAAAGTTAACATTTGAATCATTATGAAATTTATCCAGAATATCATTGTCAGATATTCTACAAAGTTTGTAAGCCCATCAGTTATTCAGGAAATACTCTCCACCTGACAAAGTGCCAGAGGACACAAAAGAAGCCATCATCCAAGTGCAAAATACAAGTCAAATAGCAGTACCACAAAAGCAATTACCCATTACTACTCGTGCATTCAACGCATACCCACGAGCTGGACAAAAATCATGAGGCAAATTCCTGCTTACAGACACCCAATATAAATAAATAGCCTATATGCATCCAGTTCTTGCAATAATCCATTTAATATGGACTGCTCAATGTGGTTAGACAACTATAATATGTCAGCAATATGACAAAACAGAGCATCAGGCAATCCCTGAACATCTAACAAAACAACTCACTATGAGATCTGCCAAAAACAATGAGGAAATAGCATGGCACACATGCCACTATTCCACAGAAAGGTAGACTCCACCTATACATCTATCCCTATGGAATCAAGGCATCAGATAAGTGCCTTATAAACCTGTATATTGACAACAGATAAGTGACTACTAGTTAGGAGCCTAGCCCATAGTGTACCAAAAATATCGAGGATTCTTTCCACAGTAGAACATCAGCACTACAATACCAGCCCATGTACAGAGCTCATAATGTCACCAATCACAACAGGATAGCAATTAGCCATATCCCAAAAAGGCATGTATGAAAAATCCGCAGAAGGATGGATTAGAACTAATAGAGCAGAGCAATAGCAAGTAAGGGTTAATGCATCCATTGTACCCCAATCTGGAATACATGTTATAAAGCATGTGACCACACAAAAGGCAACTAACCACTGCAGGAACCATATCATATCAGGCCAGTAGCTGCAGCACTATATACATATCATTGAAAAGTACAAGGCAGCCCAAACAACCTGCCCAACATGCCATTAAGCAAGAGAGAACAGATAAGCAGAGCAAAACCAAGAACACCCAAAATGCCCCTTTAACCTATATCCAGGATTGTAAAGTGATAACCAGGTTTTAATCTATTCATTATATATAGAGAAGGTACCAGAGTAACCTAGGTTTTAGAGAAATAATCTGCACATACCTAGGTTCAAGAAGTGTATGTATTAACACCTATCTATTTCAGAATGTGTCTTATGCCATTAGTGTTTCCACACAAACCCAATGTCCACCTCAACACAATTAGTCGAGATAGATTTATGGCCTGAGAGACCACCAAATCCTGTACAGTGAAAACCAATGTATTGATTACCAAACATGGTATCAGGCAGCCCTCAACACCTCCTCATAATAACGCAACATCATCAGACAGGAAATATTCTCCACCACCTGACAGTCCCAGAGGACACAAAGAAGCCATCATCCACCAAGTGCAAAATACAAGTCAAACAGCAATACCACAAAAGCAATTACCCATTACTACGCGTGCATTCAATGCATACCCACGAGCAGGACAAAAATCGTGAGGCAAATTCCTGCTCTACAGACACCCAATATAAATAAATAGCCTATATGCATCCAGTTTCTGCAATAATCCATTTAATATGGACTGCTCAATGTGGTTAGACAACTATAATATGTCAGCAATACGACAAAACAGAGCATCAGGCAATCCCTGAACATCTAACAAAACAACTCACTATGAGATCTGCCAAAAACAATGAGGAAATAGCATGGCACACATGCCACTATTCCACAGAAAGGTAGACTCCACCTATACATCTATCCCTATGGAATCAAGGCATCAGCCATCCTGTATAAGCTAGCAAACATGTATGAAGCCATCAAAGGGAGAATAAATTGCAAAATCTTCAAGGCCATTCAGTTAGCAGCAACAGACGTAAATTGAACAAGTGCATTTGTTAAAAATATGCACCTGATTAACCGAAGGAGGTGCACCCCCGGATGTAGCCAGAGACAAAGCCATATCTACTGTAGCAAGCACAAAGGGCTAAGTGAGTGGATAGACCACTCACCTTGAGTTATATAGGAAGCCATGCACCATCTATGTAGAGCTCCCGCCATTCACAGCAGAAGATCCAGGGCCCCAGTCGTTGGTTGCAGGCGAATATCCGAGTATTCATGGAAGTAAAGAGGCGGACGGCTACCAAACCCAATGCCCACCATATATAGCATAACCTATTAAATGGTTATCAATACACCAAGGCTAAATCCAGCCCAAAAACACCAAGGATGCAGTACCAAGGGTCCAGTCATGTGCCAATCTAAATTAGTTAAAAAGATCTTTGTAGCAAGATAAATTAGTTAAGGATCCAGTCATATGCCCCACAATTAGAATGAGGTTATTAACTCATTTTTTTTAAAAAAAGGAAGCAAAGAAATCTTGTAATATAGAATAAGAGTGCCAACCTAGCAACCAAATAGTTCTAATGCAAGAGAAATGTGTGTGTGTGTGTGTGTGTGTGTGTGTGTGTGTGTGTGTGTGTGTGTGTGTGTGTGTGTGTGCCCACCCTTACCTAGGCACCATACTCTAGCTAAGGCATTAGGCCCCAAGAGTATGGGCCTACTGCCTCAAGAGAGAAATGAGAGTTTTCGGACTGAATCTGAGCCCTGGCCAATCATTCGAAGCTAAACTGTTAGTCATCAGCAAATTAATTATGTCAGCCTTCTGAAACCCATTTGAACAAAACTTATTTACTAGTTTGGAAACATCTTCAAAGGCAGTAAATACATCTGAACATGAATACACAACCAAGTGAAATGATCCCAAGATAGTATTCCTGGATTGTATGGAAGGTCTATCACTTTTTCTCTTGACAAATTTTGCTGGGATCACATGTAATTTATCTCGTTTCCATGAGTATTTAGTAGAATACTCTTTGAGAAAAGGAGGATCTAGGATTATTTCTAAATTTAGATATGTAGTTTTTGTGATTAATTTGGAATCTCCAAAATCCATAAACTATAGATAGGTAGGTTCTATGGATATAATATCCAAGGGGTAAATATCTTTCAAAAGATGCTCGAATTCAACACAATTTCCTCCCAAAATATCATCCATATATCTAAAAGAATGCTTAAGCTTTTCCAGTATATCCTTATGTTGCATGCTTAACAAAAAAGTTATACTCAAAAAAGGCAAAATATAAATTGCACATTATTGGAGAGCAGGAGAATTCCATGGGGATACCTTTCATTTGTCTGAAAGCTTGGTCTCCTAGCTAAACAATGTTATGGTTAAACAACTAGCACAAGACATCTTGAAACTCATAACTATCCACCATAGATTGAGGAAAAGGTAAAATAGATTTTTTCACCCATTTTGCATTTCCAAACATAATGATTTTTGAAAAATCAAGGTTTTTTCTTCTTTCAAACACTAAATCACATACATTATTTAAAATATTAAATCAATCTTGAATCACCAATTGGTGGTATATTTTCATAGCATTGAGTGATATCTGCCCGCCGTATATATTGAATAGATAGTTTTTGGCAGATTAAGAAATAGCTCAGTTGAGTTTTGAATCACCCAGAAGGTATTGGTGTTGATCCCAAAAGGAAAGTAAACAGATCCTTTTGTTTCTGTGCACAAATCAAATTATGGAAATCTAGCATGATTAGATTTAGTATCTGAGAGATAATGTCAGTGATGTCAGTGGAATACACAAGAAGATGCATTTGAAATCCATCTAAATTTGTTTTTATGTATTTTGAAAGTAGGAAAGAGTACAAGTAGCTTGGAGTTAGGATAACTAAAACCCTTCTCTATCAATTTCTTGTGGAGAGGAGTACATAAGTATCATAAGGATTCTGGGAGAGAGTATAAAACTCTACTCCCTCTAGTCTTTTTTTAGCCGCTAAAAAGGCCAACTATTTATAGATAAACGAAACATTATTTGGGGCTTTATCTAGCCCAATTATCATAAACTTGTCAGTAATCAAGTAAAAATCTTTTAAAATATCTGAAGTTATCCATGAATTATCATTAGAAAACCATGAATTATCATTAGTAAAAATCTTTTAAAATATCTGAAGTTATCCATGAATTATCATTAGAAAACCATTTTTTAGGGATTTTATCAATGAAGCCCTTGAAAATACCAGGAATAGAAGATGAGATTGCAAGTTGAATCTCTGGCTCTAGTTGGAGCTTGTCGGCAATGTCAGCCGCACAGTCCAGTAGGGCAACAATGGCCAAATGTGGGTTCAAAGGCTCAAGAGGTATATGATTGAGCCCTTGTTTTAACAATTTCCTAAAATCAATATTTTCAACAAGGTTTGTCTGTAGTACAGACATGTATACCAAAATCCTGAAAAGGAGTAGTAAATTTTGAAAATTCTTTACAAAACAAGGAGGGATTTTACCCATACAAAGGAATTCCGTTCTGCAAAATAAACTCTTAAGTGGAGTAATTTATTTCCAACCAATTCTAATCCTCTCCAAGCAGTCGGTTCCCTAGAATCATATCAAAGGTAGATGAAAAAATCTTCATTGGAGAGACAAATTCAAATAGTTTATTAGCAAAAAAGCAATGCACAAAATATGAATCAGTTGGATTATCTTCAGGAGTATAGAGAGTCCATCTTCTAGTGGGTCCCTTGCGTACCTGAAATAAACAAATATAAAATAGAGGATTACAGATCTTGAAGATTACGGACAGGGAACCCACATCCCCTTCCTTTAAAAGTATATGATTTAGATTTTCCTCTAGAAGAGCTATTAGCAACAGGAGATAAGAAAGAAGTAAAAGCACTAGGGGTGCTACTAGAAATGGCAGAAATATTTCTAGGAGGGGAAGTAGAGGAGGAATTAGTGTGAATGAATGGGGAAAGTAACCCATGGATCAAATTGACCCCTTTAAACTGGCCATAGTTAGTAAGTAAGTTGCCAGGTTTTGAACTGTGCAATTACTTAAGAATCTCTAGCATTGCCTCATGGAAGTGAATGAAGGCAATCTGTGCAATCACAAGATTCTTTGCCTGCCCTCCAAGCCAAGAACAGAGAAGAGAGAGGTGAAAAATAGTATCTTTGTCAAGAA
This sequence comes from Cibotium barometz, assembly GCF_041138505.1. Taxonomy (NCBI): domain Eukaryota; kingdom Viridiplantae; phylum Streptophyta; class Polypodiopsida; order Cyatheales; family Cibotiaceae; genus Cibotium; species Cibotium barometz. The sequence goes on along the minus strand of NC_141096.1, from coordinate 24,639,873 downwards.
ACAAGTCTTCTAGATGGTTGAGTACGAACCAAATTGCATGATCAAACCATATGATACTGGATTCACAAGGGGCTTGTGGATCCATAAATTTACAAGCACACTTGAGATAGGGCCTGTGTATATTTCAGATAGTCTCTAAGTAGTATTCTGCACCTATTTTTGTGAAGTTCATAGGTCCCTTGTTCCTCCCATAGATCCCCACGGAGAGGAGAACTTGGGATCCTAGAAGTGCATGAAGAAGGGAGATTTTATGAGTTCTCCCCAATCCAAAATTTGCTTACCCTTAAGAGCTTGCTTTTTGCAGTCCTCCAAAGTGGATGCACGTAGATTAGCCCAAAAACATCCAGGTTTTAGCTTTGATCAAAAAACCTTTGTTAGCCAGTGTTGTCCATAAGCAATGTGCAACACCAACAGACTCTACCTCAATATGCCACCTAGGTGGCAGAAAGGGATAGACTTTAGAGACTTTTGGTACTAGTTCCAAAAGCCTTGAATCTGTCATAACACATAGATCATTCTGAAAAGCCTTCACAACTTCAAGTGCTGTAGGGTCTCTCCCGAGTAGTAGGTATAATCGGAGCAGTTGGAGCAAAAACAAAAGCGAGTTCCAAACCACATTGCCTTATGAGGAAATTAGACAATTCTGACCTAGATGCAGCAAAGGTAGTAAGATCCGCATGAAGGGTTTTTGTAAAAGTAGGGATTTTTCCAATATGCTTAGAAAGAGCCAAAATCCCACTTTCCTTATCCTTATCTAGCTCAGCCAAAAGCTTAACCCAATCATTAAAGGACAGGAGTTGTAGAAGAAAGCCATGTTGGCATGGCTCTTGTCGAACCGAGGACATGATAATATCTTGTGCTTCTTCGGTCTTGATGTATGCCAAAACATGCTGGCAGGCCTTTGACGGTGAATGGTCAGAAGAAATCTCTGCCCCTCTGAAAAGGGGTAAAATCTATGAGACATAAAACAGAGTATTAGTCAAAGGAAAGGTATTATTGAAGCTAGACTTCCTAAAAGCAGCCAACCTAAGGGCACCATGGCTATGAGCCAAGCTCCAACCTCAATCAGCATATAATTCAATCTTTAAGACTATCAACTAAAACAATGATAACGAGAATTGTATACGGCTGAGGTATAAATAGTTTGAGTATGAGTATCTGGACTATTTTCGAAGAGAGTAGCCCTTGTAGCTAGAGTGTGTGTTTTCGTTTTAAACATAATACAATATCCTACAGCTGAATACCAAATTCAAAAGACACTCTATACTCAAGATATCAATGGAAACATGATATATTTCATCATTTGTGTAATACATCATGTTTTTGGACCACTGAGTCTCCCCAGTAAAACTTCAAGATGAAATTTAGATCTAGTGAGAGAGAAAAAACACAACAAGCCGAGGCAGATCCTCAGAAGAGAAACCCTTTTTCACACATGCAATCTAGAGAAGGTGAGTCATGTTACCTGCATCCATACAAACAGACAAACAAATGTGTTAGTATGGATGTATCTTGTAGGTGTCAAGGGACTCAGCCACCACTTGTCATCAATGTCACTCAACATTACACATGTCATAGGTCTCTATGCAGTAAGAAAGAAATTCCCTAAAAGAAGTTATACCAAGAAAACCAGTTGTACCCAATCCAGGCAGGCAATTAGTCAAACAAGGAGTGTTTGAGAGAATACCACAGCAAAAAATTTAAAACTTCTTTATTATCAATCTAAGCCAAGCCTAGATATGTTGATTCATTCTTAGTTTTAATTGCTTTATACCAAGAAATCTAGCTATACCCAATCCAGGCAGCCAATTAGTCAAACAAGGAGTGTTTGAGAGAATACCACAGCAAAAATTTAAAACTTCTTTATTATCAATCTAAGCCAAGCCTAGATATGTTGATTCATTCTTAGTTTCAATTGCTTTATACCAAGAAAACTAGCTGTACCCAATCCAGGCAGCCAATTAGTCAAACAAGGAGTGTTTGAGAGAATACCACAGCAAAAATTTAAAACTTCTTTATTATCAATCTAAGCCAAGCCTAGATATGTTGATTCATTCTTAGTTTCAATTGCTTTATAACAAAGTATTATACTCATACATGAACCAATCAGAGTATACAAATGCTTCACATTTGTTAAAAAAGAATTTTTTAAGTTTTGTACAAAAGTTTGTCAATTTGAGGCACAATTAGTTTTGTTTTTAAAAAGTTACTCACTAAATTCCATCAGAAATTTCCAAATCTGAGTATGCAAACTTAGACTATTATCTGTCAGCTTAACAAATGTGCTTAAGTTAAATCCAGAATATAATACTCATGTTTTATCATTTATCAGAATGCATTACTACAAATCATAGCAGCTTAACCCTTAGAATGTAGACAAATGCAGCCTATGTGTAGGCAAAACATATCAAATAGACCCTCAGATTAAGGCAAAAAAGGCCTATGCCTATTTGTAAAAAACCCCATATAAAAGTCAACCTAGCTAAGGGAAAACATCCATTTAGGAGCTACTATCATTTCTACTAGTATATGCAAACATCAAGTCGTATTGTTAGCTTAGAATGAAACATGGACTGAAACATGGACTAGCAGAAAGATCATTCCAATCCTACTATGCAGAGCATAATCTTAAACAGTATATCAAGAGGCATAGTCTTCAGAGAGCCTCCCATGCAAACAGATTAAAGGCAAATTATCATATAACCCAATTGCAAAAGCAATCTAGACAAAGGTAGAGCTAGAAATCTATCAAGAAAGTAGTAAACCAAAGCTGAAAATAGGACAAAAGTCATATGTCCCAAAACAATACCCAAGTTGTAACAGGAGAGGAGACTCAAAATCTCACAGTTAGACAGAGCAAAGGAGAACTCAATCTTCCTCCCAGAAACAGCCAAGAAGAGTTGAAAACATTAAAAGCATAATGCCAACATGTCAAGTAGCAAAACAAATGCTACAAGATGTATTCTGCAAGGACCAATGCACATCAAGTTTGAGCAGAAGAGAAGGCAATCCAAACACCCAAAGCTTATAGGTGTATATTTTTGTTTCGCCAGCTGAAAAGATCGCTTTAGATGCACTGTAGTAGCAGCAAAAAAACTAGCTAGGGTAAGCAAAGTTATAAGGGATCTAGGAGTGAATGCTGCAAATAGGTATACCAAATCAATAGTATCAGCCAACATAAGACTGATGTTGCTAACAAACCTCAAAACCAAGAGTTTACAGTGTAACTGAGCAACTAGAGCATAGCAGTTTTATGTTACCTAGGGAGGAAAAGAGCAAAAATGGCATTTCACCACCAAGAGAGATGCAATACCCCAAGTAAAAGCCACCATATTAGGCCAACAAGTATGAACAAAAGTTATCAAAACCCAGCTTGTATAAGCAACTAACAGTAAACCCTACAAATTTTAGAACCAACATAGCTAATAGACAAAGTACATCAAGCCCCTACACTAAACTAGCCTCTAACATGCTTTCAGACCCAGAGGATGAGTCAGCAACAATCATATTTATCTACATAATATTGCAACAACCAACAACTTGGAGAGTAGTCTACTTAGTGTATCATTACAAGATACACATTTATAAAAACATGGTGAAATAACAAATGAAGCCAGGTTGGCTTGCAGAAGATCAAGATCTTACATCATTAAAATCATGCAGTGAAAAGTGTAAGCAACAAATGTGCAGCCTGAGAAGTTTATCCCTTCATTAGGACAAAAGACTAACTACATTTGCAAAAACGTGTTGAGCCCCCAATTTAGCAGATCACTATCAACAAGCAAAGAAAAGCCATCTCCAATCAAGAGATATATATCCATATATCCATATGGATATATTCAGATGGATATATATCCATATATCCATCTGGATATATATCCATATATCTAGATGGATATATTCAGTTTTTTTAAAACCCATATTTTCATTATTTCACAAAGAACTAGAAATAACATAACTATATGTGCATCAGATGGTGGTTCTAGAGGAAAAGGAGCAGAGAACCATTTAACATGGAAGAAAAATTATATGAGAAAAAGAACAGGCACCTCGTTGGAAGGTCTCCCACCATATGCAAGAAGGAGAGTCGTGACACAAAGTAAGGACCAGACTAAGTGAGTGAACAAGTCACTCACCTTTGTCTATATATGGGAAGATGAGCTCTTGGGAGGTTTCCCCCACTGATTGTGCCGGTCCACAACCACCATGACCTCCACAAGAGCCAAATCTCCAAATAAAGAGCCTCAGCACCATAGCAGTGAAGTGCAAGACTCCAAGCAGAGCCCCTACCATGGCCAGGGCCCCCACACAGAAATCATGGTACATAACCGTGACTTTAATCAAGAAAGAAACATAACCCATTGTCATTTACTACAACCCACAAAAGAGGTTTCATACTGCCAAAAGAGGCCACACTATTTTTGTCCTCCCCACCAGCAAGGCAGTCAATGCTATAGTACTCCCCTTTTTTTTAAGCATTAGGAGAGCTTATCCATCCAAAAAGAAATTTTTTATTTGGTAAAATTAAGTGAGAGAGATATTTCATAAGAGATGTGTGTGTGTGTGTGTGTGTGTGTGTGTGTGTGTGTGTGGAGGGAGGAATTTTTGGCTACGACTACAGCAACATAGAGATCAACAAAAGGGGGGGGAGTTAGGGGTATGCCACAATGCAAGTTTGACACCACCCAATTGTTTATTTTTTATTTAATTCTAGTACAAGCATTGGTATGAGCGTTGGTTACCAACAATCATCAAAACACCGGTGGATCATTGCTAGTACACTATCATTCCCTTGTATGGATCTCCTCAATGATCAAAAGGGCTATAATGTCTTCAAAGTGTGGGAAATTATCTCCAGTTCGAATAGATGTCTGAAACTAATTGTAGTCTTTGTTAATTCCATTCAATGGGACCGACACCAAGTCTTTGTCATCAACAAGATCTCAAATAGAGGCAAGGGCATCTGCAAGCCATGTCACTTTTAGTGAGTAATCATTGATATTCATATTATTTCTTTTCCCATTATAATGTTGTTGCTTCAATTATATCTTTCTTTCCTTGGTACTTACACTATATATATGTATATATATATACATATATATACACATACACACACACACACACGCACACACACACACATATATATATATATATAATTTAACCAAGGTATCCCATGCATCCTTAGGTGTCATTGCATCATGTATGTGACCAACCATAGTATCTAACATGCTAACAGACAACTAGTACATCACTTTGATGGCTTTGTCATGCCAAGCCTTAAAGTCCTATGCCTATTGGGTGGTGACATTTTCTTTTATAAGCTCCAAATCCTCCTCCTCACACCAAAAAAAACTCCCAATATCCTTTTCCCACATAAGGAAGTTTCTCATCCTAAACTTTCACGTTATTCTTGTCTAGCTTCTTGCTTATAATCTAGGATAAGTTGACATGATTACTTACACAGCAACCAAATAGTGCTTGCTAAAACTTTGGCACTTATAGAAACCCTGTTATCTCCAACAGAGTGGCCTCTTACAATACTCTAAACTTATTATGTATGTGAATCAATCACATAAACATATATCCACCAACAACTTGCAAATTCAGATTCTGTACACATAGAATGTCCTAGAACCAAATTTATGCCACAACTATGTATACACAATCAAAATTGAGACTTTCACTAAATGCCTAAGGTAAACTTACAAAGCCAAAACGGGGCCTAAAATGCCCTTGGATCCAAATTGTAAAATCACTAAAGCTTTTGGGACCTGATTCCCACACAATATAATGCCCCTTTGCTTCACCAATGCGAAGGGTAGCCCAAGATGTGACAGTGCTCCTTATTGTTATGCCTCCCTACTACACTTGACTAGCATCTACCTATAGATATTCTCTTCCAAATAAAAGTGACACGCAAGGAGTAGACCGATCCCCCCTCCACCGCAATACTACAAAGAGCAAGTCCAACTATCCAACACCTCCCATGTGATAGTAACTTCTGAGTCAGCTTGCAAAACCGATAGTGAGAACCATCACTCATCACCCCCCCTTATTTTGAACTAGGTGTCAATACATCATATCAAAGTAAAACCAATACACATTTTTTGGGGACAACCTAGGGCAGAGGACCCTTATTGACTATCACACATCACACTGTTTATTTCAACCATTTTATGCATAATGCAAGGGCAAAGCACCCATACACACATAGAAGTAATCAGAAACAATAATCTTTGTCATCCTCATCGAGGTTGACATGGGAAGTAAGTGCGTGAATGTCGTCAATGGCGAGAATCTCATCTGGTGGATCAGCAGCAACAACAGCGACAAGATTAGCATGGTGTTGTTCTTGTTCTTTCTCCTTCTTCTTGAAGCAATTGTCTTCAATATGATCTTCTGTTTATAATATCTGCATATGATGTTCTTGTTGGCTTTCCATCTGCTGGCCGAGATAAGTGCCTCTCAATGCTTGAGGTCAAGGATGTAGAAGTGGTTTCCTTGTTCCGGCGGTCTTTCTCAATGAGAAGAGCAACCAAGTCATAATATGTAGTAGTTGCCAGGCATAATACTTCAATGGTCTGCTCAAAGCAAGAAATACCTTGCATGCTTTTGATTAGTACTACCATCTTGTCCTCATCATCTCTGGAGAACACTTCAAACTTGATAATTGTTGGAACAAGAGAATTAAATTTGGAGAGATGATCACTGAGCTCTTCATCACCTTGCATTTTCAGCTCATAAAACTTCAATTTCAAAAAAAAAATTGGAATTAGTGACCTTGTTACCAAAGATGCTCTCCAATCGATGCCAGATCTCCTTAGCCGTAGATGTAAAGTCGACATGATAAATGAGAGAGTCTGCCAAGCAAAGACCAATGAGGGCAATGGCTTTTGCATTTTGCTACTTCCAAATTTTTCTTTGTGGTGGTTGATCAAGTGCATCAATTGTGTCATTCTCAACAACATCCCAAACTCCTTCACGCATAAGTAGCAGAGGTGCATCTTGGTTTGCCATGTGGGAAAGCCTTCCCCCTTGAACTTATCCATGAACACTATACTAGAAGATAGCAAAGTCATGACTCAAATCTGAACTGAAAACTTACTATTTTTGTAATGGAAGTCAGCAAACAACAACAGTAGCAGTTGAACAATCTCGCCGACAAAAATGGCCTTCTATCCCACGAATGGCAGCTCCAAATGACCTCGAAAATGTTGCTCAAAAAAATCGTGCCCCACAACAAGGATACGTGATGCCCATCCTTCAGGAGGAGAATGCAGGCATAATTTATGAGCAAGTCTGCATCAGCAGATGGCATGTAGAACTAGGTGTGCAAGCAAAAAGAGAGTGGGTAGAGAATGTTGGAGCAGAGGTGGAGCGGGCAGAGAATATCATGGTTAGGGGAAGAGCTGAAGAGCGTGGGCAGCAACCAGATGAAGAGTGGGCAGCCTTGTTGATGAAGAGCGACTTGTAGTTAGGGGAAGGGCAGCCTTCCAAGGAGAAAGAGAGAGAGAGAGAGAGGCTTCTCTTTCTTGGCCTCCCTCATCTCAATCCCTTGGAAGAGTAAGGAGGAAGGGAGTGTTAACAATCATAAAATGGGATTGATCATGGTGATAGATACAAGATTAAGCATAAGATTAAGGTGGGTTATACCACACTAAGAACTCCATAAGAGAGAGAGAGATTGCACACTCAACAATATCTCTATTCTATTGCATATCACAATGAACCATACAATGATATAGGCTCTCTAGCCTTATCCCACTACATATCATCATCCATGTGGCACTCCCTTTTCCACTCTTTTGGTCAACACTCACACACCATTCAATATTACATGTGGCATTCCTATCTCACCACAATATCTTGTACCTCTAGGGTGCTTTCCCACATACACACAACACCGCGATTAAATCTCTCAACACCCCCTCTTAATCGAGGTGTTCCACAACTCACCCCCATCATCCATCACCCACATCAATGTAGCATTACACAACCGCAATCGCTACCTCTCAACACTCCCCCTCAATGATACATTGGAGTGTCCATCAAACAAACATGCGTGCGGGTGTCTACCATCTTAGACACCAAGTCCTTTTTGAGCCGACTCGCTCACAGCGGAACCACTGAGTCCGATTTGAACATAGAAGTTCGGGTGGGAACCAACCCGTGGGCATGCACTTCACACGTGCATCGCTCATGCACACCACGCGACAACCATTTCGAGCTTCTAGGTGAGCTCAGGCAGGGCGACCCTCATACCATTGGGTGATTACAAAAAAAAATCCTCATTTTGAGCTTCAAGATCGGGTACGGATACCCTTCTCATTCATGGGTGAAAAAAAACAAATACAACACAATTTGGCCGAAGCCAACAAGCAGCGAACCCAAGTGTGTGTAATCAATTACAAAGTATATGCTTCTTAAAAATTATATGAACAAGGATTTATAAGGTCTTTTGTGTGTAATCAATTACAAAGTATATGCTTCTTAAAAAGCATGTGAACAAGGATTTATAAGGTCTTTTGTGTGAATGAACCTTTAAAACCACTAAAGGTTAAATTTTGGAAAAAAATCAAAATTGAATCTAGTTCTCTCAAAATTGAATCTAGTTCTCTCAAAATCCAACTTGCAGAGTGTTTTGCTACCAATAATTACGTGCTAGAGGTGGGACCCATTTTGTGGATAGGTCATTGTCTTCTTCAACCTTCACACACCCGCCATAGCTGGCTTTTGCTTGCTACAAGCTTTCTTGCTCATTGAATTGCTGAATACTACACCTTTCTCTGCATGGGCTCTGCTTTCCTTCGAGAGAGACGTCACCAATTTCCCAACCTCCTTGACGGGCTATGCCTTCAAGCAAGGCATCACCAATCTGCTTGGCTCTCCTGAATGTTCACTGCTTGCCTGTTGTTCGCTGTATAGTGGAGGTTAGCTATTACTGCTTCATGCTTACTGTCACGAGCTCTCTCTCGTCTGTGCGCTTCTCTAAAGGTAGGCGGCGCTGGCGGCGCTGCTCCAACACTTTCATAGCCATTGGCCAATACTGTGAGCTCTCCACCACTGCTCTTTGAATGTAGTTATCCATTGCTGCATGAAGCTCACCCATGCCTCGTACGCACGATAGCACGCTCACTTTCAGACCCGTCCGCTGCCCAAGGTGCCTATACCGCATCTTGCTACTACTCGCCATCTCTCACTCACACTTCACTTCTTTTATGCCAAACGCCATGTCTGAAAATATTGAAGCAGTACATAAAGATGATGTATGGTACATTGATTCAGGTGCTTCGAACCACATGACAAGTCATGGTGGGAGTGGTTCAAGGAGATGAAAAACCTTGAAAGACCAAGTTTTGTGGAAACAGGGGATGACACTGCTTATCCAATTGCCCATGTTGGAGATGTGCCATTGTCTATGCAGGATGGCAAAGTGAAGTACCTTGTAGATGTACTTCATGTTACAAACATAACAAAGAATCTAGTTTCAGTTGGCTAGATGATTGAGCAGAGTTTGTAGGTTCGGTTTAACCCTGATGGTTGTTATGTTGAAGACTTTAAAGACAAGTGCAGGTTGGTTGCAAAAGGCAACAGAGTGGGCAAAATGTTTACATTGAATGTAAACATGCCTGAAGTGAGTTCTGCGATGTTTGCAAATGGACCAAGAGAGTGGACTAGGAGAGTCCTCTCATCTAGTGGTTCAGTGAGATAGACCATGGAGTGGCAGGCTGCGTCATAATACGAGTCCTACAAATGTGATTAGTACATCACATAAAGGCAAAGAGAAAGTGATTAAGCCCCTTAGTATGCCTGACATTTCTGCAGGGCATTCTCATGTTGATGGAGAGTCTAGTGGCTCTCAGAGATGAGCCTTGATGAGGATCTTGGGATACCAACTATGAGAACACCTGGTGTAAAGAAGGCTATGGAAGCCATGAATGCAAAGCTGCAAAGATCCGGGAGAGTGAAGAGTCCTATGCAGAGGTTTACCTATGATGGTTATGTGGCACATCACTATGCATACATGGCAAAAGTTGTACAGGTTATAGAGCCCACATGCATTGATGAGGTTGTTGGAAATGTGTGTTGGGAGAAAGCTATGGATGAGGAGATGGATGCACTATATGGAAATGAGACTTGGGATTTAGTGCAATTGCCTAAAGGCAAGAAAGCCATTGGATGCAAGTGGGTGTACAAAGTAAAACATAACAATGATGGAAGCATAAGTAGGTACAAGGCTAGATTGGTAGCCAAAGGATATGTGCAGATGTTGAGAGGTAGCAATTGCGGTTGTGCAATGCTACATTGATATGGGTGATGGATGATGGGTGAGTTGTGGAACACCTCGATTAAGAGGGGGTGTTGAGAGATGTAATTGCGGTGTTGTGTGTATGTGGGAAAGCACCCTAAAGGTGCAAGATATTGTGGTGAGATAGGAATGCCACATGTAATATTGAATGGTGTGTGAGTGTTGACCAAAAGAGTGCCACATGGATGATAATGTGTAAAGTGGGATAAGGCTAGAGAGCCTATATCATTGTATGGTTCATTGTGACATGCAATAGAATAGAGCTATTGTTGAGTGTGCAATCTCTCTCTCTCTTATGGAGTTCTTAGTGTGGTATAACCAGCAAGCTAACTCTAGGTGCAGAAAGGAAAGATGACAAACATACTAAAATGGAAATGAAAGGAAATGAAAGCAATGTAAAAGTACTCACGTGTAGACCAAGAGAGGTTGACTTGATTGATGTAACACACAAGAAAGTACATCACTCTTATAGAGTGAACACACACACTTAAGTACCATATGCTTATGCTTATATGGGATAACTCCCAAAGTGACATGTGGCACTCTCTCACATAAAGACTCATAAATACACACTCTTTGACTATGATTTCCTCAACATCACTTCCTATTCCGACCAATCCTGATACTTTCTTGATCCAACCAGGAAAGTTTCAGACAACTCTGACCTAGACAGCTCCTAATCCTAACACTTTCTTGATTTTGACTTATCCTGATCCAAGCAGTTATGCTCCTAACACTTCCTATTCCAACCAGTCTTGCTTCGACCAGTCGTAATACTTTCCTGCTCCAATCAATCTTATTTTGGATAGCTTTGACCTAGAGAGCTCCTGATTTTGACACTTTCTTAATTCTGACCAGTCTTGATCGGACCAATCCTACTCTTAACACTTCCATCCAGTCTTGGTCCAACTAGTCTTGATACTTTCCTGCTCTAATCAATCTTGTTTTGGACAGCTCTGATCTGGACGGCGGCTCTTGATTTAACTATTTCCTGATCTGCTAACAAGTCTTTTTCTACACAATCTTACTCCAACTAGTCATACTGTGCGACTAGTTTGAAATCTGACAACTCTTAATTGACTCCTAATCCATCAGCTCCCTATTTGACCAGTCCTAATCTTACTCTTTTTTAATCTAACCAGTCCTACTTAGACAACTCCTAATATGTCACCCCCCCTAATCCAACTAGTCTTACTCTGACCAACTCCTAATTCAACCAATCCTACTCCACAAATTCCTAATCCAACCAGCTCCTAATCTATCAGCTCCTAATATCTGATCAGCTCCTAATCTACCATCTCCTAATCCAATTAGTCTTACTCCGACCCAACTCTAAACTGATAACTCCTGATCCAATCAATCTTACTCCAACCAGTCCCTAATCCGACCAGTCGTCCTGGTCCACACAGTCTTGATCCAACTAGCTCCTAATCCATCAGCTCTCTTGACCTGATCAGTCTTACTCTGACTAGCTCAAACCCAAAAACTCCTGATCTAACCAGCTCCCAAATTGATACCTCTTGATTTGACCAGTCTTACTCCACAGAGTCCTGATCTGACCAACCTTACTCCGACCAATCCAAATCCAAAAACTCCTAATTTGACCAACCTTACTCCAACCAGTCTTACTCCACAGAGTCCTGATCTGACCAACCTTACTCCGACCAATCCAAATCCAAAACTCCTAATCTGAACAGTTCCTAATCCTCACACCTCCTACTCTTGACACTTACTAATTTAGAAAACTCTTGATCTGATCAATCTATGAGAGGATGTGAAGCTGCATGTAGCTAGCACTATAAGAGGACTAGGTTAGGATAAACTAGCATAAGACACCATGATTGAATCCCCTATCTTCCACACTCTCAACTCACTAAATAGATAAACTTGCAACATTGCAAGAATTTCACCTCTAGACTCTCTTCTCAAACTGAATTGCTCTGCTCTTTCAACTCACACCACACTCATTAAGACAAATAATTAAAAACCATAGGCAGCTAAGTCTGCCCTTATTCAATAGCTTCTATCTCATAGAAATTCAACAATCAACTAGCAACTCACTCACGCACGACCTTCTGAGACGACTCCCAGGGAATATTTAGCATGAAACCAGAAAGATTCACAGAGAAGCTAAGAAACATGAAAATGCTCCGTATTCATCAATTAGTAAACGAGATAAACAAGACACAAGATTCAAATGGATCCCTTTAATCTCTTTCCTTGTTAAATTGATTGTGAGATGACCCTATGTCTCACACACACACACACACACACACACACACACACACACACACACGGGGCGAAAGAGAAGAGGCTGAGAGACCACAACTCAGTATTTTCTAATTTTGTAACAACTGATACATCTTCTTCAAACCCTCCATCGATCATCCCCCCAAAACCATATATAAAAATAGGTTTTGGCTAAGGGAGACAAGAGACAGCAACAACTGGGAGATAGAGAAACATGGAGAGAATATATATATATATATATATATATATATAAACAAAAAAATCTCCCACACTCTCACTCTCGTTGTCTCTCCATGTTTCTCTGTCTCCCAGTCGCTCTCTTGCCTATTTTTTATTAAACCAAAAAGAAGACTATTCTACCTTTCTTCCTCCAAAAAAGAATCTATTGCCCGGTATCCTTGAACTCCAATTCCTTCTTTCCTTTTTTTTGACTTTATTCTTTTTATCTCTTCACATCATCACAATTAACTTATCTTTTTTAGTAGGTGCATGTCCTTCACATATTAATCACCCATTTGACCCAATTGATTATATTGGTTTCATAGTACATTAACCACCTCAACCGACACAAGTTGTGTATAGCGATGTCCTAGAGCTAGGGCTACATCACTAAGGTGGCTCAAGAAGTTCTAAACAAAACTATGTTCAACTATCTAGACTACATCTATAGTTACTACTACTAGTGTAAGAACATTATTGAAAGTAAATACATCTAAGTGAGATCATATCTAGTAGCTCTATCACTATTATCTACACCACTAAAAGAGGAAGATCTTGGTATCCTAAAAAACCTACATTATAGACAGTCATCCCCCTGGAAGATAGTACATTCATGTACCATCTTAACTTGATGATGTTCCACCTGTATCTACAAACAAGCCTAGTAGCAAATCATCTAGAACTCTAACATCATTTAAATCCCAATTGGCTGGCAACAATCTCTGGAAATAGGACTTTAGCTTCCAACCATATACTTTTTGCTTATGCAGGGTACCATCTAGGTTCTCTAGTTGTGATAATAGTCTGAGGGAAAAGTATTGTGAATTTTGAAAGGGCCTTCCCATTTGTGGTGAAATTCTACATCATGTCTTTTATCTAATTTGTTGTTGTACCTAAGCACCAACGTTCCCTCTTTGATTTATTTGCCTGCTGGCAACTTCTCATCAAATTTGTTTATCCTTGAAGCTATAAAGCCTCTCGTCTCATGGCATCTTGTCTTTTGAGCTACAAATCAACTAGGGTTAGCATCCTATCTGACATCTCCTCTCTTGGTATAGCACATATCTTTTTTAAATACCACATACTAGACACATCAAGCTCAATAGGATGCAAGGCCTCTTGTCCATATACTAGCTAGAAGGGAGAATATCTTTTCATCTTTGTAGGTACATCTATAGGCCGAAAGTGCACCATCTAATGCCTTATCCCTATGCTTTGGATTACCCTCAACCTATGTAGTATACATTTTTATATAATGCCATTAACTATCTCTACTAGTCCATTGCTTTGAGGATAATAAGGAGTCACATGTCTATGTCTGATATTGAGAGTTTTCAATGCTTCATCCAACGCTTTCCAAATGCAGGGCCATTGTCATATACAATTTCTAAAGAAGCACCAAACCTACAACAAATATGAGTGTAGATAAACCTTTGGAGGATAGCCTTACATGTGATTCTAGTAGTAGACATAGCTTCAACCCATCTAGTTATGTAATCCACTCCAAGTAGTAGATATAATTTTCTATTTTGAGTCCTAGTTAATGGCCCTATAGCATCTATACCCCATTTCTCAAAAGGTCCCATAGCTATAATAGGTTGTCTTGGTCCATATGATGTAAGTCTTCTATCTCTTGCAACTTGACAAGCATGACAAGATCTACACCAATGTTGCACACATTGATATGCATAAAAGGCCAAATATATCCAATTTGTAGATTTTTCTTTGACCAGCATATACATAATCATGGACACCCTTGAGAAGTTTGGGAATTTTAGCATTTTTGGGCACCTTTCTCAAGATCATGGAGTGATAAATGTAGTCTTCAACTAGTCCTTTCGAGCTATGCTAATTTGGGAATAACCTGAGTAACCATCACATATAGTATACCTTTCATAACCTGCAACCTCATTTAGAATCTCATCCTGGAATGGCAAAGGGTAGTGAGTCCTTTTGGTAGTAGCTGCATTCAAAGGCTTATAATCTGCACAAATTCTCCACTTGCCATTATTTTTGGGAACTATCACCACTAGAGAAACCCACTCACTCTCTTCTACTTGGTATATGAAACCTGCTTCCAATAGTCTGGTCACCTCCTTCCATAAGACAGCTTGTGCAAGTCTCCTAATTTTTTGTGTTAACGGCTTCACATTGGGCTTCAATTCTATGTGCTGTTAGACAATTTCCACTCCCCTAATCTGGGTATATTCAATAATGAATGAATCTAGAAATTAGGACAACATTTCCACATATTGATCCCTTTCCTGCTAGTTCAAATCCTCAACAGTCATTTTGTCCAACAAAGCTTCATACTCCTCATTTCTATCCACCTGCTGAAAACTCAGGGCAGCCTGTTTTGTTGAAAACAAACTTACTCCCATGACCTCAAAATGTGTTTCTTGTTCACTTTGAAAACAAACTTACTCCCATGACCTCCAAATGTGTTTCTTCTGCATACCACTCACTCTCCCCTCATGACCCTGACTCATAATCATACTTTTCTTCTATCTCATCTTCATCCAACTCATTGTACTGCACTTGATCCTTCAAGTCATACACACAACCCTATGCTCATCCTTTTTCAAGATAAGATGACCTTTTAACCAATCTTTTATAGCTCCCATTCCACGCAGCCAACTTCTGTCTAAAATGAGTGCATAGTCATCTTCCCTGATGGTCATAACATATAAATCTACTTTTATTTTGATTCCACACACATCCACTTCTACTTATCTGATCACACCTAGACATTTAGCCTTGTTGTTGTTCACCATCTTTACCTTGATGTAGGGAATCTCATGGATCTTCAGCCCTAACTTATGCATAAGAATTTTAGACATAATGCATATATGTGCTCCTCCATCCACGAAGGTATTGGGTACAATCTACAATTTTAGACATAATGCATATCTGTGCTCCTCCATCCACGAAGGTATTGGGTACAATCCTATCTTTAATTACACAATCTACAATAGGATCCACATCTATAGGAGCAACATTTACCTCAACCATAGGTTGAGGATTTAACTTATGAGACCTCACACTTACACACCTGTCCTTAAAGCTGGCACCATAGCAAGTAATTGAGGTAAGGAGATATTAGGCTTAAATTGTTGAAGATCTTGCTTGAAATTATATGGTTCTATTCCTTCTCCCAATGATAAACTCCTAAAGTAATTCTCCTTCTCCTCTTGGCTGTTGGTCCCCCTTAACTTGGTATGCTTTTCTTTCTAGCACCTTTTGATGATGTAGCTTCATCCATAGCCTCTTTCCCTTTACCCCTAGTTTTTTTGGCAACTAAAGCATCCAAGTCCCTTTCTTCATTTGGCTTCTCCAACTCAACCAAGTGTACTACTCACTCTCCTATTTCATGTAGCTTCATCCATAGCCTCTTTCCCTTTACCCCTAGTTTTTTTGGCAACTAAAGCATCCAAGTCCCTTTCTTCATTTGGCTTCTCCAACTCAACCAAGTGTACTACTCACTCTCCTATTTCTTGTGGTGGTTCTTGAGCTCATGGATTAGGATCTTGGTCTACAATAATACCTTGACCATTGTCGATTTCCTCCTTGCACTTTTGCTAATTTTCCCTTGCTAAAATCTGTGGTGCTTGTTGTGAAATAACCTATGGGGATAAGCAGGGAAGGCTTGACTAGGCTCCATTCTCTAGGCCAAGGGCAATTATACATACCATATCCTGGCTCCCCACAATTCCAGCACTGCAAACTAAGGATCCTTCCTCTACCTCTTCCCATGCCTATTTCTCCTCTACCTCTACATGCTTTTTTGTGTTCACCTTCTCTCATTCTTATGCCCTGTGCCAAGTTAATGGAAAGATTTTGCATATTCTCATTCAACCTATCAACCACCTTTGAAGTAATTGTTTGAATTACCTATGGATGACCTCCTTGCATAACCTACTCTTCATTGCCTTCTATTTTCGGTTCTCCCCCCTTTTACTATTGATGTTCCTTCATCCTGCAATTCCCCTTGCATGTATTTCCTATGCTTGTACTTCTTTGCCTTGTATGATGAAAAGATGTAGGGGAGAAGAGAGCTTGAGCTCTTGTAAGTACACACACACTCACACAAAACCCTAAAAGAGAACACACAAGGTGAGAGGCTGAAAATCTTCTTCTTCTTCACACAACACTCAACACACCATATACAAAGATAAGAGTACATACTATATGAAAAGGTACTCAACCAAATACATACTAGGGTTCTCTATAGTGTGAACCCAACTAAATGAGCTGGTGCCTATAACTATGCTAGTCTCTAGAATGGTTGTCACATAGCCTGTCATCCCATTGGCCGCATATCACGCATGATCTCACCAACCATGCCAGTGGTGTAAGTGTGGGGCCTCTCCCCAGGCGGGTCATCAGTGTCCACCACCTCACTAGATGAGCTCGATATCTCAACACTCCCCCTCGAGCTCAACTCCATCTCATGTACTCCAAGTGAAGCCCTGAATCTGCGAAGCTTCTCTGTACCCAATGCTTTGGTGAAGATGTCAGCGACCTGATCCTGTGTGTTGACATAAATAAGGTCAACGTCACCTGCCAAAACCTTCTCTCTGACAAAATGGTAGTGGACCTCTATATGCTTTGTGCGAGCATGAAAAATTGGGTTCCTAGCCAACTGTATACTGCTAATGTTGTCACAGAAAATGACAACTTGTCTATCCACTGATAGACCCAAATCTGCAAGTAGCTTTCTCAACCAGGCTACCTCACATGCTGCCATAGCAGCACCTCTCTGTACTCGGCCTTTGTATTGGATAGAGCAACCGTAGGCTGCTTCTTGCTGCTCCAAGTCACAGAAGCACTCCCCAAAGAAAACATGAAGCCACTAGTAGATCTTCTATATCTGAGATACTACCAGCCCAATATCAGCATATATGTGTACCCATGTACACATATCTCTGTCCCAGTTTCATAAATAGTCCACAATGCAAAGTAGACCTCACATACCTCAGTATGTGTCTCAATGCATCCAAATGCAGCTTTTGAGGAACATGCATAAATTGACTCACCAACCCAACAGCATAGCTCAAATCTGGCCTGGTGATCGTCATGTAGATCAGGCTTCCTACTATGCGTCTATACATAGTAGGATCCTCCAAAATCTCTCCTGAATCTGCACTCAACTTGCCATTCTGATGATCCAATGGCACTGAGATAGGCTTATAGCCTGTCATACCATACTTGGACAACATGTCCAAGCCATACTGTCTCTGCAGTAATCCAATACCATGTGGTGACCTAATCACCTCAATGCCCAAGAAATATTTGAGCTCCCCCAGATCCTTCAAATCAAAAAACTTCTGTCTAAGCAAGATCTTTACATCAAAGATCTCTGCATCATGGTCCCCCCCGTAATGATCAGGTCATCTACATAGATGACAACAAGCATAACCCCTCTATCACTGTGTCTCACATACAGCGAGAAATTTGCATTGGCTACATGAAAGCCAATAGTGACAAGATATTCAAAAATTTTGTCTGACCAT
The DNA here is from genome assembly GCF_041138505.1 of Cibotium barometz. Taxonomy (NCBI): domain Eukaryota; kingdom Viridiplantae; phylum Streptophyta; class Polypodiopsida; order Cyatheales; family Cibotiaceae; genus Cibotium; species Cibotium barometz. The sequence goes on along the minus strand of NC_141096.1, from coordinate 24,621,582 downwards.
GCTCTTGGCGCTCGTTTTAAGCTATACAGGGCTTTCTTCAACCTGCAAACATGCTCCGGGTGACTCACATCCTCATAACCAGGTGGCTGCAACATATACACCTCTTCCTGCAAACCCCCATGCAAGAATACATTCTTTACATCCATCTGATGTAAAGACCATTACTTTGACGCAGCCACTGCTATCACAACTCTCACTGTTGCCATCTTGGCAACTGGGCTGAAAGTTTCCTCATAATCAATGCCATATGTCAGTGCATATCCTTTGGATACCAATCTAGTTTTGTACCTGCTTATGCTTCCATCACTGTTATGTTTTACTTTGTACACCCACTTGCATCCAATGGCTTTCTTGCCTTCAAGCAATTGCACTAAATACCAAGTCTCATTTCCATATAGTGCATCCATCTCCTCATCCATAGCTTTCTCCCAACACACATTTCCAACAGCCTCATCAATGCATGTGGGCTCTACAACCTGTATAACTTTTGCCATATATGCATAGTGATGTACCACATAACAATCATAGGTAAACCTCTGCACAGGATTCGTCACTCTCCCCGATCTTCGTAGCTTTGCATTCATGGCTTCCATAGCCTTTTTTACAGCAGGTGTTCTCATAACTGGTATCCCAAGATCCTCATCAAGGCTCATCTCTGAGCCACTAGACTCTCCATCAACATGAGAATGCCCTACAGAAATGTCAGGCATACTAAGGGGCTCAATCACTTTCTCTTTGCCTTTATGTGATGTACTAATCATTTGCAGGACTGGTATTATGATGCAGCCTGCCACTCCATGGTCTATCAACTGAACCACTAGATGAGGACTCTCCTAGTCCACTCAAAGACTGTGATTGTGCTGACTTGCATTTTGTGCAAATTTCCACTCACATCAGTCCCAATAGCTTCTTTTTCAGCAACATACCAGCTGCTCATCTCATCAAAAACAACATCCTTGCTTACCCTCAACTCACGCTCATCTGGCACATGCACATATGCAATGCATCCAAAGACTTTTAGATGAGACAAATTAGGTTTTCTGCCAGTAAACCTCTCCTCTGGAGTTACATCATGTATGGCTGCAATTGGAGTTCATGATGTAAACTGCTATAGAAATAGCCTCAGCCCAATAGCTATGTGGCATATTCTTCTCTTCCATCAATGCTCGTGCAATCTCAGCAATGTGCCTGTTTTTTCGCTCATTCAGCAACTCCATTTTGTTGTAGAGTGTATCTGCATTTAAACTGTCTCCGAATACCATTCTTCTTCAAAAATTCAAAGAACTCACATTGGAGAAGTACTCTCCCCCTCCATCTGACCTTAGGCACTTTACATATTTCCCTGTTTGCTTTTCAACCATAACTCTGAAATTCTGAAAATGAGTGAACACCTCACCCTTTTCCTTCATGAAGTATACCCACACTTTCCTTGTGTCATCATCAATAAATGTCACATAATACCTGCAGCCTCCCATAGACATCGTCTTCGTAAAACCCCATACATCTGAATGCACAACATCTAGTGCATTTTTGCTCACATCTCTTACGTGGAAATACATGCTTTGTTTGATTTCTAAATTGGCATGCTTCACATATTTTCTGCATACCTTCAACTTTAAACTTTAGCAGCTCTGTCACAATTCCTTTAGTCTGCATAGACTTCATTCTCTGCACATTCACATGTCCAATTCTTTTATGCCAAATGTCTGTGTCTGCAACAATTCCTGAACCATTTGCAAACATCGCAGCACTCACTTCAGGCATGTTTACATTCAATGTAAACATTCTGCCCACTTTGTTGCCTTTTGCAACCAATCTGCACTTGTCTTTAAAGTCTTCAACATAACAACCATCAGGATTAAATCAAACCTGCAAACCGTGCTCAATCATCTGGCCAACTGAAACCAGATTCTTTGTTATGTTCGAAACATAAAGAAGTACATCTGCAAGGTACTTCACTTTGCCATCCTGCATAGATAATGGCACATCTCCAACATGGGCAATTGGATGAGCAGTGTCATCCCCTGTTTCCACAAAACATGGTCTTTCAAGGTTTTTCATCTCTTTGAACCACTCCCCACCACCATGACTTGTCATGTGGTTCGAAGCACCTGAATAATCAACGTATCATACATCATCTTTATGTGCTGCTTCAACATTTTTAGACATGGCATTAACAACATGTTGCATAACAAACAACCTTTCATCATCCATTGTTTTTGCTCGAGGATGCATAGTTGTTTTGCTGCAATTTTCCATTTTGCATGTCAGCTTGCTTCTTATAACAATCTGCCTGCACATGTCCAGGCTTACCATAATAAAAGCATCCACGTGTATCATTATACTGCCTTTGCCAATTTCCACGACCTCTTTGACTCCCCTGCCTCTGAATTGGCCTCTTCCACCTGCGTGTTGTTGTTGTTGTGAATTCTGGGACTGTTGTTGTTGTTGCTCTACTGGCCATAATTCTGATTACCTGTTCGGCCACCTCCTTGGCCGCGTCCATAGCCTCCTCTACCTCATCCTCTTCTTGAACTTGTGTAGAAGGCCTGTTGCTCTGAAGTGTTTTTATTTTGTGAAGACTGTTGGTCTTCACCCAAGCAAATTTGTGAAATTGGGAATGTTTTCCCAAGTCTGAATAGACATCTTGAACGCCTTGTATTGTGGCCCGAGAACACGTAGACAGACTTCCACCTTATCATCATCATCTACTGAAACACTAATAGATGCAAGGGATTCCACAATACCCTTGTGATCTTCAATGCATACTCATTCACAGACATACTCTTTTTCTCCACAGTATGAAGTTCATTCTTCAAATGTATCTTTCGTACCTTGGTATTCGTTTCATAGAGTTTTACCAAGGTGTCCCATGCCTCCTTGGGGGACTTGGCATCCTGTTTGTGCCCAATCATGGTATCCTGTATACTGATAGAGAGCCAATACATAACTTTTCTGGCTCCTTGGTTCCAATCCTTGAACTCTTTCACATCTGCAGCGCAGTCAGATTGATCTCCGGTATCTCCGGTGCCTCTTCATGCTCACCTTCTATATAGTCCCAGCAGTAACCCTTTCCCATCAGGAAATTTGTCAACCTGAACCTCCAAGCATGGAAAATGTTCTTATCAAGCTTCTCAGCAACAATCTCATTTATATCATCATTTGACATCTTTCCAAACACACAAATTTACCAAAAACAACACTCTGGTTTGTCCTGCACAAACTGTTGTATTTTTTGCAGCGGTACTGTACTACACTCAAATGTCACAACCAGTGACCTCAATGTGCATACATACATCCAATGGCAACTGTTGACCTCCTTGCAACACACACAATAACTGCACAACCAATCTCTCTTCCTGCAGTTCTTAAAATAGAGTTCTGCAGAGAATCGATGACTTACCCACAATGCTCGAAATCGCCTGCTTTCTGAAAAACGGAGGTCCTAACGCGTCTGAAACGCGTTTTTGACTTGAAAAATGTTGTCCAATAGGACAATATAGTTTCCCTATAGCTTTACTCCCGCGAAGAAAGCTCCTCAATCAGAGATCGTTTGCCGGTGTCTCTCGTAGAGCTCCCTACAAGGGTGTAGTCGCTAACACAAATAGGGAAGAGTAGATGAAGCTCTTACCCTCGTACCGCTTCCTGTGCTTCTCTTGCTTACAACTTAGCCCTTAGCATGAACCAGGATCTGATACCATGAAAAGACCATGGAAAGATGTAAGGGAGAAGAGAGCTTGAGCTCTTGCAAGCACACACACACTCACACAAAACCCTAAAAGAGAACACACAAGGTGAGAGGCTGAAAATCTTCTTCTTCTTCACACAACACTCAACACACCATATACAAAGATAAGAGTACATACTATATGAAAAGGTACTCAACCAAATACATACTATATGAAAAGGTACTCAACCAAATACATACTAGGGTTCTCTATAGTGTGAACCCAACTAAATGAGCTGGCGCTATAACTATGCTAGTCTCTAGAATGGCTGTCACCACACAGCCTGTCATCCCACTGGCCGTATATCACCCATGATCTCACCAACCATGCCAATAGTGTAAGTGTGGGGCCTATCCCCCAGGCGGGTCATCACACTGTCCACCGCCTCACTAGATGAGCTCGATATCTCAACATATAAAGCCCTGGCTTTTGCTTCTTAAAAATCAACAAGTTTGACCTCTTCTACTTTGACCTTCAGTAAAGGATGCAAAAGTGCTATGAACCTGTCCTTTTTCAAAAACTCCACCACCTCTTCTCATGATTAGTTAAGGCCCTGATCCACCTACCCCATAGCCTTAGAAAATAAGATTTATATTCAACATACTCCTCAAATTTCCTTTATTTCAAGTCAAGAATCTTCTGCCATAAGGTTGTTGCATCTCTTCCCTTGTAAAATTGAGCTTTGAATGTTGTTTCCAACTAATCAGGGTCCTATTGTACCTATCTATCCAAACTATTATAGAACTCCTTAGCCTCTTTCCTCAGACCCAAACTAATCAGGGTCCTGTTGTACCTATCTATCCAAACTATTATAGAACTCCTTAGCCTCTTTCCTCAGACCCAAAACCAAGGTAGCCCTCCTATCTACTGGTGTATCTTTGTTGCTCAAAATTCATGAAGTAGCCACACTTTCTAAAAATGTATGTGCATTCTCCCCTTACTCTGCAAAAAAACAAAGGAATCCCCAAATAGGTAGGTATAAACCTGTGCTCCATAGCACCTACTTCTTCACACAAGCTAAATGTCATCTAGAACCTTCCTTAATGGGGGCACCACAGTCTATGAGAGCTATTTCCAACTCCCACACTAACTGCAACTAGCTAGCACTACAAGAAGGCTAGATAAGATCAGGTACACAAGATACCAAACCCAAACACTAAACAAACACCAATCCGAAGGTCTTGGTTTCTATCACTTCAACTCAGTGGTCCTCGCTTTCCCAACTCTCACACTAGCTACATTTTCCTGCTCTTGACACCTCCTGATTCTGACACTTACCTGATTTGACGAGTCTTGATCTGACACTTCTTGTTCCACCCAGTCTTGATCCGAATCTTCCTATTCCAACTAGTCTCACTCCAGCAGTCTTGATACTTTCATGATCCAATCGGTCTTGTTTCGGACAACTCTGACCAGACCCCTCCTAATCCTAACACTTTTTGTATTCTGACTTGTCCTGATTCGACCAGTCCTGCTCATAACACTTCCTATTCTGACCAATCTTGATACTTTCCTGCTCCAATCAATCTTATTTCTGACAGCTCTAACCCAGACAACTCCTAATTTTAACACTTTCTTAATTCTAACCAGTCTTGATCATCCGACTAATCCTACTCTTAACACTTCCGACATTCCTGATACTTTCCTACTCCAATAAGCCTTGTCAAACAACTCTGACCCGGACGGCTTGTAATCTGACCAGTCTTGCTCCTCCACAGTCTTGATCCAACCAGTCTTACTCTCCGACTAGTCCAGATCTGACGACTCCTGATCTAAACAGCTCTTAATCCATCATCTCCTTATCTGACCAATCTAATCTAATAGCTCTTGATCTAACCAATCCTAATCCAACTCTTCTAATATGAGTCTTTCTTGATCCAACCATTCTTACTCAGACAGCTCCTAATCTTTCAGCTCTTGATTCGTCTAGTCTTACTTCAACGACCAGCTCCTAATCTGACAGCTTCTAATCCAACTGGTGCTACTCCATACAAACTTGATCCAACTAGCTCCTAATCTGATCAATCTTACTCTGAGTAGCTCAAATCTGATAACTCCTGATCTGACTAGTCTTACTTCCACCAGCTCCTAATCCGACTAGTCCTAATCAAACCAAATCCTAATTTGTCAGCTCCTGATTTGAGTCTTACTCTGACCAACTCAAATCTGACAACTCATGATCTGATTAGCTCCTAATACAACCAATCTTACTCCACACAAGCCAGATCCGACCAGTCTTACTCCGACTAGTCCAAATCTGACAACTCCTAATCTGAACAGCTCCATCGTGGCACTTCCTATTTCAGACAGCTCTTGATCTAATCAATCTATGAGAGGATGTGAAGCTGCATGTAGCTACCACTATAAGAGGATTGGGTCATGCTAAACTAGAAGAAGCACCATGATTGAATACCATGTCTTCAACACTCTCATTAATAGATAAACCTACAAGAATTTCACCCTCTAGACTCTATTCTCACACTGAATTGCTCTGTTCTTTCAACTCACACCACACTAATTAAGACAAACAATTAAAAACCACAGGCAGCTAAGTCCACCCTGATTCAAGAGCTCCTGTCTCATATAAATTCAACAACCAACAAGCTACTCACTCAAGCACTACCTTCTGATGACTCAAAGGTAATATTCAGCATGAAACCGAAAGATTCTCAGACAAGCTAAGAAAACATGAAAGTGCTTAGTATTCATCAATTAGTAAACGAGATAAACAAGACATAAGATTCAAACAAAGCCCTTTAAGCTCTTTCCTTGATGAATTGATTGTGTTGACCGTATGTCTCATACATACACACACACAAACGACAAAAGAGAAGAGGCTGAGAGACCACAACTTAGCGTTTTCTAATTCTATTAACAACTACTGCATCTTCTTCAAACCCTTCACCAATCATCCCTCCAAAACCATAAACTCCACAAAGCATATATATATATATATATATATATATATATACAATCTCCCACACTCTCATTCTCCCTCTCTCTCCCTGTTTCTCTGTCTCCCTCTCGCTCTCTCCTCTCTCCCTTCGCCAAATCCTGTTTTTATATTATTAAACCAAAAAGAAGACTTCTACCTTCCTTCCTCCAAAAAAGAGTCTTCCGTCCAGTATCCTCAAACTCCAATTCCTTCTTTCCTTTTTTGTCGCCTTTATTCTTCTAGATCTCTTTGAATCATCATGATTAGCTTGTCTTTTTTAGTAGGTGCATGGCCTTTACATATTAGTCACCCATTTGACCCGATTGATTGTATTCATTTCATACTACATCGACCACCTCGATTGACAAAGGCTCAGTGTATAGCGACGTCCTAGAGCTAGGGTTGCATCACTAAGGTGGCTTAGGAAGTTCTAAAAAAACTATATTCAACTATCTGGACTACATCTATAGCTACTACTAGTGCAAGAACATTATTGAAAGTAAATACTTCTAAGTGAGATCATATCCAGTAGCTCTATCACTATTATCTACAACACTAAGAGGAAGATCTTGGTATCCTAAAAAACTGCATCAACGGCTATGTGAAGGCTCAATGCAGAGGTGAAGAGCTAGGTGTTATAAGCACTCAAGATATTTAGGACTATTGTGGATGGACCTCATTTAGGCTGCCTTATATGGTGCGTTTGTTGCTACCCTTGGCTTTAACAAGATGATTTGGAAATGGCAAATATTCAAATGGTTGATTAGCAATAAACCCTAAAACATAAACAAAACACTAAAATGCAGACAAAAACCCTAAAACGTAGAAATAAAAAGAATAGCATGAAGCATATGAACATTGCTCTGATACCATGTTTACATTCATAGGACAAGAGAGCAAGCTATGGAGGGTGGACGATATCCATGGTGCGAGCGTGAGCGTGAGCATGAGTGTGAGTGTGCAAAGAGAGTTGAGGGGTGACATTTTCTTATGGAAGCTTTGGCTCTCTCTCCACCAGAAGCAAACTCCAAATATCCTTTTCCTATAAGGAAGTTTCTCATCCTAAACATCCATGTTGTTCTTGTCTATCTCTTGCACACAATCTTGGATAAGTTGTCAGATATGATTACTTATAGAGCAGCCAAACAATGCCAAAACTTTGGCACTCACCAAGCATATAATCTCAAACTTTGGCACTCAGAGCATGCAATCTCAAACACAGATGCTTCTTGTGGTCCTCTAAACATGTTATGCATGTGAACTAGTCACATAAACATACACCCACTAATAACCTGTGAATCTCGGATTCTCTACATAGACAGTCCTCCAACAACCAAATTTATGCACAACTAAGCATACATAGACGCCTCTTGTGATATTCTAAACCTATTGTGTATGTGAACCAGTCACATAAACATATATCTACGAATCTTAGATTCTCTACACATACTGTCGCATCCAAATTTATGCCACAACTACGCATACACAGTCAAAATTGACACTTTCACTGAGTGCCTTGCGGAAAACTTGCAAGGCCAAAATGGGGCCTAAAATGGCCTTGAATTTAAATTCTGAAATCACAAAGATTTTTTGGACTTGACTCCCACATAATATAATTCCCCTTTGCGCTTGACCGCGAAGGGCATCTTAGGATGTGATAGTTTACCTTATTGTTGTGCCTTCCTACTACACTTGATTAGCACCTACCTACAAGGTTTGATTCCAAATCAAAGGGAAAGAGAGGGTGTTACCTATATCCATGTGTTGCTTCCTTTGCTTGCCTCTTAAGCTCTTCATGCAAACTTGTGCTCTAATACCATGAGAAGAATGTGGGGGAGAGGGTGCACATAAGAAAGATACATGACTGAATTTTCTTCTATTATTATCTTCTCTACTTTATAACCATAACATAAAGATAAGAGTTCATCCTATAAGGGAAAGTTCTCTCCTACTATAACATATAAGGTTGATTTATAGTGTGAACACAAATACATGAGCTAGCAATATAACTATGTCATTGTTGGAATTAGGGTTGCAGGAATGCACACACAACTTCAAGAAGATGAGGAAGCTTGAGCACAACACAGTAGTGTATTATGAGTGCCAAAAATGAAAGATAACAAGCCCTAGAAGATAATGGGCGTATATACAATGCACGGGGGAAAAAACCTCCTAGTGAGGGAAAAAGTGCCCCGGCGGTCCTAAGTGTGTTCACACACATCACTACTATAATATGGTAACAAATCCCCCCTGGAGTGATGCGGTGAACAAGAGCTAGCACTCATGTATAGGGAAATGTCTAGCTATGTGGACGAATACACAAAAGGGAGTAAGCCCAAAGCTTTGCGAAAAGCTTCGAACTTCTCACGAGGCAGAGCCTTTGTGAAAAGGTCTGCAAGGTTATCCTGTGTTGGCACATAAGCCAAACTGATCTCTCCTGCAGAGAGTCTCTCCCTGACATAATGGTAGTGCACCTCAATGTGCTTCGTACGAGCATGGAACACTGGGTTCCGCGCAACTGCCAATGCGCTCTGACTGTCAGTGAAGATGGTGGTGGCAGATGGCTGCCCAACACCCAAATCAGCCATAAGGCGTCTGAGCCACACACACTCAACCGTAGCTGTGAAAGCTGCCCTGTACTCAGCTTCACAACTAGAAGTGGCCACAGTAGGCTGCTTCTTGCTCAACCATGATATGCATGAGCTTCCAAGCATGAAGCAAAAACCACTCGTGGACACGCGTGTGTCATAACAACCAGCCCAGTCAGAATCTGAAAAAACATGTAAATCTGGCGGCAATGATCCCCCCTTGGGATAAAACAACCCAAGATGCCGAGTACCACTCAAATAGCGAAAGATACGCTTCACTGCCTGCCAATGCTTAATGCCTGGGCTATGCATAAATCTGCTCACCTGTGAGACTGCAAACTGAATGTCTGGCCTCGTAATGCATACATAAATGAGGCAACCAACAGCTGTCTGATAGAGTGTGACATCAAAGTGATCTCCAGCATCATGAAGACTCAACTTCAAACCTGTCTCCATTGGAGTAGCAATAGGCTTGCAGTCTTCAAGGCCAAATCTCCGCAACAATGTTTCAATATACTTTGTCTGACACAAAGCAATACCTCCATCACACTGCTTAAATTGTATCCCCAAATAATGATGCAAATGCCCCAAATCTGACATCTCAAAAGAGGCATTCAAATCAGCCTTAAAATCAGCAATATGACTCTCATTTGGTCCTGTGAGCAGCATGTCATCGACATAGAGAGCAATGATTAGATGTACACCATCCACACGTTTAACATACAAAGTGCTTTCTGTTGGACTATTCTGAAACCCATGTGCAGTCAAATATGCATGTATTTTTTCATACCAAGCTCGTGGAGCTTGCTTTAAACCATATAAAGCCTTTTTTAACCTGCACACTTTGTTTTCCTGCCCTCTTTGAACAAAACCACGAGGCTGCGATACATACACCTCCTCATGCAAATCTCCATTTAAGAACGCAGTCTTTATGTCCAGCTGATGTACATTCCAACCATTATGAGCTGCTAATGCACAGATGCTACGAACAGTGGTCATACGACATGTGGGAGCAAAAGTCTCATCAAAATCAATGCCCTTCTCTTGAGCATAACCTTTTGCAACAAGCCTAGCCTTATGGCGATCCACTGTGCCATCAGGCTTACGCTTCAATTTGTATACCCACTTAGTGCCAATGGCCTTCTTGCCAGGGGGCAAGTCACATAAAGACCATGTACTATTCTTCATAATAGCATCGTATTCTGCTTGCATAGCAGCCATCCAATTTTCTGAACTTTGTGCCTCATCAAATGAAACAGGCTCACTTTCATCGCACATACTAGAAACAGCCAATGCATAACAATCTGACGCATAAGAGGCACCATGAGAGCCAGAACGAGTGCGACTAGACAAAGGGGCATCCAACTTGCTGTCACGCAAAGTCTGCACCAGCCATCTAGGCATGTTCCTAGAGCCCTCAATCTCTTGTCTCTCATCCTCAAGTGCATCATGCACATCTGCATCAGATATAGGCTGATCTGTGCCATCATTTAAAACCTGCATAGGCTGAAAAACTGCCTCATGAGGTATTGCACTTGACTGTGCACCACTGAAAAGAGGCAACAATGTATCATAGACATCACGTGAGCTGATATCTGTCTCCTTAGTACATGAAACCAAGGGCTGAACTGCATCTTCCACAAATACAACATCACGGCTAACCAAAATGCGCTTTGTCTGTGGATGATACAAACGATAGTCTTTGCTCTCAGCACTATATCCAACAAAAATACATTTGACAGCTTTGTCATCCAATTTTCTGCGATGTTGCACAGGCACTAATGCATATGCCAGGCAACCAAAAACACGTAAATGGCCAACAGATGGCTTGCGGCTATGCCAAGCCTCATATGGAGTGACAACCTGTAATGCTTTGGTGGGACACCTGTTAAGTACATAAGTGGCACACATGACAGCCTCAAGCCAAAAACCATGTGGTAGACTTTGACTCTTAACCATACATCTTGCCATTTCCATGAGAGACCTGTTTTTTCTCTCAGCCACACCATTTTGCTGTGGTGTATACGGCACTGTACATTGGTGTTTTATCCCACGCTCAGCCAGAAATGCATTAAATTCTGAAGACATATACTCCCCCCCTTGATCTGAACGGAGGGTGCCCATCTTACTTTCTGACACATTTTCAGCCATAACCAAAAACTGTTTGAAGCACAAAAACACTTCGGACTTTGCCTTCAAAGGATATACCCATGCATGCCTGGTAAAATCATCAATGAAAGTCACGAAGTAAAGGTAGTTTCCAAATGATGGAGTTTGCATGGGACCACAAACATCACTGTGAACAAGCTGCAATCTGCGTTCAGCTCTCACTGATCCATCTTTGGGAAAGGAAGCACGCTGCATTTTACCCAATATGCAGCCCTCACAAACATGCTTGACAGGTGCCTCAAGCTTAGGCAAAGAAGACACCATTTCAGATTTCTGCAGGCGCAGCAAACTTGCAAAATTCAGATGACCAAAACGTGCATGCCACAGTTTTGCATTTGAAATAGCCTGCGTATCCATAATAGCACATGCTGAATCCTCTACACATTTGCCATCCATATTGAGCTTATACAGCCCTCGACATAGTGAACCAGATGCTACAATGATGTCACCACAAGAGAGATCATGAACAGTACATCTGTCATCCACAAATTTTACAACCAAACCTGTTTTGGCAAATGCGGAGACTGACAGCAGATTCTTTTTGATCCCTGGCACATACAATGCATCAAAAAGTGTAAAGGTGTTGCAATTTGCAACATTCAGCACAATCTGTCCAACTCCTTTAACGGGATAAGAGGAGTTATTGGCACAAGTGACAGTATTCCCTGTGGGAGCAGACTCAAGGAAAGTGAATAAACTGCGCTGCGAGGTGATATGCTTAGTGGCACCACTGTCAAAGTACCATACATCTGAATCTACTGCAGACATACATGTGTCATGCAAAGATGGGTCATAACTGCACTGCGCATTGAATGCCCATTCTGTATCTTGAACAACATTAGCAGATTCATTGTTAGAAGGAGAGGCATCTGCAACAGCCATACCAGCCTCTTTCTTTTTAGCCTCTTTCGCAGCCAGCTTAGGACACGCTTTGATGACATGATCATTTCCCTTACAGTACTTGCAAAATGTCTTCTGTTTGTCACCCTTCTTCTCATCTTTGTCTTCCTTCTTTGGTTGCGCAGCATTTGCAGATTTCTGCTTACTAGAAGAAAAGCCAGCTTTACCTTTCCCGCTTCTCTGACTAGCAACGAAAGCTTGATCTGCGACACGCATAATATTCCTGTTTTGCCTTGACTGGTCTTCTTGCAGCAAAACAGAAACTAACTCCTCAAATGATAAGGCATTGGGATTGCCTTTCATCATCAAGCGAAGAGTGGAAGCAAAACCCTGATAAGAATCTGGTAGACCATTCAAAACAGTCTGCACAAGTGAACTGTCTGACAGGATTTCATCTGCAGAAATGAGCTGCTCTTTGAAATCCTTGATCTTTGTCAAAAAGCTATCCATAGAATCACCTTCGTTCATATGCTCACTCTCCAACTGTTTTCGGAGGTAAGCAACACGAGCCTCATTTCTTGCCTGATACAATGTGGCAAGTACATCCCAAGCATCCTTAGAAGTCCTGCAGGAGCGAATATGTGGGATAATGGTACGTTTGACAGACAGCGCAATCAAGGCATGAGCCTGCGCATCTCTACCATCCCAACGAATCTGCTCTGCTGAAAGTGGTGGTTCTCGAACAGCTGCTACAGCACTTGTGCCTGCACCATCATCAACAGTACCTGTTTCTGATGTGTTTGCAGCATTCCCAGCCACAATAGGACGTGCATCAATACCCTGCACAATGTTCCATAACCCCTTTGCTACCAATACATGTCGCATCATATATGCCCACAATGGATAGTTGGTGCCATCCAACTTATCCTCAGCAGCCAACATGCGGAATACATCATTGTTGTCAGCCATGGCCAATGACTGTACTACTAGATGTAAATGCTGTCTGTAAGAGGTAAACCTGTATAAAATCGACCTGTGCTATGTAGCACAGCCCAAAACAGACGAATGGGCACCTGTCCTGCAGATTTTAATCTTGACAGAAAATCTGCACAGTAGTACGATTTTGCCTGCGCAGTACTTGGAATGCAAAAACGGAGGGCGAAATGACTTCAGATCAAAATTCTGAAACGAACGAGCCCTACGGGCGTTCTCCCACGGCATATACTAACCTGCAGACGCTCGTGAAACCTCGTCGCAATCGGAGGAGATGAAGCGGCAGGTGCCGGTGATGCTGCCCGGGAGGAGGAAGCCTGCTCTGATACCAATTGTTGGAATTAGGGTTGCAGGAATGCACACACAACTTCAAGAAGATGAGGAAGCTTGAGCACAACACAGTAGTGTATTATGAGTGCCAAAAATGAAAGATAACAAGCCCTAGAAGATAATGGGCGTATATACAATGCACGGGGGAAAAAACCTCCTAGTGAGGGAAAAAGTGCCCCGGCGGTCCTAAGTGTGTTCACACACATCACTACTATAATATGGTAACAGTCATAACTCTAGTGGTTGTCACATAACTTATAAACCACTGATAACATATTATCCATAATCTCACTAACTACAGTAGCAGCGTAAGTGTGGAGCTCTCATCCTAGTGTTTCATGACACACTAGTTGATCTCGATATCTCAACAATCTTGGTTGCTTGAGTGCTTGGTCCCCCACCCCCATCGATGAACTAAGGCTCAGTCCCTTCTCAAAAGCGCAATGCGTTCTTGTTGTAATTCTCTTTCTTATTAATATAATCTCGACTCCGCCATTGGTCTTTCTCACAAGCAAGCATCTCTCTCTCCTTCTTGGCTCTGCCATTGGTCTTTCTCACAAGTAAGCATCTCTCTCTCCTGCTCGTCGACAAGACATCGTGAGTCCCTCATTGTCATTGTCTCTCCACGAGCTACAAGGGATATTGGTCGGTCCCGTTGGGTGGTGTAGTGCCATTTGGAACAGTAGCAAGGTGAAACACAACCCATCGGGGTTTCCTCCGGGCCCCGGCTATCACACTTGCTATCCTACTTTTGTAAGGTGTTTTTCCATCTTACCTTTCTATGATGACGAAAACATACTTTTTATAAGACGGCGCTCTAGAACATATAAAGCAACCTTACTTTGTGCTTAATGCCAAATGGAAAATTATCAGACTTCATCTATATACACTTTCTTAGGCTAGTAATTGAGTTCCATGTAATATTTTTAAGTTATGGTTGGCCAAGTGTCAACACTAGCCACTTTCTCGTGTATAAGAAAGTTTTGACATTAAGCAATGGATAATCATTCCCCTTTGCAATAGAAACATGCTATGGACTATTGTTGATAGATTTAGTAAGCAAGCATATTTCAATGCCTGTAAAAAGACTCTCTTGTATGAAGTTTCTTGGGACTTTGCTTAGCTTTGCTTTATGGATTTATTTTTAGGTAGGATTGATTATAGGTTCTCTCTTGCGTGAGTTCCCCTCTTATACTGCCTCTTGTGGATGACAAGAATCATGAATAAAACCCTCTTCTTTCCTCCATCAAGATGGTTGAAGCTCTTCCTCCACACATTTGCTATGGAGATCTTTGGTGTGATCTCTAATGTGACCAGTGAGGATTTGGGCAAGTAGCTATCACACCCACATTAGGAAGTTACATATAATATAACATGTTTCAAAAAAGGTAAGGTAAGCTCTTGAATTAAACATCCGCATTGACCAAAAAGTGACACAGAGTTAAGAAGGTATGCAAAAAGCTACATTTCATGCCAAAAAGAGGTGGTAGCTCACTCAACAGAAGGGAGAAAGAGTGGATGTGAAAAATATCTATAGCATCACAAACATGTCACACAAGGATTTGGAGGTGATGCAGTGGAGAGATAGAGGGAAAGGACTCAGTAGGTGTCTTCCACCAGCATCATGTGCCCTCAACATCAATAGAAAAATCATAGGAGCCAAATGTTATCCATGTAAAATCCCTCCAGCTTACAAGAGATGTAAGCTCCTTGGCAGTGGAGAAGCGACTTGTGCTTCTTTGTAGAAGGCTCTTTGCTAACTCCCTCCATTTCTAACCTTCATACTTTTTCACTCCCTTTCCTATACTAACCTGTTTCTAACCCCTAGTTTGTTTCACTTACACCTCCTTGCTCCTTTTGAATTTTTTCTTTACTTCCACTTACTAATCTTCACCCTCTAACTCATTATAATACTCACACACACACTCCTAACATTTACACACCCACTACACTCATAAAGCACTGAACATTACTTATACCAATAATTTCTCACCAAATTGCCATTGAAAACTCATCAAACCCCTTCTTCCGCTTAAAAAGCCTCTACTGTGCACAAAAACTCTCTTATGTCGTTATTCCATGCACCTTTTACCTGTATAAAGTGTCTTATATGCCAAACATGTGTTCACATTAACTTAATGCACTTGTCTACACACATTTAAACCCTCATATTATTTCCCAAGTGTGCTTAAGTAAGCATTGATCTCATCACATTTTTTCCATCTCATCATTTTGATCAAGGCAACACATCCTCTGGAAACACTTCAATGAATCCCCTCTCTACATCATATGCGGATGCCCTCATTAGTTACATGTGTCTCCTTTGGAATTGTGATGATTTATGGGAGTCTCTACCCATTTTAGTATGCTTGGAAACAGTATGCTCGAAAAGAGGTTGATGATGCACTTGATTGTCCATGGTTTGTCACTCTTTTAATAGTCATTACTCTTCATGGTGCTTCCCAATTTCCTATCTCAACTTCAAGGCTACACCTTGACGATTTCCACCCTCATCTTGGATGGAATATGTTGCAGTTCAGCTAGCAAGGCTTCATATCTTTTATCCCTTTTCAACGAGTACCCACTCTAGCCATCATGAGCCTATAGTGACTCGTCAGCAATTATCCTCATCATCATCACAAGAATTGACCCATCACATGAGCTAGATGATAGATACACTGGTCAAGAGGCTTCTTTCCCTCTCTCATTGCCACACTATTTGAGTCTCTCGATGCATCCATGAGGTATTCACTGCTGCCACTTTAAAAAGTATTAGCTCCATTAATTTCATGTACAATCATAGGCCCTATGATTTTTCATCGGACTTTGCTAGAGCACCTACTCATAGCAACTTCATATGGGATCCTAGCATATGCTTTGAAGATTCAAGTGACCCAACCTTAATCGGCACTTTTTAGCATTTGGATTCACCTATCATTGGCAACCGATTTGATTTTCTCACCTTCATTTGGACGTTAGAGGTGGGGGTGCCTTCCCTCCTTGCACTTCATTTGGGATCCAAGTGGATTGGGATGTACTCTAGAGGTGGGGTCCTTGCACTTCATTTGGGATCCATGTGGATTAGGATGTACTCTAGAGGTGGGATCCTTGCACTTCATTTGGGACGACCTAGGTGGATTGGGATGTACTCTAGACATGAGGGTTCCACTTCCTAACATCCAAAGGGTTGCGTGGACTTCACATGTGGGGGAATTCTACTTCTTTAACTTCATCAACATTAATCTTTGACTATATCGATCTATCTCACGGATCTACATTTGCTTACCTCATAAATCTAATCAGTTATTTTCCCTCTACATATTTCATTATATTTGTTGCACCTTTTACACTAATTCATATTTTCACCTTTTACAAAACCATCCATAGGATTAGATGTCCTTCATAGGTGGGGATAAACCCTTTAGCCAACCATGTACTTATCTTTGTACTTAGGACACAAGTGCACATTTTCACTTCATTTATATTTGTTTGAGTGCACATAACATAAAGTTTACACCTTATGGAATGGGGATGATAGGCTAGTCCACATCCTATTGGTTGTAATCCATGTGATCTCTCTATGTGCGACATGTTGACATAGAAGATATCCTTTTTTTCTATCTAATGAAATCAAGTGAGAGGAGAACTCATTTTCTCTAGCCCTATTTGGAATCCAATGTTGCGTACTCTTTCAGTGGTCTTATAGTGGGGCCTTCTCCTCCCTAATTTACTTTCCAAAAGGCATATATGTGTGAGTGCTCCTGTGATGAGAGACATGTGAGTGCTCTTTCTAGAAGGCACACGTGTGTGAGTGTTCTTATGTATGTGATACATGTGACTGTTCTTATTATTTTGATGTTTTGGTTGAGGCTCGTCCTTGCATAGAGAATGCCATCATGTGGAGCACGGGGTGAA
This sequence comes from Cibotium barometz, assembly GCF_041138505.1. Taxonomy (NCBI): domain Eukaryota; kingdom Viridiplantae; phylum Streptophyta; class Polypodiopsida; order Cyatheales; family Cibotiaceae; genus Cibotium; species Cibotium barometz. The sequence goes on along the minus strand of NC_141096.1, from coordinate 24,604,084 downwards.
ATGCCTTGCTTCTATTTAAGGGATTCCTTGTTTGTGGTAAGGGTGCCTAACTAAAGTGTGTTATAGTCCTAGCCCTAATCATCATTTGTTATGTAGGATTTCCATGAGTGGATTAAGATGATTGTAAATTCATGTGAAAGCTCATGTGTATGAAATGGGCGGGAGAAAGTGATATTTTGATAGTTTAGTTGAGTTGTCTTGTTGTGTATGTTCCCTTTTCTTTGTCATTTACTTGTGTTCATTTCATGGCCATTTCTATCCCTACCCTTAATCCCCTCTTCCTCGATCTCTTATTCACCCTTGAGAGACAAAGTGAGATCAGTGACTTGTGGAGAGCGAGAGGCAAGCGCCTTCTTTAAAAATAAACTAAAGGCAATTGAATCTAGCGTTTATTAGGAAAAAAGAGCAATCCTTGAGCAGCTCTTGACCATGCTTCAAGCAAATAAGAGCAATCTAGCTCTTGATGAAGCTTCAAGAAAAAAAGAGAAAACCTTGAGCAGCTCTTGACATGCTTTAGGCTACAAAACTAAAAGATAGGGCGGTATGATGATGGTTACGAAGCAATGGAATAATGGAGAGAGAGAGAGAGAGAGAGAGAGAGAGAGAGAGAGAGAGAGAGAGAGAGAGAGAGAGAACTTAAAAATTAAGTTGGTAGGACACTAAGGTGGACAAAAGTGGATTAAGTAATCATACTTGCATAGTAAAACTAGAGAAGAATTGATTAAGATAATGACCAGGCAAGAGGCTAGATTCAACACACACATTTTCATTAGATTGGGTGCCTTTAAATAGACTATAGTACATTATCATTGGTCCCTTACTTTGCTTAATCCATTGCCTACTCTTGTCCTAATATGGCTCCCTTGTTTACAGCTTCCACCTCACTTGATTCAAGGCTCTTTTAATGCTAATTGGATGCCACCAAACCCACTTGACCTAGATCCCTTCTTTTGTGCTATTTTGGACTAATTATTACCCACATACATCATGGATGGCTTATGGCTCATTTGGCTTATTTACTCATGTAATACACCTTTCCTAAGGTTACGTGCTCCCCCTAAATGCCCAAATGATTGCACCCTTCATCATCACTTGTTTTTCAACACTCCCCTTGAAGTGATAAGTTCGTATTATCTAACATGTGCTAGAGTCAAGGTACATTCTAGTTGCCTTTAAACATTAGGCCACCATGTTGACTTAATTTGAATCTTAACACAAGGAAAAGATATGGTTACAACCATGGCCTTTTTACAATGCTCTATATTGGGAGCTTTAATCAAGTTATCAACATAGATGACTATTAGAACAATGCCCAGTCAAACTTTTTCGCATGTAGTGGAAAATCTATTTGTAGATATATGAAATATAATAGTAATAAGATGCTCCCCTATCTTGTCTGACCATGCTCTAGGTAACTATTTCAAGCCATACAAGAATTTATGCAACCTGCAAACAAAATCTTGGTGTGCGTAGTTCTCATATCCTGATAGCTCTACACCATGTAGACCTCCTCATGTAAATCACCATGTCAAAAAGAATTCTTTACCGTCATTTGATGATGTAAAGCCCGACCCCATAGCAATGACTGCTCTCAAGGTTGTCATCCTAGCAACCAGGCTTAAAGTCTCCTCATAGTCATTGTTGTAGGTCTGTGCATATCTCTTGGCTACCAAGGTTTCCATAGCAATGATTGCTCTCAAGGTTACCATCCTAGCAACTAGGGTGAAAGTATCCTCACTTCTATGCATATCTCTTGATTGCCTTGTACCTGCTCTCAAAGACTCATTTGCTTTACTTTATAGACCCACTTGCATCTAATTTTTTTCTTCTCCTTAGACAAAGGAACCAACTCCCATGTCTCATTTGCATCCACATCTTCCCAATACTTATGTCTACGTATCTTCTCAAAAAATGTGGGCTCTATCTCTTGTATTTCTTTAACCATATAAGTATAATGATGAGCTCAAAAAATGTGGACTCTTATCTCTTGATTGCTTTGACCGTATAAGCATAATGATGGGCTATATACACATCATATCTCAACCTATTCAGTGGATATCAGACCCTCGTAGACCTGCGTACACTTGAATCGCTGCTAAGTGTTCTCAACACTGCTTTGGCTCTTAGTACACCATGTCTAACAATAGTCTAAATCCCAAACTCCTCGTCAAGGCTCTGTTTTGAGCCTCTATCCCCATCAACAAAGAAATGGCATGCTAAAACATCATACATTATGAAAGGTTGATCCCCACCTTCTCTTTTCCCTTACATGATACCTGTGAATTTGTTAAATTTTTAGCATCTTTTATACTACCAACTCATGTATAAGAGTTCTTGGCATTCTGCCAAATGTTTTGCATTGACAAGAAGCTTTTTAATGGCTAAAGAAAATGCTTACATTAATCCTAATCATAGGGGACCTAACTCAATCAAACCATCCACGTCTTTATGGATGCGTCTAATGTTGCCAGTAGCAATTTACTAATGCAAAAATCAGAATAAGTCTAATGGATAGGCCAGTGTATTATGTAAGCAGGATGCTCTCAAGGTCTCTAAACTCACGTTTGCCTCCAAATTCACAGCTCACGCCTCTGGGGTATGGCTCACGTCTCTAGGCTTACAGCTCACATCTCCAAGCATGTGTTGATGGCTGGCCTTGATGGGAGATCATTAAGCTTCTTAATCTTAATTAATAATGATTATCTAAGTGATTAACCTATTTTATTGTTTTTTGTTTATCTACATTCTTCTAAGCTACCAATTCTAATAATGCATTGAAAAATATGAAATGCATTAATAGAAATTAACTTTTCCACTCTAATCCACACTTAAAACAACTCAAAGCTTATATCTTTAGACGATTTTTCAATCCTAATTACAATTGCTAACCTCAATGCACTCAATGCAACAAAATCAAAGCTTTCAAGCTTCAAAATCATGCAAGCCACCAAAGAAAACAAAGTTTTTTCCTTCCAAGTATGAAAATAGAACGCCCTAATGCAAACAAGCTTCACAACAAAATTATAAAAATTTAAAAAAAAAACTAAACTTGTCCAAAGCTCCAAATTCGTATGTTTCTCAGAGAATGACTTCCTAATCAACACCCACAATATTGGGTGATCCCAATAGTAAGGAATGGATGGAAGAATGCACCTAAAGCCCTCGACTAGTCCCCGTCAACTGTGCCAAATATATTCAAATCACACCAATGACACTTGATTTGGCAAGGCTAAGGTAAGCTCTAGTCTTATCTTCGAGCCACAATGCAACTCTCCTATGTGGGTCTGTCGTATGCTTCCTCCATTGTCACATTGAAATGCTCCATGGCTCTAGAGTGAAGGAAGATCTCTCTACGCCTGATGGAGGCAAGAAGAGGTAACCTTCACAGTGGTCTTCTCTCACAAAAGGTGGATGGGGAAGAAGCTAATGGAAGAGAGAAGCCTACAATAGTATTAAGCAAGTATATACACAAAGCTTTTAGGCTTCCCCTATTTGACATTAAGCTCATAGCAAGGCCACTTTATATGTTCCAACACCATCATACAAAGGATCGGTGCACGTTCGAGCGGATAAGATCACAAAGCGCCTTAGGGTAAGATGAGTGGGTGAAATAATGTTAACTAGTAAAGTGGTTAATAACTTGCCTTCTTAACAAACTACCTCGGCCTAAGAGTTCAAGCTTGCAAAGAGTCATAAACAGTCTTAATCCTTTCAAGCCCTAGAGAGAGAGATCCATAACCTACATATTAGTATATGCAAGAGACACTTGGCCAAATGTATTGGCCCTCTTGCTCAAGTGCATTGAGCTTGCAAAACTCTCAACAAACCCATTACTTAGGAAACAAGTGCATAAAAAGTCTTTCATCATGTCAATTCCGTACTTGTTGCAGGTGTGTAGAATAATACTTAGAGAGTCACCCTTACCACAAGCTTACGGATGCCAAAATCTCACAACCTTTCTCAAGACTAAACCACAATGGACCATACTCTACCTTGTTGTTGGAGTGTGCATCATCCAACACAAAGCTCTCAAAAAATTCCTTATTAGACCTTAGTCCTCCACTAGCTTTGCCAAGGATGCAGCAAAAGGAACCATCAAAAGAAGTACTTTTCGCACAAAGGTCTTCAACTTCCTAGCTTTGCGTTGCTGAGGCAAGGCAAGAATTGCCTCAGTCTGTCAATACCCTCCTTTTCTATTCTCAAAATCCATGTGATTTATCAGTAGGAAATTAAAGTGTCTAAAGTGTAACGTTAAGAGCCAAATGTGATTTGATGTGATTATGAGTGTATAGGTAAAGCCAAAAGTTTGATGAACATCCGGAGTTCGAAATAATTTGTGAGTCTAGAAATATGAAATAATTAGGGAGCCTAGAAATAATGAGAAAATTTTCCAAAATTTTAAGAGTTAGTTATGATGCTCATGTGAGCTGTGTAAGATGAGAGGAGAAGAACAAGAACCTTACTGTGTGATGCATGATAAATGTGCTGAATGTACAGTTACTTGTTGGACAAAACCTCATGACATACATGAGCTTAATCCTTTGTTGGATTATGTCCCCCATTTCTGAGCAAAAGTTAGCCTGTATCATTTAGATAAGCTGAGCATTCTAATTAAGTATCTTGATTAGCATTTAAGCATCCAGACAAATTTCTGGTTTTTTTCCCGCTCTACCCCCAGTCATTAATCAGCTCAAATCTCAACAAGAAAGAGTTTCTATTGGATTGTGAGCTACGAAGTGCAGAAAGAGATTTTAACGGAGGAAAAAGGGTGGAAGAAATGGGAGAAGTTTCCTAATAGATATAGTTTTTGGGTCGATTTTAAAAACGTAAACAAAGCCCTCGAAGCATCACCTGCTCCTCCACAAGGCAGGCCAAAAATATTACAAATCAAGAACACAACAAATGGAGTGCTTACATCATTTGCAGAGGATAATTTGGAAAGCAAGTGTCGTGATTATTACAGATACAAAAGGTAATACAGTAACAATAATAATCACAACGTAAAGATATCATTTTGATTATGAGATTTTCCAATGCAATGCAATGAGATCTACTACCTTTTAACTATAATCTTCTTTAACACAACACCAAGCTCAATCCAACTACAACCCAGATCTTCACACATCATATAAGTTTTTTTTTTACACCCGCATTGTACGACCCCAAAAAAAAACTTCTTAAATGTGAAGGGCAGTGTCTGAATCACACAGTGAAGGCTTTGCCACTGACTCTGAAAATGCACAAAAAGCCAGGATGACAAGCTAGATTTCCGATACAGACCTGTATAACTCATCACTTAGTTAAAGTTTCCAATCTGGGAATCACTTGATACATAATCAGACTTGTCAATATGCTCATCAATCTGCTGCTATAAGACTGACCAACATAATTGCTGGTGCAGACTTCCAACAAAAACCTTTGACTTTGCTCTATAGCTCACCAATTGTAGAAGATAAATATAAAGGATCTCAGTTGTGATATTAAACGATAAACTAAGCCAGTTGCCAACATGAAGCAATTTTTATTAAGGTCTTCTGTTAATTTTATACTAAGCGAGACAATTGCTTGTTTAAGCTGTAACACAAAACAGGCAAATTTTACACACATGCTTAAATAGCCAACTAACCAGACATTGGGAGAAACCACTGAAAGAGCCTCAGTTTTGCAATGTTGGCAGGACTGTGGGCCCTCCATTGACTGAGAGTATGGCACCATAGCTAGCACCTGCGTCTTTCTGCTTGCGGGCGTGTTTATTCACACCCCATATGCGAATGGTGTGATCGTCACTGGCTGATGCAAACATAAATGGATTCACAGGATTCCAGCTGACGCAGTTCACCGTTCCCGAGTGACCGGGAAGAACCTCCAAAATCTCGCCATTGCCTCGATGCCATATGTACACCTGCCCAAAAGAAGGCCATGCCAACAACATTATAGCTTGGAAAACATGAACTGCTTGCAAAGGCACATCTTAGAAAAAAGCTTTAAAGACAGGAATAACCTGTGAATCTTCGCTGCCACTGACAACAAATGCTTGATCGAAACCCCCAAAGCAAGATCTAATCACATAGCGTGTCTGTCGGTGGCCACTGTACTTGAACAGAAGCTTGTCATTATCCATAACATCCCATAAGTGGATCTCCTGGCTTACAAGGTTCACTAATAAAAACCTTCCATCCTTCGACACAGAAAGGGAAGTAATAGACTGATCCTCATTGATTACACGGTCTCTTTTTGTTTCCAGGTTATAGATCCTGATATCCTTCTCACAAATGCTGATCATATGATTCCCGTCTGCAGTGACGGTCAAATCATTGACGCGGGGTACTCGTGCTCCTTTCCAAGAATCTAACTCTTTTCCTTCCACATCCCATATGTAAATGGATTTATCACCACCACCGGAGATGAACTTCTTCCCGTCTGGAAACCACGCACACGCAGTAAAACTGCTGTTGGGCTTGTCAAAAGTGTGCTTACACTCACCAGAATCAATATCCCAAAGTTTCACAACTTCTTCATTGCCACAAGTAAGAATCATCCGATCATCTGGACTCCATGCTACAAAAGACACTGGCTTCTGATGGCCTGTCAAAGTGTACTTCAACTCTACAAGACCTTCACCCACAACCTGGCCGAACAAAACAAACCAGAAGGTTTTACATAAAAATGTTTGACTACTGATGATGTTGTAAAATGAAGACTGCTAGGAACAAGAATCATGATTCGATCACTCCAGGGCCTTGTAGAGGAGAAGCATCAAACAGGCGACTATTTTTACAAATTAAATATTCTGTTCTAAATTAAGGGAAAGCACTTTCCCGGTTCTATTGTACTCTCACATGATGTTGTTAAGTGGAACAAAACCATATAATGGTTTCATAACGCTTGCGTAGCAGGTCTGACATAACAGAAGGGTAGAATGAAATATCTCAAACCAAGACCTCTCTGTGCGCACAAGCCCATGTGTGTGTGAGAGAGACACAAAGAGAGAGGTGGGTATGTAAACTATCATGTGCATGCCTTAGTCCAGATGCACATGGACCTGAATCTTACTTGCAGGTGCCTTAAGGGCAAGTTTGGAGGCCGCATATGGGCAGATTGGAGCAGTTTTGGCAGCCCAGGAGGTGTGACACCTCACCCTCGGTTCGTGTGGCTGGCCTGTAGGAGTCGGGCAGCAGGCACGAGAGCAATGAGGCAACACGCACGGGAGCAGTCAAGCAGCAGGCTCGGGAGACTGGCAAGTGGTGGGTGATGACATGACATGGCATCTCCTTTTCTCAGTGCTGGACTTCACAAAGCGTTTCTCTGTAGGCAAAGTGCTATCCAGCAGTATACAGTAGGTCAACCGTCACAGGGCTGCAGTGACATTTTCACTCAGCCATATCATTTGTACTTGAAGTACAGTTGTAACACTTCGTTCTTGTACATTATACAGTGCAGTAGTTTAGGACTCGTGTGTGTGTTGTATGTGTGATTCTGCCGCAGTCTTTTCTCTCTCTCTCAAAACCCTATCATCTCAATTGTCTCCCCTGCACATGTGAAATGATGCCTCGACATCAATGGATGGGAGGTATTAAAAACCATGACCTTAGTCTTGCCAAAGTTCACTGTCAAGCATAGTCACAAGGGAACGTCGTTCCAAGCTCTTGGAACGGGGGAACGCGTTCCATAGAGATAGCCGTTCCCGTTCCCGTTCCAAAATGGCACCGCAGACCATGTAAGAAATATAAGTGAACTATGTATCATGTAGAACACATCTATGCATTATCATGGCCACTACTGAGATGGTTTGAGGTTCTTTCTTTACTATGCCTCTTTCCAAAGCATTTACAGATATATAAAGTAAATTTATAAACACATTTATGCAATGATGTGGCGTTCCCGATCCCGTTCCCTTTTATTCAAGCTTTTCGTTCCCGTTCCAAACAGTCATCCGTTCCCCAAAACGTTCCCGTTCCCTTGTGACTATGCTGTCAAGTCCCACTGCTCACGAAAGGCATATAGGGCTCCCAAATGTGTCTGTACCCGCCCTGTTTAATCTGAAATGAGCACTATGTCATCTGCATAGACAAGGATAGCGACAAATGTGTCTACCAGTAAGGAGCCTATGTCACCCAACCTTGCGAATAAAATCCGGTATCTCATCTGTGTAAAGCACAAACAGTGTTGAGGATAGGAAGCATCCCTGCTTCATCCCAATTGCGCTAATGGCCTCCGCTAAGAGACGTCCCCATGCTCCAACCCTCCCTGCGGCGGACTCAAATAGAGACATAAACCCCCATATCAATACTAGAGGTAGACGAATTGTTTGAGAAGGCGGGGTTTTGAGATAGTTATCAAACACTTAGCGAAAATCCACAAAGAAACAATAAACATGCTGCCTCCATGATCAGGCCTCCTAAATAATAGCTCTCAGAGTGAAGATGTGGTCTAGCCTGGAACAAGTCCTCCAGAAGCCTGCCTGCCCTTTGGCCCCGTATCCATATCTATCTGCGATAGCCAAAAGATCCCCTGGCCATCCTGGCCTTATGGATAGGGGTGATGGTGTTACTAGACCATGAAGGGGGGAAACCCTAGCAAAGGGCCTTTTGAACAGCTAGCAAGCGAACTCTCATCCATGAGCAATGTGCTCACCTAGTAATCCCTTATGATACTTAGCTTTGCCATTCTTGAGTTTGTGAATAACCTTGGTAAACCGTAACATTGACTTGCATCCAAGAAAATATGTGATGGTCTCTATGCGTGTTCCACCAAGGAGTAACGTAATTAATGGTTGACACGCCAACTCCTAGTCATCGATCGATATAACAACCAAGATAAAGCAACCAGAAATACAGTTGCTTGCTTGCATCAAGTAAACTAGATCTTTTAAAAATGTAAAAATTACACTATTTGCACAAAGCATACCTCCCAAATTATCGCTGTGCAATCTTTTGAAGCAGAAGCTAGATGTCTTCCATCGTGTGAAAACTGTAAAAACCAAACTTCATTCTCGTGAACCTCCAAAACCTGAAAAGCAGACGCTTCCTATGAGAACCATGAAGTCATGTATACATAGCCCTTCTTATCAGCTTTTGAAAACCTGCAGGACATTATGGGGGTGTTATCTTGCTTGAGGTACAGCAATAAATCTTTAAAAGGTAGAACCAAAAGTACATATATATGCTAAGAGACTTCATAAGTATCATGCAACACCTTGAACTTGTGTTACATGTGTGTTATTTGAAGAATATAAGAAAGTAGAAGCAGCTGCAACTCAATACGGCACACGGCATAAGCTATCCATACACCATGTTTGCTATGCATATGCATGCACACACACGCCCTCCAATCTTCTAAAAATTTGATCATACCTTGTATCAAGGACTCCACTGTAGAGGACATTCCGTCTCAAGAGACCAAGAACCAAAAATATATCTTCCCACAGCAGGTGTGACACACCTGCAGATTAGCTGACAGCCACGCCAGACTGCAGCAGCGTGGGCAGTTTTGGCCTCTGTTGGGGCATATGGACAACACGGACAGTAGGACCAGTTCAGGTGCCCACGTGTATGAAAGGTGGGCATGACTATAAGGTTAATTTAGAAGAATATAACAAAGCAGACACAGCTGCAACTCAATACGGCACATGGCATGGAGTATCCATACACCATATTTGCTATGCATGCACATGCAACGCGCGCACACATGCGTACTCCAATCTTGTAGAAATTTGGAAACTCTTTTTCTTCTCCCCAGTAGGCAAACCTTACTTGTGGTATCAAGAACTCCACTGTAGAGGCCTTTCGTGCTATTCATTCTACCTCAATAGACCAAGAACCGACAAATATATCTTCCGAGTTCCCACAGCAGGTGTAACACACCTACAGGTTCGCTGGCAGCCACGCCAGACTGCTGGCAGCAGCATGGGCAGTTTTGGCCCCAGTTGGGCAGGCCGAACAACAAGGACAGGCAGGAGCAGATCGGGTGCCCGCATGTTTGAAATGCCGGCATGATTATAAGGTTAATTTGGAGGTTTTTTTTGCCAGCCATCCACCCCACGCCCTGCATGGAGCTGGCAGACCAGCCCGCCACCAGTGAATTGGGCCTATGAGCAAGCACGCCCCTTTCCTCATTATTCATTATCAAGCATTCAACCTTCATCAGCATTGGAGCAGCTAGAGCAAGGTCATAACATGCATGTGGAAGCTTTAACGCTATGCACAAGAACGATTAACATTAATCAATTCAGTAAACACTTAATAGAGAAGACCAGAGCTAGATTTAAACTACTATATATTGCCAAAACATGAATATATGCAATGATTCTCAAAGATCTACACCAAGATCTGTTCTCTAAATGCTGTGCTACAAGGCATTACCTAAACGTTGAGTCTTGATTGAGCTGTCCTTTTAAATGCTCAAGAGAACTGCCTTTTGGAGGTTCTTGATCCTCTTGTCTGTTGCCAAGGGGATCAGGCATTGCAAACCCTAGATCACATCTACTCCTCCCTGCCCTTTAAGTTAAGCAACTATGGTTCAAAACCTTGTACATGCGTATCAGGTTAATGCATGCACGTGACATTCCCTCCTGGCACCTGCTAAACTTGGAGCAATGGAGTACATGATGCTACTTTGTGTTGGGGTAAAGGCGTTATGCCCACCCTTATAGTGTGTACAAGCCCATAAGTTATAGTACATAGTACACTTAGTACTTTTAATGTACTAAGTGCACTATGTGTACTAGTGCAATATACATGTGTGATAGGGGAGTCACACACTCATGCCTCATGAGTTGACTTATCCCCACAACTCTCTCTCTCTCTCTCTCTCTCCCTTGTGTTTCTCTGTGTATGTCTCCCACATGACCTAACCCTAATTTCTCCTTCTCCCATCAACTGGTATCAGAGCCCTGGTTTTAGGGTTTTGTTCTCAAGTGCTGCATCGCTGGAATTCAACTGGAATTCATTTGCTGCGTGTGTTGAACTATTCGCTTCTCTGTGTGGGCGGAAAGAGAAGGAGTCGAGGGCAGCCTTTTCTCCTTCAGCAGAGAGGCGAAGTGACGTTTGCTGCAACAGACCAGTTAGCGAGACTGACTGTGAAGTAGTTGACTGGAGAAGAAAGCAAGAGCACGCACGGGGTGTAGAAGGCGCTAGGCGAAACTGAAGCGCCAGGCGTTGAGCGAAGGCTGCTGGGCATATGGAGTCGGCCGGCCACCTAGGCGAGTAGCGCTAGGCGAAGACGTCAACGAACTGGCGACGTGTTGCTACCAGGCGGAAACACAAGGCGTATAGAGCTCGTAGCGCTACAAGGCAGCAATCAGGCGACCCGTAGCGTGGCTGAGGCAGCGAGGAGGCTAGCGCTCACGTTGACTCATGTTGAAGGCGAAGGCGAGCAAGCGAGCGAGGAGTACAATTCGTGCGTGCACCAGCGAATCTCTCCTCAGGCAAATTCGTTCGCTCCACGTATGTTGGGCAGCCATCGCCTTGCACCTTCTGGCCTCACCTTCTACAACAGTAACAGCAACAGCAGCCCCGAAGGAGCTTCTTGGGCTCCGTTGTTTTCCAAAGCTTGATGTTGGGTGCTGGAGCTTCTCCGCCTTCTGTCTCTGCAAGGTCTAAGGTTTCCGAGGCTGAACAGAGCATCAGATTTCTGCAGCAGCACCAAATTCAGCACACCCCCCTTTTCCTGCAACCAAAAAAAAAAAAATCAGAAATTACAAGGTATTTTCCTCAATTTCTTTTTTTTGGGATTTGCAATTGAGCAAATACAATCAACAATTGAGCAGATACAGGTGTCGAATTGCTCAATTTTGAGCAAAATTGGCAAAATTGGGTGACATTGGTCACAATCAGGATCAATTTGCAGGAAATTGGTCACAATCAGGATCAATTTGCAAGAAATTGGTCATAATCAGGATCAATTTGCAAGAAATTGGTCACAATCAGGATCAATTTGCATGAAATTGGATGTCGAAATTTGGGGCTTTTGATGTAATTGTGCAATTAAGCACTCATACATGCTGTATGATGTGAGAAATCGCACATTTGGGCAAAATTGCAGCAAATTGCAGTGCAAATCAAGGGGCTTTTGTGCCGATTTGGTTGATTTGCATGCAGGCAATCGCATTTGATGCTGTGGATAATGTGTCGATGCCTTACAAGCACTCAATGTGCCTGCAAATCAAGGGGCTTTCATGTATTTGATGTATATGTGGCCAGGGGGAAGCATCGTGAACACTCTGGATGCCTTCATGTGCGTCAATGTACCATGTATGATCAGAAATTGATCTTAAATCAAGGGGCTTTTCAAGTTTGTATGCTTGTTGAGCTTGGCAAAGCAGCAGGCAAGACTTTTATGTCTTGAATCCTCAGAAATCAGCTTACAGTCAAGGGGCTTTTGCCCAATTTCTGTACGGGACTGTTGTATGCAGTGTACAGGACTGTAAAAGTCTGATTTTCACTCATTTGGACAGCCAGGAGAGCATTTATTGCTACTGTACCTGCTGGTACAGATTTGGCACAGCTTTGTGCATGTTTTGGCATGGCTGTACACTGTTTTGAGTGACCAAAAGGTTCAATTTCAGCTGCTGTACTTGCCGGTACAGGTTTGGTACATCACAGGTGAGCACTTGGTACTACTGTACAGTACTTTGGAAGGGCAAAAGAGCACATTTAAGGTGCTGTCCAAAATCTGCAGCAACCAGATTTTGGTGTTTTCATCACATAAAGTGGGAGAAAAGTTGCATTCTTGCTTCCGCAGTGGGAGATAAAGCTTGGGAGAATAACTGTGAGCACTTTGTGTGCTTTTGGTGCAGTGTTTGCACATTTTGCAGGGAGTCAGGCATTGACAGGTTGCATTTTGCTATGGCAACCACAGGTGAGAGCTCTTCATTGCTTCACATCAAGAAGGTTGAAGGCTCGCATAATTATGATATTTGGCAAACCCAGTGCTACAATGTGTTGCTCCAGAAAAAGCAACACAAGCCTATCAAAGAAAGGGGTGTAATGCCCGCTTCTCTTACTGCTGAAGAGTGGGAAGATATGGATGAGCTGGCAAGATCTACTATCATGTTGTCTGTGTCAGACTCATTACTTTTCAGCATTCGTGAAGAGAAGACAGCTTGGGGAATGTGGCAGAGATTGCAGGACTTGTATGCTCAACAAAGTGCCTCAAGCAAAGTGTATTGGTTGAAGAAACTCATAGGTCTTCAGATGAAGGAAGGGGCGTCTATGACAGCCCATTTAAATGAGTTTAATGGTATTGTCAGCCAAGTCATTAATCAAAAGTTGGCAATGGACGATGAGTTCAAAGCCACTTTTCTGTTATGCACTTTGCCAGAGAGTTGGAACACATTCAGGACAGCCACTAGCAATTCACATGCTATGCTGTCATATGCAGATGTTGAGGGTGCTCTTCTTCAAGAAGAGATGAACAGGAAAAACAACTCTGTTGGAAAGTCCAATGCAATGAATGCACGTGGGAGATCCCAGCAAAGGGGAAAAAGCCAAGAAAGGGGAAGGAGCAAGTCTCGCTCCAAAAAGGATTTGGAATGCCATTATTGTGGCAAGAAGGGACACATTAAAAAGCAATGCTACAAATGGAAAAATGATCAAAAAGAAAAGGGAAAAGGCAAAGACAAAGAGAAAGATGAAGCCAAAGATGTAAAGCCAAAGGGCAAAAGTGGAGTCAAGATTGAAGAAATCAATGTGTCACATGCAGGTGGCAGTGAGGATGAGGTCCTCTTTACGTCTTCACTTGATGCCCATTCACTTCTTACAGGTGGTCATGGTATGCACTCATGGATCATTGATTCAGGTGCCTCCTTTCATGTCACAGGTTGCAGAGACTTGTTTGTCAGGTATACTGCTGGCAATGAAGGAGTTGTTTATTTGGGTGATAACCATGCATGCAAGATTCTTGGCAGAGGTGATGTGAGGCTTGTGTTTTCAGATGGCTCACAGCTTATGCTCCATGATGTCAGGCATGTGCCTGAGATCAAGAAGAATCTGCTTTCTACTGGACAGCTTGATGATGCTGATTATGTTACCACATTTGGTCGTGGAAAGTGGAAAATTAGTAAGGGCTCACTGGTTGTTGCCAGAGGCTCTAAGGTGGACACTCTTTACTTTATGCATGCAAGTGTTTGTCACCATGCTAATGTAAATGCAACCGAGCTGCCGGAAATTTCTATGTGGCATAGCCGGTTGGGACACATGAGTGTCAAAGAAATGGAGCAATTGTCTCGTTTGGGTTACTTGCCTTCTCTAAAGTTTTCAAGTTTTCAGTTTTGTGAGCATTGTATATATGGTAGGCAACTACAGTGCCCCCACAAGAAAGCTCTTGGACAGAAAGATGCTCAGTTAGAGCTTGTGCATACAGATGTATGTGAGATGCCTCAGCTTTCTTTGGGAGGGGCAAAATATTTTGTGTCTTTTATTGATGATGCCACACGCAAGGTGTGGGTCTATCCTCTTCGTTTGAAGAGTGATACATTCGCAGTGTTTCAGAAGTTTGTTGCTCTTGTTGAGAATCAAACTGGCAAAACACTGAAGGCTTTGCGTTCCGACAATGGTGGAGAGTACATGTCCAAACAATTTCAGGACTTTTGTGATGCTAAAGGCATCAAGAGGGAGCTCTCTACTCCTTATGATCCTCCACAAAACGGGACAGCAGAGAGGATGAACAGGACCATTCAGGAGAAGGTCCGTTCCATGTTGTCACATGCTGCATTACCTCATGGTTTTTGGGCTGAAGCTGTTATGACAGCCGTTCACCTTATAAACAGGTCACCTAACACGAGGCTTGGTGGGAAAGTGCCAGAAGAAGTATGGACAGGGAAGCCTCCGTCATACAAGCACTTGAGAGTGTTTGGTTGCGTTGCGTACGTGCACATACGCAGGGAAATGCGCACCAAACTTGATCCTAAGTCTCACAAATGCATATTCCTAGGATATGGTGACAGAGGTGAAATGGGGTATAGACTTTGGGATCCCATGAATAGAAAGATCATACGCAGCAATGATGTCATTTTTGATGAAACATGCATGTATAAGGAGCCTGCAAGGCAACAGGAGCCTGGCAGAGTCATCTTTGATGATGATGGACATCATGGACAACAACCAAGGGCTGTAAATCAGCCATTACAGCAGGAAAACCAGCCCTTAAATGGTGCTGAAAATGGTCCAAATGGACACCCAGACATGGCAGAAGATATCCCTATGGATATACCACAGTTGGAGGAGATACCGGGCATGATATTTCAGCCTTATGGCATGGAACAGGAGCCACCAATGGGTGATATGCAGGCTGGACAGCAACCTGCAAATGATGGTCATTGGGTACGGAGGTCCACTAGACCCTCCAGAGTCCCTGACAGGTTTGTTCCAGGGGTTGACTACTTGATGCTCACTGATTGTGGGGAGCCCTCATGTTATAAAGAGGCTTTACAGAGGGCAGACAAGGCTCTATGGGAGCGTGCCATGAAGTCAGAGATGGATTCTCTGCACAAAAATGGAACTTGGAAGTTGGTGCATTTGCCTGCAGGCAAGAAGGTTTTGCCATGCAAATGGGTATACAGGCTCAAAGTTGCACCAGATGCAAAGCCAAGATACAAAGCCAGGTTAGTGGCTAAGGGCTTCAAGCAGGAATATGGTGTGGACTTTGATGAGATCTTCTCTCCAGTGGTCAAAATGACCACACTTAGAGCTGTGTTAGCTTTGGTTGCACATGATGATCTGGACTTGATTCAGATGGATGTGAAGACTGCTTTTCTTCACGGTGATCTCCATGAGGAGATATATATGCAGCAGCCAGAGGGTTATGCAGTAAGTGGAAAGGAGAAGCTTGTATGCAAGCTGAAAAAGAGTCTTTATGGGCTCAAACAGGCACCAAGAGAATGGTATCATAAATTTGATACATTCATGAAATCACAGAAATTCAGGAGAAGTGACATAGATCACTGCTTGTACACCAAGAAAGCTTTGGATGGCAGTCTATTGATCCTCATCTTGTATGTTGATGATATGTTGATTACCGGGAAATCTCGTAAAGAGATGGATGCCTTGAAGCAGAGGCTGCATCAAACCTTTGATATGAAGGATTTGGGTGATGCAAATCACATCTTGGGTATGCGGATACTTCGGGACAGAAATCAGCATGTGTTGTATTTGTCTCAGAAGGAATACATTGGCGAAGTCTTGCAGAGGTTCAATATGGACGGGGGGAAGAAGACTAGTACTCCTTTGCCTCCATATGTGAAACTCAGTGCTATGGACAGCCCACAGTCAGATAGAGACAGGGCTGATATGGCCAAGATTCCGTATGCTTCAGCTTGTGGCAGTCTCATGTATGCCATGGTTGCTACTAGGCCGGACATTGCATTTGCAGTGGGAGTGGTTTCTAGATACATGGCCAACCCTGGCAAGAAGCATTGGGAAGCAGTGAAAGGTGTCATGAGATACCTGAAGGGCACACAGGATATGTGAATTTGCTTTGGCAAACAGGATGCATTAGTGCGTGGTTACACGGATTCGGATTATGCCGGTCATCCAGATAACCGGAAGTCTACTACCGGTTATGTATTTACATTCACAGGAGGTGCTGTGTCATGGATATCCAGGATGCAGAAGTGCACTGCCTTATCTACTACAGAGGCCGAGTATATTGCAGCCACAGAGGCTTGCAAGGAGGCATTATGGCTATCTCGGTTAGTGGTTGATTTGGGTTATACAGGGGATATTCCATTGTTGCATTGTGACAGTCAGAGTGCCATCCAGTTGGCAAAGAACCCTGTCTTTCATGCAAAGACGAAGCATGTGGATGTGAAGTATCACTTCATCAGAGAGGTGATAGAGAACAAGCAAATTCAGCTTGTTAAGATTCATACGGATGACAACCCGGCTGATCTGTTGACGAAGAGTTTGCCTCCGGAGCGGTTTGCTCATTGCAGACACTTGATGGGCATTGGATGAGGCCAGTTTCAGCCTTGATATGGCCTTGTATATTATCATGTACATGCTGATTTTTTCTTTTCCTTTACTTAAGGGCACTTTGCCTTTAAGTGGGAGGTTGTTGGGGTAAAGGCGTTATGCCCACCCTTATAGTGTGTACAAGCCCATAAGTTATAGTACATAGTACACTTAGTACTTTTAATGTACTAAGTGCACTATGTGTACTAGTGCAATATACATGTGTGATAGGGGAGTCACACACTCATGCCTCATGAGTTGACTTATCCCCACAACTCTCTCTCTCTCTCTCTCTCCCTTGTGTTTCTCTGTGTATGTCTCCCACATGACCTAACCCTAATTTCTCCTTCTCCCATCACTTTGCTCCTTACTGGTAGCCTCCTGGCATCTTCCTTCTGAAAACTGGAGTAATCACACACGATGGCTCAAAAAAGAATATAACAACCATCATATACCCTGTGAAACTCTGGTTGTCACAATGTGCAATTGCAACTCCTAGAAAACTACCTGTCACAACTTACAAACCTTACGAATCTGTAAGCACCTCTCACTCCATGTCATCCAATTGTGTTACATGCGGAAGATTAAGCCTTAGAGATGGAATCATTAACTCGGTTCCAGAAGAATTCAGCATTCTAAATTCAGATTGCACTTATGAGAGTGAATGAGAGAGACAAAGAGAGTGCACCAGATTTGGCCCCAAATATCCCTGTAAAGGGCCCCCACCGTGAAGGTGTGTTTGCTTTACTGTTGAATGCGTATGGACTGACATGTGGGCTGAGAATCAGCCCCAAAGACTGACCAATGGGTTCATGCAGGTCATCAGGGAAAGAAGCACAACTTGCCGCCTTCTTCTGTGCTGCTGTCTGCTGCTTGACAGCACCTGGATGCTTGCATTTTTCTCCAATTGACCTCATCCTTGCTGCATTTTTGCTACACAGCTGGTCAGCTGGTTCCTGGCTCTTCTTCCTTGCAATTTCAGGCCTGTGGGTAGCCCTAGGCATGCACGTGGGTAGTGGGTTCTTGCAGGAATGAGAGATGCCAAAGAGGAACTACGGAGCACTATTACATAGGAGCTAGAGGACAGGAGAAGCTTGGCCGACTCCATGTAGGCTTGGCCAACTTGTAAAGTACAAGCCTAGAAATCGTTATTGGCTTGCATGTTTCTGTGTGACCCTCTACTGCTAGGCACCTAAGCCTGGGCACCACCTATGGCTCTTTGCCCCTTTGATTGGGTTCGCTTTTGTGGGCTGACCCATGGCTCCTCTGTAAGATTCCTCCCCAGCCTCTCAAGATGTTCAGCATCTTCCCATGTAATCAAATCTCTCTTCAGAAATATGAAAGATCTTGTTTCTATCAGTTTTGGCCTAGAGAGAGAACAATCTTCTAGAGAGTGATAATTCAATTTTTAAATATTTTTGGATATAAAAATATCTCATCTTATTAAAATAAGTTTCCCTGAAACAGAAGTTCAAAAAGATTTTCAGAAGGTGCATTAGAAATTAAGTATAATCTGTTCAAGAGGCATTATCTTAGGAGTCAAGATTTTTTTGAAATTTTAAATTAAGGTTCCTATGGACCAATAAGATTCATCCAAATGTAGGGAGGAGATAAATAGAAGAATAAAAGAAAAATCTTTCAAAAATGAGTAAATACTCACATAAGATAAAGAGTTGACTAAGGACAAGGTTAATAGTTAAAAAAGAGATATTTAAGTAAAATGATGCATTTTTGACACCTCAGTATGGGAGAATTCTCCCCATGAAGGAGACGCCTATTTCACATGCTTGAATGAGTTTTAAACTCCCAAATAATGAGATATTTTTATCTCTCCTCTCTCCTGTTTCAACTAGATCCAAAAAGTAGACTACACTGACCCAAAAATGGTCAAAAATTGACCAAACGGATCTGAAAAATTCTAGAATCAGCTGGCTTGGTTAGAAGCTCACTTTTTCCTATAAATAGAAGCCTTCCCCTTTGTTGAAACTCAATAGTGTTTTGCACTATTACCCTACCTCTCCCAAGAGCTAAAAACTGTGAATTTTACTCATAATTCATTAGTTTTTGGTCTTCCCTCTTCCAAAAGATTGGTGGCCACTCTTGTTTCAAACAAGAGTAGAACCCTCAAACCATCAAGCCAAAGAAAAGCTCTCAAATTATCCATGTAAGCTGGAGATTCTTTTCTTTTCTATTTCTTTTATGGTTTTTTATGATTTTTGTCTTCTCTTAAAAGAAATGATGTTATGCCTCATTGAAAAAAGGCATTCCCCTCTCTTCTTTAGTAAATCCAACCATTCTTTATCCAAGATGAATGATTAATGGATAAAATCAAGTTTTTCATAATGTTTCTCTTAAATAAGTAAAAAAATATTTACTTTAGAATGATTTAAATACTCTTGGTAGACATCTAATTAATTTTAGAGACTTAAAAATTAAAAAATGGTCAACCATACAAAGGAGGTTATGGCCAAATTTTTAAAAAAATTAAAAATAAGTATTATCTTTTATTATTCTAAAAGAGTAATCCTTATGGTTTCTATATTCTCAAAAAGTCATTTTCTTGCATAAAAGATGCATTTTGATTAATTGTATTAAAAAAATTTATTTTTATTTTAAAAGTGTTACTTTTATCATATTGATTTTTATGCATAAAATAATGCATAAAAGATTTTTTTTAATTTTAAAAGAGTTACTTTCATCATATTGAATTCTATGCATAAAAGTATGCATAAAAGAATATTTTTTTATTATAAAAGTATTACTTAAGAATATTTTTTTATTATAAAAGTATTACTTTTATCATTATTGATTTCTATGCATAAAAGTATGCATAAAAGAATATTTTTTTATTATAAAAGTGTTACTTTTATCATTATTGATTTCTATGCATAAAAGTATGCTTAAAAGAATATTTTTTTTATTATAAAAGTGTTACTTTTATCATTATTGATTTCTATGCATAAATGTATGCATAAAAGAATATTTTTTTTATTATAAAAGTGTTACTTTTATCATTATTGATTTCTATGCATAAAAGAATATTTTTTTATTATGAAAGTGTTACTTTTATCATTATTGATATCTATGCATAACCAGCTTTATCACCCTGCTGCTTCCCATTCACACCATTCACTTGAGGGGGGTTTGTTGGTTATGTCTACTCCTGGCTAGTTCAAGTGTGAACCCAGCTTACTCAGAGGCACTTTTTCCCTGTGACTGGACACAAGTTTTTTCCCCGTGTGAACACACTCACATGTGTTGGGCACTTTGTCCTAGGCCTTTTTT
Organism: Cibotium barometz; assembly: GCF_041138505.1. Lineage (NCBI taxonomy): Eukaryota > Viridiplantae > Streptophyta > Polypodiopsida > Cyatheales > Cibotiaceae > Cibotium > Cibotium barometz. The sequence goes on along the minus strand of NC_141096.1, from coordinate 24,583,850 downwards.
AGTACTCACTTGTACTTTCATTTCATATCATTATTGAGTACATCTTTTCCAGCACTCACGTTTCTCTGTGCTTGAGGTTGTGTGTGTATGTGTGTGCAGGCTAGCTTCCCTCCTACCCAACAATTTATACATATCTAATCCCCCCTTGGGATCAAGTCATAGGCAGTCGGTAGAAGGTCTAAAGTCAATCTTTTCGTCAGCTCGAAGGTCTCAAAAGTTGTACACGACATTATCATCTTTTTGTACCATATAATACATTGAACACACAACTCACCTCTCTCTTCTCTGTCTAATCATCATTAAGGTTTGCATCATTGTTCTTTATATCACTTAGGGCTGAGGATCAAGTAAGCAAGGCTTCCGCGCAACATTGGTATCAAAGCATTCAAGCTCAGCCCTCGAAGTTGTCCAGGAAGGTGCACAAAATCCATAGCAAAATACAACCAAGGTAGCATAATGAGGTGGTTTGCAGCAAGCAAAGCCAGGGGAAAGCATTCTCTGGGAGTGTGTGCTAAAAGGAGGACACCAGTTAACTCTCAGATCAGTTCTCGACGCAAAGCCATAGGCACGATCATTCTCGATAAGAGATCATAGCTATGTTCAGGGAAAGGGATTGCAGGCAAAGAAATAAAGTGGAACAGATGCACAGTTCTTCAACCAGCCTTAAAGCGGAATTTGAGAAGTAGCAAGGTGTTCACCGAGTCCGAGTCCGAGTCCGAGTCCGAGTCCGAGTCCGAGTCCGAGTCCGAGTCCGAGTCCGAGTCCGAGTCCGAGTCCGAGTCCGAGTCCGAGTCCGAGTCCGAGTCCGAGTCCGAGTCCGAGTCCGAGTCCGAGTCCGAGTCCGAGTCCGAGTCCGAGTCCGAGTCCGAGTCCGAGTCCGAGTCCGAGTCCGAGTCCGAGTCCGAGTCCGAGTCAGTAGTCTAGGGAGTAAGGAATACCAAATTTCCAAACTGTCATCAAGTTTAGCAAGAGGGGATGTGTAACTATCTGGCCCACCTAGCTCTATTTCACATGATGAAACCCATGCCCGAACACCAAACAGGTGGAAGAATACATGGGGACAAGATCCATAAGGTTTGATTCAGAAAAAGCACCATTCTTGGTAAAAAGCAAAAAGTCAAACAGGGTTGACCGTGAGCCAAGGGCACCATTGAAAAGAGGAGACTCAACCGGACCAAAAAGCTAAAAGCTGCCTTTTCAAAAAGCAAGGCCCTAAAGCTAGAAAAGAAAAACAAGACCTTTGACTAAAGTTGAGTAATATTTTACTATTAGAAAGACCAAAAGAAAAGTAAAAGACAAAAGCAAAGCAAAAACATCACTTTTTGGCAAAAAGTAAGACTTCCCAAAGTATAAAAGAAGCATGAGCCTCTTTTGAGCATCAAGTTGAAGAAGAATCTATTCATCGCATTGCCATCTTCGTTGAAGCGTGGAGATCATCTTCTCCATCATCATCATCTATCATGGAGTTTTTCATCGCTGCCCATTGATTTCAGAGCGCCTCCATCGGTTGTAGTGCCACGTCATCACATATCCGTAAGACTACGGATCTGTACAGCTATACAGACATGTACGGAGCTATACAGACCCCCCTCCCCAAAAAAACCCTAAAATTTTCAAAAACCCTAAAATTGCTCCCAAAACCCTAAAAACTACTTTTTGGAGGTTTTTATCGCTTGAAAACCATTAGAAGAGGTTTTATATTAGTTTTCTTGACAGAAAGAACTTTTCCATGGTTTCCTTCATCGACAAGGCTGTAGGAGTTGTGGATATTATTCATGGGATGAGCAAGTGATACTTGAACTTGAACTTGGATTTGGGCTAGAATTTGAATTGGAACGTGGACTTGGATTTGGCTTGGAACTAGAACTTGGATCTAGAACTTGGACTTGGATTTGGATTGGAACTAAAACTTGGATTTGGACTTGGAGTTGGACTGGATTTGGATCTGGATATTGGATCTGGTACTAGCCCAGTGAGAGATTCTTGTGGGTCATCCCCATGGTATGCTCGGCATCAGAGATTTTGTGCCTCGACATCGAAATCAACTTGGATATCCTACATCGACATATTTGTTTGTTTTGTATTCATTGATTGTATTGATCCTGGCCAACATGCCCGTGGATTACTCTTGAAATAAAATCCTAAAAAGGGGGTGGAGCGTGTTCCCCACTCAGTGTGGTGTACTGTGTGAAACCCCTATACCCCTTTCTCTCTCCCTCTTCTCTCTCTCTATCTATATCTCTTGGATACGTGGTTGAGTTTGTCACTACACGCCCCGTTGGGCTTACAGGATGAAACGTGCACAGCCGTAGACATGGATAACCTCATCATTAGTCTCAGATTCGGCAATGTATTAGGGGAGATTTAAAGCCAATTTTGCAGCCCAACAGACTCCCGAAGTGCCCCAAGACATACACCCATATATGGGACACCTTTTGGGCACCATTTGGACACAAAAGATGACTTTTGGGCGATGTTATGCGGGCTAAAAAGGCAAAACCGACTGGATTATAATTTTCCTCTTCTCCCTATAAATAGCCAATCTCTCATTTGTACATATCATCTAATCCCCCTTTGGGATAAGGTCATAGGCAATCAATAGAAGGTCTAAAGTCAACCTTTTGGTCAAGCCAAAGGGCCCAGAAGTTATACAAGACATCATCAGCTTTTTGTACAATATAATACATTGAACACACAGCTCATCTCTCTCTCTCTTCTCTGTCTCATCATTGTTCTTTATCAAGCTTAGGGCTGAGGATCAAGTAAGCAAGGCTCCCGCACATGCAACAACACGCCAACCCAACTAGCCTAATAGATCTGTCCAATCAATCCAATCGGCCCCTACAAAATGTACAACCAATGTACAGACAATCAGCCCAACAAACTATATGACCAGTTCAGAGCTGTACAGTCAGCCCATAGCTCTACGACCAGATTTTCTCTGCCTTCTGCCACCTGTCTGCAGCCCTGCTGTTGTATGGCCAGTCTTTAATCAGCCTACAGAAACCCTATACCTGTAGGCCAGATCTGAAGCGTGCTGGCCTAGGTTATGGTGGGTGGAAGACCATCATGGTGGAGATGACAGGCACAGACAAAAAGCGAGAGAGAGAGGGATGTGTGACAAGCTCAAGTTATGAAAGAGAGATTGCACGACTCAATGTTTTGATTGGATGATTGAAAAAATGAAGTACAAGCCCTTGTTATATAGGCCTTTCTCACACCAAACCGTTTGACCCTTATTTAATTCATGCTTATCCACCCTCCTAAGAGGTGGTTCAGACGCAGACACAAACTACCAGCTTTTTAAGGGGCTGTTCACACATTGTTACACACATAGAAGCTCTGAATTATACCAACAATCCCCCCTTCAAAGCCAAGATGGTGAGACCCCAATGCAAAGAAGATGCTACCACCTACCCCATCCACCCTACCTAAGAGCTAGACTCACCATCTGCACCTCCCATGGTTGTTTCTCATATCAAGCACTTAGTCACCCCCTGGCTCCTAACTGGGATAAGAGAAACATGAAGCCTTTTATAAACCAAGGCACACAAAAGAACATAGATACAAGCAGGTTTTCGAGGAACTGCCCAGGGCAGAGAATCCTTATTGACTCAAACACATAGTAGGGTAAGGGACTAAAATGCCCACTCTTAGTCTCCCTCGTCAAGGGCTTTTGGTGCATAGATTTCTTCTACTTTCTCCTCTTCGGCTCATTCCTCCTAGTCCTTTGCAACAAGGTTAGCATGGTGCTTGGCTTGCTCTTTCTCCATCTTCTTGAAGCAATTGGACTCCGTGTGCCCCATCCTCTTGCAATATGTGCACTGTATCTCCCTGTTATTCTTCCAATTATGTGCTTCCACAAAGGCTTTGTCATAGTCAGTACTGCTACAGGCTTGCTGGTCTTCTTTGATTCTTCTATCCTTCTTGAGGAGCAAGGCATGTCGCGTGCCACGCGTCAGTGTTACCAGGCATTTTTGAAATGGCAAGTATGAAATGGGTTTCGTACGTTTTGAAACGTTTCCTAAAAGGTAAGAAACGGGTCCAAAAATGTTTCAAACAAAATAGAAAAACTATGTATATTTTTAACTTGGAATATACCCCCCAAAAAAATGTATTTAGCCCTATGACATAACTTATAAGAGACCACACTGAATCCATTTCAATAAACAAACAAAATACATGTAAGGTATCACAAATAACGCTTGATCATTGGGCCACTACCCACTACCAAGAAAAAGCTTCATACATCATTAATAGTGATCACTTAACAAAAATCCCCCGTAAGTTGTAACCACTATCCTTGCCACCGATGCATCTATGGCACAAATGAACATTGTGCCGTTGCAAGAGGACACAAGAATGTTGTACACATTTCTCTTCCACACATCTATCCATCCATCACAAAGCCAAATACAACCATACTTTGCCCAAGTGGCCTTGGGAGGCTCCGTCTGTTGGTCATGTCCACTCCCGGCTAGTTCAGGTGTGAACCCAGCTTACTCACGGGCACTTTTTCCCTGTGACTGGACATAGGTTTTTTCCCGTGTGAACACACTTACGTGTGTTGGGCACTTTGTCCTAGGCCTTTTTTAGTACTCACTTGTACTTTCATTTCATATCATTATTGAGTACATCTTTTCCAGCACTAACGTTTCTCTGTGCTTGAGGTTGTGTGCGTGTGTGTGTGTGTGTGTGTGTGTGTGTGTGTGTGTGTGTGCGCGTGCAAGCTAGCTTCCCTCCTACCCAACATTGGTATCAGAGCCTAGTTAGGGTTATGGTTAGGGTTAGGGTTACATCCTGTTGCTCCCAAACATTAGGGTTAGGGTTTGCCCCTTGCTGCAGCCTATTGCACACTTTAGACACCACACACTCTCTCTAGATCTGCGTGTACTCTGCTCCGTACAGGTGTGCCCACGATCGTACGCCCTCTGTGTGCGCTGCCACTGCCACTCAGCTCTGCGCCGCTCTGTGTGCGCCGCCGCTACCGCCACTCAGCGCCGTCGCCGTCGACTGTACGAGCGCCGCCCGTCGCACTCATTGCCCTGTGCCGCCTTGTACCAGAGCCGTCGCTGTCGACTGTACGAGCGCCGCTCGTCGATTGTACCAGTGCTGACCACTGACCTGCGCCGCGCGATCGTACAAGCACCGCTGCCGTTGTACTGCGCCGCCCTGCCTTCGCCTTTTGTACCTGCTGCCCGAGTGTGGCCGCCTGACTGTACCGGCCCGACCTGTAGCTACCCAACATTGGCTGTACCTGCCCGATCTGTACCTACCCAACATCTCCACCCACCAGCACACTACAAAATTTGGGGCATTTGAAGTTTTTCAAAAATTTCAGCCCACAGGTTTACAGATCTGCAAGGTTTGAGGGATTTACAAATTTTTGACCTGAAATTGAACATTTTACATGTTGAAATTTGGGGCTTTTCACCATTGAGCCTGCAATTGCAACATTGGCACACATTGGCATTGATTTCAGTAGATTTGGTGCATAATTGCACAAGAGATTTGGGGATTTTGCAGAAATTGGCACTATTTTGCACAAATTGACTCGATTTTGTAGAAATTGGCACTATTTGCAGGCAATTTTGGGTATTACAGGCACATTTGGTTGGCATTGGAGCATTTTCCCCAAATTCTTGGGTATTACAGGCACATTTGGTTGGCATTGGGGCATTTCCCCAATTTTTGGGCATTGCAGCACTTACAGGTGACAATCGCATTAGCAGATTTACAGGTGCAGATCCGGTTGAGATGTGGTCTAATTGGTTGCCTAAAAATTAGGGCTTTTCTACATTGAGCCCATCTTTGGAGCATTCGATCAATTTACATTTGATCTGCTAGGCATTGAGCACTTGCAGCTCTTAGAGGTGTTATTTGATTGTGTTTTTCACGGCACACATATACATTTGTGGTTTGCTGCAATATATGTATACCATTGTGGACACTTTGACAGATTTGCATCATCGTGCAATACACTTGCAGATTTGGGACATGCATATGAATTTCTCGTGGTGAAGGAGTTCCCTTTCAGTCCATTGGTTATCCTGCTATTTATCTCCCGCATTCTTACGGTTTTGCTGGACATTGCATACTCGTGGTGACTTGTGACAGATTTGCTGTCCTATCATGGCCAACAGTAATAATGACCTCTTTGGAACGCTATCTCAAGAGGACAAGCTCAATGGAGACAACTACCCTATGTGGGCTTATATGATGCGTCATGTTTTGGTTGCCAAAAATGTATGGTTAAATGTGGATGGCACTGAGGAGCGTCCTCTTACACCTGCTCCAGCGGAAGGTGAAGTGATTCCCGCTCATCCTCCTGCAAGACCACCTCCTCGTCTTCCTCCTACTCAGCAACAGGGTACTTGGGATGCTAGGGATGCTCAGGCCCATGCATTGATTGCTCTCTCGTGCCGCAGGCATATCATTCCGCACATTCGATCTTGCACCACTGCAAAGGGTGCTTGGGATACCTTGGCGGCATTGTATTCAGGTCGCAATGAGGCTCGTGTAGCTTATCTTCGGGGCAAGCTTGAGACTGACCGCATGCTTGAAGGTGACTCTATCGATCAGTACCTTACGCATGTGAAGGACCTACGAGAGCAGCTCATTAACATTGATGAGGTTTTGACAGATAGCTATCTTGTTCACACAATTTTGCGCAACTTGCCTGACTCTTATCAAACATTTGGCACCACTTTGCGGTTGTTGGCTGGCAATGCACCTAATGCGGTCACTTTTGACAACCTTGTGACTCTCTTGCTCAGTGAAGAGCAATCTCATTCCAACAAGAACAACATGATGTCTGTTGAATCAGCAATGGCTGCTCCTTTTCGTGGGAATAGATCTGGGCCTAAACCTAGCCCATTGAATCCTCCCAAGACAGAGGACAAGCCTGAAAAGAAAAACCGTTGTAACTATTGCATGAAAACAGGGCACACCATAGAGGAATGCACGAAGCGTATTGAGAGTGAAAAAAAGAAGCTGGCATCTTCTTCCACAGGTGCAGAACAGGCCAATTTGGCTACACATGTGTCAGCCTTGACACTTACATCTTCATTGCCTACAGAGATGTCTTCCGGTCCTTCCCCATAACATCGTACCCAAACATGCTCCAATGGGGACCAAACTTTGCAAGCGTGTGGGGGGATCCACACTCACACCCAATGCGGGAGATAGTTCTCATTGCCTTCTTCCATCAAGGAGTCCTGACAATGTGGAAGGACAATCCACATTGAATAAACAATTTCATCAACTCCCTCGTTGCCTCTTTCATGGCAACCTTCTACATCCCTGCCTGCACATATCCTTTCTTGAACACTGGAAGACTGGAAGACTTGGTTCTTTTGGGTCGAGGTGCCAAGCTAGAACCACCTGCAACATCACCTTCCACGGTATATTCCTCTCCGATAGTGCGAGTCCTCTTGGAGACACTTTTGACGTGCTTCAAGCTCTCCCAAATCGGGGATATCCTCGAGGGGGATACCTAGCTGCTTAGCCTTCCAAGCCTTTAGGCTATCATAGATTTCTTTTGGCACATGCTTACATGGCCCAATGCCAAAACCCTTTGTTTACGACAAATGTGCCTTCAGCCTAGTGGCACTGCCATGGTGCTTATCTGTACAAAAGTTGCATTTCCACTTTTCGAAGCTCGAGCCACCATATCTAGACTCGAAGGTGACATTGTTTCAAAGAGAATCACTTGTTCAAGGCATCCTACAAGGCAAGGATAAATGTAGATCCTTAGCCTTGCAAGTGCGACACAACATAAAGAAATCTCATTTTCTAGAAAATCAGAAAAGTCTCGGTCCTTGTAAAAACGCTCCAAATTCACCCTATATTGCCCAAGGCAGGTAGCCTTAGGCCTCCATAGAGCACGAGGAGGAAGATATGCAAGAAATATTGCGCACAGAGAAAAAAAACATTCTTTTCTGTGAGCTCTACAAAGAAAATGTACATAAAGCAAAAAAGAAAATTACCCCTCAAATAAACCTCCATAGGGCCCAAGGACACCAAGGAGCACATGGGGCTGCCACAAGCGCCTATCACTGGCTAGCTGGTACACACACCATCGAGCAACATGCAAGGAACCGCCTCTGGAAAACGCGCATGGAAAAAAACATACGAACCGATGGCGACGTTGTAGGGCATTATTAAAATCCATCTGCAAAAAAACACATTTCATATAGTACGAAACGTTTCATATGTTTCCACTAGGTACGAAACGCGTTTCTATGCAACACTGACGCACGTGCCATGGTTAAACCTCAACATGAACATCATCAATCCCTGATTAGGACAGCATCTAGGTCATCATAAGCAGTAGGAGCATTACCATAAGCAATTGCACCATCACTATCATCAGCATCACGATCAGGAGTACCATCATTATCAGCATCATCATCAGCACCATCATCATCTTTAGCATCATCACCATCATCAACGCCATCTCATGTCGCATGGAGGCATGGGACCCCTATTGGTTGCCTGTAGACAGTCTGTTGGCAGTCAACAAGAGCCCTAGCAATAGGGGGGGCAGTACCTTGTTAAAGACCAGCATTGTTTGGGCAGCATTAAACAATGAGCGCAATAGTTATGGCATTTAATGTAACTACTCTCTAATTTCTCGAGATTCATATTGTAATTTCTCTATTATCCATGGACACAGGTGTTGGACACTACATGTAGCCATGGAATGTTTATGGTTAAGCTTCCCATGTATGTGTATGCTAGCTGTATCTACGAGATCCTGGCTGCATAGAAGCATGTTAAGCATTTAATGGATCTTGGAGAACCAAATGTAATACATAATGCCATGGATATTTGATGGATCTTGGAGAGCCAAATACCATAGCCCTTGTAAATATCAAGTACATATAAATAGATGGGGTTTCTTCCAAAATATGTATTTAAATGCATACATTTGTGTGCATGGCTTATTTTTATTTGCGTGTATTGTTTTGTTTGCCTGGACAATGCTTGTATTTTATTGCATGAGAAGCTCATGGATCTGGGGATGCGTGGATTGCACCCATGGTTTAGTATGTTGCATAACATGTCTTCGATTAATTTGTACACAAGGAAAGAAAGGTACAAGGTAAAGTTTCTCGTCGCTATCTTGTGAAGTTCAAGAACTATTCACCGATGGATGCGAAGTAGATGGAGGAGGGTGACTTAGCATATTCACCTTAGGTATTGCAACTTTATCTTGATGCCTTTGAGTTGGAGCCGACTCTTGCTACGGCTCATTCAGGTTCAACAGAGCTGGGGTCTGGAGCATTGCCTAATGCTCAAGAGGGGGGTAGCACCTCCACTCCCTTGTTACAGACACGCTCAGTTGTCATCTAGGAGTCGCTTGGTGATATCTTTGTATTCACCCGAAGGTACTGAGGCTAACAGTACATCTGCTTATGGAACTTCTATGATATTGTGTACTAGTCACATGAGATGGTAATGTTGGGTATGGTTCACAGTCGGCCGCACCATGAACTATAATTGCAACTATGGATGGTTTTTGCCTTTCGAACTAAGGTATGACTGAAGAAGATTGGAACATTGATCTTTGTCATATGATTCTGGCTGTTCTTGACCGCAGGATTGGTCAATTGGAAATTGAGATGATGCTATTTGTGGAGTTGGTCTCCTTTGGAATGGCATGGTTTGGTTGAGCTCAAAGTCTGCAGCAACCTGAGCTAACACTTCAAGACTCTATGAAGGGCATAAGTCTTGCGAGCTCTCCTAGAGTTGGTTTGGTTCATGGATATATGGATCAAGCTCTATTTGTGCATGTATGCATTCTGAGGTATTATTGTATTCTGGTGCCATTGGATCCTGGTAACCTTGAGAATACATTGGGAATACTCTGGATTGTGTCGTGTGAGGCATGTATGTTGGTATGATACATCAAGTACTTTATTATGTTCATGGATGCACTACTAGCTGTGGCTCTTGCGGGATGGCCATGTACAGAGTGAGTAAAGCATTAAGAGGGACATATGTGGAAAGTACTTAGTGGATGTATTGTTTGGATGCATTGAGTGCTTTCATATGCTCATGTTTTACCACTACTTGTGGGTCCTACGGGATGCCCATGGGCACAAGGCTTGCGAGCAACCCTTAGACTGTTACTTTAGAGTAGGTAGAAATAATATTATTTTTGGAAGGATGCGTTTTGATATTAGCTTTTGTTTTTTTTTCGGAGAAAAGCAGGCTGAATCGAATCCTTGTTATAAAGCGAAGGGTGGCGGAATTCGACGTGTGGAGTCGTGTGGTGGTGTGGCGCTTCTCCTTGGCTAGCGGTCTGCCCTGCAGTATACACAGGCAAACAGGTGCAAACCTGCGCAAGGGAAAGATGGCTGGACTGCGTGGGTCTTTTTCCTACTCTTGTGAAAAGCTTCGCAGGCTGCAGGACAGGAGGCGCACAGGGCTGAGGAGGTTTTGAGAGAGAGAGAGAGAGAGAGAGAGAGAGAGAGAGAGAGAGAGAATTCAGCGGGCTGCACCCACATGTTTGCTCTTTCTTTGGGCGACTAGCGGGCTGCAGGAAGCGCAGGTGGGACTGCCTCTCTCTCTCCCATACAAACAGTTGGGCCAGCACATGTGGGCGTTTTGCTTTTTGACGACTGGGGGCTGCAAGCACAAGGTGGGACTGATCTCTCTCTCTCGCGCATGGAAGGTAGGACTGTGCACCTACTTTGGCTGAATAGGGATCGGGCAGCATATCCACGTGCTTTGGTTCTCTTAGAAAAGGGGAGCTCCTGGACAGTAGGTTGGAAGGAGGCACTCAGGGGTTGTCCATGTTCTTTGAGAGAAGTTGGCTACAATAGAACTACAGGAGAGCTGTAGCACTTTTGCTCCCCTTATTGGCTATTATCGGGCTGGCTTCAGGAAAACAGGACATTGGTTTTCGAGAGGAAACAGGACTTTAATTCCAGGAAACAGACCTATGGTTTATCGGATACAGGTCTTTGGTTTCAAGTGGATAAAAGTCTTTGGTTTCATGTGGAAAACATGTCTTTGGATTCATGTGAACAGGTTGTAGTTTTCTCGAGATTACATGCAAGCTATGGCTATAGGGAAGGACGTGTGGTATGGTACAACCCTACTGCTCTCTTGGAAAAAGGGTTGAGAGATCCATGTTAGAGATGGAGAAGACCTTTGGAAAGCAGGGAGGTGTTGTACAGGTGTGCCTTCTCTATGGTATGCCGTGCTATAATAACGAGAGTTCTCTTTTGGAAGTCCTGGGTGAAACTATAAGGGATCCTATTGGTGGAGGATTCCACAAGTTTGTACTTTGTACTCAAATTTGATCAAGTAAAGAAATACCGCAAGGGGCACCACTGTGTTTTGGGGCCAATCGGTGTCCGTGTAATTTTTGCAGGAGCACTCTAGCTCCCCCTGTTTGCTCTCCTTTTCCAGATCCTTAAAGGTGTTGAAGTGCTTTGTGTGCGAGTGTTTGTTTCACCGCCCGTCAAATTTTTGAAGGCCGGTTTCACACACTGATTACCATATTCATCAGCTTTTCTCCCCCTCGATGGCTTTGGTTTCTAAGGCAGATACTTTCCTGTGGCATTCTCGCTTCGGTCATGCACCCATTGCTACCTTACAGAAGTTCCATTCTAAGTAGATTGTCAATGGACTACCTCAGCTTAGGTCTCTCTCACACATCTACTCATCCTACATGATCGGCAAGCATCATCAAGATACATTTCCAGAGGAGGCCACTCATCGAGCAACCTGACGACTGGAACTTATACATGCAGATCTTGCAGGACCTATGGAGGTTGAGTCTCTTGGAGGGGCTCGATATTTTCTTGTGGATCATTTCACTCGCAAAGTCTAGGTATGTTTTCTGGCTCGCAAGTCGAATGCTTTTGCCAATTTCAAGACTTGGATCGCGATGGTGGAAAATCAGTCTAGGGGTAGAGTTTCATTCTCCAGACTGATAATGGTGGCGAGTTTGTATCATTTGATGACTTCCTTGCTTCGAAGGGCATTCACCGACAGACTACAGTTCCTTACACTCCTCAACGGAATGGAGTTGTGGAATGAAAGAGCCGGACCATCAAAGAGATGGTTCGTGCTTTGTTGAATCATGCAAGTCTCCCTCTTGCTTTCTGGGGTGAATGTTGGGTATGAGGGAAGAAGCCTGCACACACACACACACACACACACCAAATGCAAGAGAGAGCAGAACCTATGAAGCTCAAGAGTGCTGAAAAAGATGTACTCAATAATAATTATGAAAGTACAATGTGAGTACATAAAGTAGCCTAGGGCAAGGTGCCCAACACACATAAGTGTGTTCACACGGGGAAAAAACCTGTGTCCAATCACAGGAAAAAACTGCCCGTGAGTAAGCTGTGTTCACACCTGAACGAGCCGGGAGTGGTCATGACCAACAGACCCCCCTCAAGTGAATGGTGTGAACGGGGACAGGGTGTAGCAGACTACCCTGGAAGAGGCTGTAAGCTCAAAGCTTTGTGGAAAGCTTCAAACTTTTCCCTCGAAAGAGGCTTTGTAAACCCATTTGCTATATTGGCATGTGTAGACACATAAGCCAAGTCAATCTCTCCTGCATGGAGCCTTTCCCTGACATAATGATAGTGAACCTCAATATGCTTTGTGCGGGCATGAAATACTGGGTTTCGTGCAACTGCCAAAGCACTCTGACTGTCAGTGTAAATTGTGGTAGGGAACTGCTATCCAACACCAAGATCGGCTAGAAGGCGTCGTAGCCAAACACATTCCACAGTGGCTATAAAGGCTGCCCTGTATTCAGCTTCACAACTAGAAGTGGCCACTGTAGGGTGCTTCTTACTGAGCCATGAGATGCATGAGTCACCAAGAAGAAAACAATTACCACTGGTTGACACTCGCGTGTCATAGCAACCTGCCCAATCACTGTCTGTAAATGCAAGCAAGCATAGTGTAGAAGAACTACCATAAAACAAGGCAAAGTTTGCAGTGCCTTTAAGATAGCAAAAGACACGCTTACACGCTTGCCAATGCATAGTGCTCGGACAATGCATGAATCTGCTCAATTGAGAAACAGCATACTGTATGTCCAAATGCGTAGAGCATAAATAGATAAGGCATCCCACAGCTTGCTAATAGGTGGCAACATCAAAAGACTCACCAACATGCTCAAGTGACAGTTTTAGACCTGGTTCCATAGGAGTAGAAACACGTTTACAATCTGTCATGTGAAAACGCTCAAGGAGCTGCTCAACATATCTACATTGAGATAACATGATACCCCCCTCAAAAGGTATAAACTGTATGCCCAAATAGTAATGTAAATGCCCCATGTCTGTGACATCAAATGCATGCTGCAAATCAGCTTTAAATATCACCCTCTTCAAGGCCAGTGACAAGCATGTCATCCACATAAAGAATAAGGATGAGAACATTGTTCCCAATGTGGCGTACATAAAGTGTACTCTCAGCTGAACTATTCTAAAACCCTTTGGCAGTCAAGTATGTATGAATTTTGTGGTACCAAGCACGAGGGGCCTGTTTAAGACCATACAGTGCTTTATGTAAACGACATACTTTATTTTTTGCACCTTTTTTAACAAAGCCAGGAGGCTGAGACACATAAACTTCCTCCTACAAATCGCCATTCAAAAAAGCAGTTTTGACATCCAATTGATGTACATGCCACTGCTTGTGGGCAGCCAATGCAATAACAGTACGTGTGGTAGTCATACGTGAAGTGGGAACAAAGGTCTCCTCATAGTCAATGCCCTCACGTTGGGCATACCCTTTGGCAATCGAGCGAGCCTTATGGCGATCAACTAAACCATCAGGCTTACGCTTAAGTTTAAAAACCCATTTTGTGCCAATAGCACGCTTGCCCGAGGAAAAGTCACATAACTCCCAAGTACCATTTTTGTCAATGGAATCCAACTCCGAACGCATGGCTGCCACCCAATGGTCATCCTCCAATGCATCAACATGAGAAATGGGTTCCTCATTACAAGCGGTGACAACAAGAGCTGTATCACATAATGTGAAGATGCATGGCGACAAGCAACACATGTACGACCTGGCATAAATGTAGACTGTTTGTGCTATCACGCAAAGTGTCAACCAACCATCTAGGAATAGTTTTTGACTTCCTAGTATCTGCATCTTCCTCTGCCAATCCATCACCCAAGGTATCTTGATCAATCTGAGGCATTTCAGGATCAATTTGGGGCAAGTTCAGCTGCTGATTTTGCTGGTTTTCAACAGGCATAGGTGTTACCATATTATAGTAGTGATGTGTGTGAACACACTTAGGACCGCCGGGGCACTTTTTCCCTCACTAGGAGGTTTTTTCCCCCGTGCATTGTATATACGCCCATTATCTTCTAGGGCTTATCATCTTTCATTTTTGGCACTCATAATACACTACTGTGTTGTGCTCAAGCTTCCTCATCTTCTTGAAGTTGTGTGTGCATTCCTGCAACCCTAATTCCAACAATTGGTATCAGAGCAGGCTTCCTCCTCCCGGGCAGCATCACCGGCACCTGCCGCTTCATCTCCTCCGATTGCGACGAGGTTTCACGAGCGTCTGCAGGTTAGTATATGCCGTGGGAGAGCCCGAAGGACTTGGTCATTTCAGAATTTTGATCTGAAGTCATTTCGCCCTCCGTTTTTGCATTCCAAGTACTGCGCAGGCAAAATCGTCCTACTGTGCAGATTTTCTGTCAAGATTAAACTCTGCAGGACAGGTGCCCATTCGTCTGTTTTGGGCTGTGCTGCATAGCACAGGTCGATTTTATACAGGTTTACCTCTTACAGACAGCATTTACATCTAGTAGTACAGTCATTGGCCATGGCTGACAACAATGATGTGTTCCGCATGTTGGCTGCTGAGGATAAGTTGGATGGCACCAACTATCCATTGTGGGCATATATGATGCGACATGTATTGGTAGCAAAGGGGTTATGGAACATTGTGCAGGGTATTGATGCACGTCCTATTGTGGCTGGGAATGCTGCAAACACATCAGAAACAGGTACTGTTGATGATGGTGCAGGCACAAGTGCTGTAGCAGCTGTTCGAGAACCACCACTTTCAGCAGAGCAGATTCGTTGGGATGGTAGAGATGCGCAGGCTCATGCCTTGATTGCGCTGTCTGTCAAACGTACCATTATCCCACATATTCGCTCCTGCAGGACTTCTAAGGATGCTTGGGATGTACTTGCCACATTGTATCAGGCAAGAAATGAGGCTCGTGTTGCTTACCTCCGAAAACAATTGGAGAGTGAGCATATGAACGAAGGTGATTCTATGGATAGCTTTTTGACAAAGATCAAGGATTTCAAAGAGCAGCTCATTTCTGCAGATGAAATCCTGTCAGACAGTTCACTTGTGCAGACTGTTTTGAATGGTCTACCAGATTCTTATCAGGGTTTTGCTTCCACTCTTCGCTTGATGATGAAAGGCAATCCCAATGCCTTATCATTTGAGGAGTTAGTTTCTGTTTTGTTGCAAGAAGACCAGTCAAGGCAAAACAGGAATATTATGCGTGTCGCAGATCAAGCTTTCGTTGCTAGTCAGAGAAGCGGGAAAGGTAAAGCAGGCTTTTCTTCTAGTAAGCAGAAATCTGCAAATGCTGCGCAACCAAAGAAGGAAGACAAAGATGAGAAGAAGGGTGACAAACAGAAGACATTTTGCAAGTACTGTAAGGGAAATGATCATGTCATCAAAGCGTGTCCTAAGCTGGCTGCGAAAGAGGCTAAGAAGAAAGAGGCTGGTATGGCTGTTGCAGATGCCTCTCCTTCTAACAATGAATCTGCTAATGTTGTGCTAGATACAGAATGGGCATTCAATGCGCAGTGCAGTTATGACCCATCTTTGCATGACACATGTATGTCTGCAGTAGATTCAGATGTATGGTACTTTGACAGTGGTGCCACTAAGCATATCACCTCGCAGCGCAGTTTATTCACTTTCCTTGAGTCTGCTCCCACAGGGAATACTGTCACTTGTGCCAATAACTCCTCTTATCCCGTTGAAGGAGTTGGACAGATTGTGCTGAATGTTGCAAATGGCAACACCTTTACACTTTTTGATGCATTGTATGTGCCAGGGATCAAAAAGAATCTGCTGTCAGTCTCCGCATTTGCCAAAACAGGTTTGGTTGTAAAATTTGTGGATGACAGATGTACTGTTCATGATCTCTCTTGTGGTGACATCATTGTAGCATCTGGTTCACTATGTCGAGGGCTGTATAAGCTCAATATGGATGGCAAATGTGTAGAGGATTCAGCATGTGCTATTATGGATACGCAGGCTATTTCAAATGCAAAACTGTGGCATGCACGTTTTGGTCATCTGAATTTTGCAAGTTTGCTGCGCCTGCAGAAATCTGAAATGGTGTCTTCTTTGCCTAAGCTTGAGGCACCTGTCAAGCATGTTTGTGAGGGCTGCATATTGGGTAAAATGCAGCGTGCTTCCTTTCCCAAAGATGGATCAGTGAGAGCTGAACGCAGATTGCAGCTTGTTCACAGTGATGTTTGTGGTCCCATGCAAACTCCATCATTTGGAAACTACCTTTACTTCGTGACTTTCATTGATGATTTTACCAGGCATGCATGGGTATATCCTTTGAAGGCAAAGTCCGAAGTGTTTTTGTGCTTCAAACAGTTTTTGGTTATGGCTGAAAATGTGTCAGAAAGTAAGATGGGCACCCTCCGTTCAGATCGAGGGGGGGAGTATATGTCTTCAGAATTTAATGCATTTCTGGCTGAGCGTGGGATAAAACACCAATGTACAGTGCCGTATACACCACAGCAAAATGGTGTGGCTGAGAGAAAAAACAGGTCTCTCATGGAAATGGCAAGATGTATGGTTAAGAGTCAAAGTCTACCACATGGTTTTTGGCTTGAGGCTGTCATGTGTGCCACTTATGTACTAAACAGGTGTCCCACCAAAGCATTACAGGTTGTCACTCCATATGAGGCTTGGCATAGCCGCAAGCCATCTGTTGGCCATTTACGTGTTTTTGGTTGCCTGGCATATGCATTAGTGCCTGTGCAACATCGCAGAAAATTGGATGACAAAGCTGTCAAATGTATTTTTGTTGGATATAGTGCTGAGAGCAAAGGCTATCGTTTGTATCATCCACAGACAAAGCGCATTTTGGTTAGCCGTGATGTTGTATTTGTGGAAGATGCAGTTCAGCCCTTGGTTTCATGTACTAAGGAGACAAATATCAGCTCACGTGATGTCTATGATACATTGTTGCCTCTTTTCAGTGGTGCACAGTCAAGTGCAATACCTCATGAGGCAGTTTTTCAGCCTATGCAGGTTTTAAATGATGGCACAGATCAGCCTATATCTGATGCAGATGTGCATGATGCACTTGAGGATGAGAGACAAGAGATTGAGGGCTCTAGGAATATGCCTAGATGGCTGGTGCAGACTTTGCGTGACAGCAAGTTGGATGCCCCTTTGTCTAGTCGCACTCGTTCTGGCTCTCATGGTGCCTCTTATGCGTCAGATTGTTATGCATTGGCTGTTTCTAGTATGTGCGATGAAAGTGAGCCTGTTTCATTTGATGAGGCACAAAGTTCAGAAAATTGGATGGCTGCTATGCAAGCAGAATACGATGCTATTATGAAGAATGGTACATGGTCTTTATGTGACTTGCCCCCTGGCAAGAAGGCCATTGGCACTAAGTGGGTATACAAATTGAAGCGTAAGCCTGATGGCACAGTGGATCGCCATAAGGCTAGGCTTGTTGCAAAAGGTTATGCTCAAGAAAAGGGCATTGATTTTGATGAGACTTTTGCTCCCACATGTCGTATGACCACTGTTCGTAGCATCTGTGCATTAGCAGCTCATAATGGTTGGAATGTACATCAGCTGGACATAAAGACTGCGTTCTTAAATGGAGATTTGCATGAGGAGGTGTATGTATCGCAGCCTCGTGGTTTTGTTCAAAGAGGGCAGGAAAACAAAGTGTGCAGGTTAAAAAAGGCTTTATATGGTTTAAAGCAAGCTCCACGAGCTTGGTATGAAAAAATACATGCATATTTGACTGCACATGGGTTTCAGAATAGTCCAACAGAAAGCACTTTGTATGCTAAACGTGTGGATGGTGTACATCTAATCATTGCTCTCTATGTCGATGACATGCTGCTCACAGGACCAAATGAGAGTCATATTGCTGATTTTAAGGCTGATTTGAATGCCTCTTTTGAGATGTCAGATTTGGGGCATTTGCATCATTATTTGGGGATACAATTTAAGCAGTGTGATGGAGGTATTGCTTTGTGTCAGACAAAGTATATTGAAACATTGTTGCGGAGATTTGGCCTTGAAGACTGCAAGCCTATTGCTACTCCAATGGAGACAGGTTTGAAGTTGAGTCTTCATGATGCTGGAGATCACTTTGATGTCACACTCTATCAGACAGCTGTTGGTTGCCTCATTTATGTATGCATTACGAGGCCAGACATTCAGTTTGCAGTCTCACAGGTGAGCAGATTTATGCATAGCCCAGGCATTAAGCATTGGCAGGCAGTGAAGCGTATCTTTCGCTATTTGAGTGATACTCGGCATCTTGGGTTGTTTTATCCCAAGGGGGGATCATTGCCGCCAGATTTACATGTTTTTTCAGATTCTGACTGGGCTGGTTGTTATGACACACGCGTGTCCACGAGTGGTTTTTGCTTCATGCTTGGAAGCTCATGCATATCATGGTTGAGCAAGAAGCAGCCTACTGTGGCCACTTCTAGTTGTGAAGCTGAGTACAGGGCAGCTTTCACAGCTACGGTTGAGTGTGTGTGGCTCAGACGCCTTATGGCTGATTTGGGTGTTGGGCAGCCATCTGCGACCACCATCTTCACTGACAGTCAGAGCGCATTGGCAGTTGCGCGGAACCCAGTGTTCCATGCTCGTACGAAGCACATTGAGGTGCACTACCATTATGTCAGGGAGAGACTCTCTGCAGGAGAGATCAGTTTGGCTTATGTGCCAACACAGGATAACCTTGCAGACCTTTTCACAAAGGCTCTGCCTCGTGAGAAGTTCGAAGCTTTTCGCAAAGCTTTGGGCTTACTCCCTTTTGTGGATTCGTCCACATAGCTAGACACTTCCCTATACATGAGTGCTAGCTCTTGTTCACCGCATCACTCCAGGGGGGATTTGTTACCATATTATAGTAGTGATGTGTGTGAACACACTTAGGACCGCCGGGGCACTTTTTCCCTCACTAGGAGGTTTTTTCCCCCGTGCATTGTATATACGCCCATTATCTTCTAGGGCTTATCATCTTTCATTTTTGGCACTCATAATACACTACTGTGTTGTGCTCAAGCTTCCTCATCTTCTTGAAGTTGTGTGTGCATTCCTGCAACCCTAATTCCAACAATAGGTGGCTGTAAATGAGCTGAAACCAGCTCTACATTGTCCACATTTGAATTGAATAAAGGCAACAAAGTATCAAAGACATCTTCCGGCCCAATAGACGGCTGTTTGGTACATGAGACAAGTGGTTAAGATGCATATTCATCAAAGATAACATCTCTTGACACAATAGCTCTCGCAAATCCTTGATGCGGGTAAGGAACTTGTCCATTGAATCACCCTCATCCATATGCTCAAACTCAATCTTCTTGCGAAGATAGGCAACACGGGCCTCATTGCGAACCTGATACAAAGAAGCAAGTACATCCCATGCACCCTTAGAAGAAGTGCATGAACGAATGTGCGATATAACCTGCCTTCTGCATGAAAGGGCAATCAAAGCATGTGCCTAAGCATCCTTGGCATCCCATCTGAGCTGTTCTGGAGTGGGTGGCAAAGGTGCAGAAGATGTAGCACCACCTGAAGATACATCATCACCTGCATCAATGGTTTCTGAAGTACTTGCTGCTCGTGCAGGAGCAATGGGCTTGACATCAGCCCCTGATACATAAACCCACAAATTCTTTGCAACAAGTACATGTTTCATCATGTATGCCCACATAGGATAGTTGGTGCCTTCCAGCTTCTCCTCAACAGAAAGCATACCAAATAAATCACCAGTGTTCCCAGACATGGCGGTCACAAGTGTGTTCAAACAAGTAGTAATACTACAATAATGCTATAACACCCAAAAAATTTGGGAGAAATGCCCCAATGTCAACTAAATCTGCCTGTAACACCCAGAATGCCTGCAAATGCTGTAAAGAACCTGCAAATTGTGTCAATTTTTGCAAAATCCCCAAATTTCAGTGCAATTACGCACCGAATCAAACAAAATCAGTGCCAATGTGTGTCAATTTTGCAATTTTGAGCTCAAGGATGAAAAGCCCCAAAATTAATGCACCCAATTTGCTAATAGTTGATAGCAATTTCTGAAATTTTAAAAGAAATTAACAGAATAGCAAATTGATAACTGTTTACTACTGGCACTGAGTTCGAGGAGAGGGGCGGCGCACAGCACAGGTCAGGGCAGCATCAGATCTAGGCATCGTACGATACAGGGCGTCAGAGCTGGGAGGCATACGGCGCAAGTACAATCGGTGCAGAGCCGTACTGGCGGCGCAGGACAAATCTAGCGTCGGCATTGGAAGCGACGGCGCCGACAAAACTACACACAAGCATAGATCTGGCAGGCGGCGATGGTAGCGGCGGCAGCGAACAGTGGCAGCGGCGCACAGGGGCAGTGGCGAATCTGGAGGCACATGATAGGGCGGCGGCAGATCTGAAGACGCAGGACAGGGCGGCGGTGGCGTGCAGCTGAGGGCGGCGGCGGCTGAGGGCGGCGGCGGCTGAGGGCGGCGGCCTGTAGAGGCAGCTGAGGGCAAAACCCTAACCCTAAACAGCAAAGCCCTTTTCAGCAAAACCCTAACCCTAATCGGCAAAACCCTAACCCTAACGCGCTCAGATACCAATGTTGGGTATGAGGGAAGAAGCCTGCACACACACACACACACACACACACACACACACACACACACACACACCAAATGCAAGAGAGAGCAGAACCTATGAAGCTCAAGAGTACTGGAAAAGATGTACTCAATAATAATTATGAAAGTACAATGTGAGTACATAAAGTAGCCTAGGGCAAGGTGCCCAACACACATAAGTGTGTTCACACAAGGAAAAAACCTGTGTCCAGTCACAGCAAAAAAGTGCCCGTGAGTAAGTTGTGCTCACACCTAAACTAGCCGGGAGTGGTCATGACCAACACTAAAGCCGTGGCTACCTTAGTTTATCTCATTAACCGCTCTCTCACTAAAGCGGTTGAGGGGATGACTCCGGAGGAGGCTTTTACAGGACACAAGCCTTTTGTTTCTCATCTACGTGTTTTCAGTTGTGTTGCTTATGTGGATGTCCCGGATAAGAAAAGGACCACACTCGCACCGAAGTCGAAGAGGATGATCTTCACAGGCTACAGTATGAGCTCAAAAGGGTACCGCTTTTGGGATCCAAATGCTCGGTTTGATGAGAGCTTGCTATTGGAGGCAGTGTCCCAAGCGGAAAACCGAGAAGGGTGAAGATTCCTCAGCAGCAATCATGAAGACTCCAGCTTTTGTGCACTTGGAGGTGATGGACACCGATGTTTCATTTTCTTCCCGTTCAAATTTACACGATCTCTGCAGGTATTCTGGTCACATTCTTACTGGGGATACATCCACTATCCCAGTTCACAGTGAGGGCAGGTTGGAGATAGTTCCCGATGGCAGAGGGGGGAAGCATTCCTCCCAGGTGTTGTATGTTCCATCACTTGGTTTTCATCTGTTGTCACTGCATCAGGTTTGCAAGACTGGCGTACGGGTAGAGTTTGATGAGCATTTTGTTGCTCTCCGGGACAAGGCAACAGGCCAAGTAGTTTGGGAAGGCGGAGTGGAGAATGGAGTTTACAAGCTTTCAGCACTCTCTCTCCCAGGTCCTCGGTTTTGTGATGAGTGGCAGTCTAGTAATGGCCACTTAAGCGTGGATACGCTGCAGGTGCAGGCTTTCCCGGACTTGATGGTGGATAGCTTACCAGTTGATGGCAGCAGTTGGGCGGGAACTTTCCAGTACTGATGTTGGTGGTTCTTGTGTTCGCCAGTCAGAGGAAACTGAACAGGTAACTTATGCTCTGATGTCTTGTAGTATTTGGAACAAAGAAACTCCTGTAGATGAGGATGTTCGTTCCACAGCAACCTCTCGGAAAGCCAGGCAGGTGGCAATTGATTACTTGCAGAAGGAGGTACATTCTCTAGGCTTTCTGGTTCCGGATTCAAAGGGGGTGGTTGACAAGTTTCAAAAGGCCTTGCGTGGTCTTCAACAAGTTTCCAGGACTTGGCTTTGCACCGTAATAGGTGTTGATCCTTGTGAGCAGTGTGATGCCTCTTTGACTCGGAAGCAGAATGGTTCATTTATTTGGTTGATGGACACCAGATTGAACATGAGCTTCCTGATGAGGCTGTTGAGCTCATGGTTGCAGATGACTCTTTGGGAGGCAAGATTGCGTATCTTGTGGTTTCTGCAGCATACGAAGGATCGTGGACTCTTTTACACAGGAGGGGGGTTAATGGATGGAGTCCGACTCCACAGTTGGAGTGACTCAGATTGGGGAGGAGATCCAAACACGAGGAGATCTACTTCAGGCCCAGGAGCAGTAAGAGGCAATCATCTTTTGCCTTGTCATCCACAAAGGCAGAGTACCAGGCTGCTTGTGATGCTATTTGTGAGGTGGTGAGGTTGAAGAGGTTGCATGGCAGGATTGGGCTTCCACTGGAGGAACCCAAGAGGCACTTTGTTCGTGAAAATATTGTTGCTGATGACATCTTGCTAGAGTTCTATTCAACGGAGGACAGTATGGTGGACCTCTTCACGAAGTCGCTATCTCAAGATTTGCTCAGGCAGCACCCCAGCTCCCTGTGGTTGGTTTCACAGCCAGGAGCTGAGAGGGGGTGTTAGAAGTCATCTCCTCTCTTTACCAGACACCAAGGCCTCTGTTGTGGGTGTGCCCACCCTTTGTAGGTGTTTTCTCATTTTTCCTCACTCCACGTATTTTTTCCCCATTTTTCCCATTTATCTGTGGCTTGGGGGGCAAGCGCATCTTTACTTTGGCCGACTGTACGGGACTTCTGTACAGTACTGGGCGACTCAATGCTGGCCGACTGGTCTTCAGGGCTGGTCGTGGAGTGTTGTGTCTATCGGCTGCCTCTGGAGCAGGCCGACTGCTGCCTGGGGTCCATATATAATGGACCCCCATAGCCCCTTGTCATTTGTATCTTGTATCATTCCGAGATCTTGTGTATATAGAGCAGAGTTACACGCCTATCTCTCTCCTTCTCTTGTGTTGTCTATTTTCTGCACTCTACTTGCTCTTGTGGTCTTAGATTTGGTTATCATCTCCGCTGCGTATTTTGACAGTCATTAGCAACTACTTCTGCTTCTTACCATTGTCCAGCACCTACAGGCTTCCCTCGTGCTCAGTTTTCAGCAATCAACATCAGTTCTTACATTTATAGGTCTTGTACTTGGGCCTACATCTGTGTTTTCTATTTGCTTCACTTTCTTTCATCGTCTACTTCACTCTCTCATTCTCTTGTCTCCCTCTACTCTATGACTTTGGATGCTAAGATTCTCACCACATAAAGGTTTATATAAAGAAAGCCCTGTTATGCGTTATCACGATCAACCTTAGTGCATGTAACAGCACCCTTGCTCAAGGCTTAGATCATTCAGTCCTCCAAAGGGCCTAAGTCATAGAATAGATTAGGTAGGAGCTTTTCCACCTTTTGATGGAGCAATCAATTGGCTAGCCATGATGTACTTCCTTTTTGTACTCTAGAATATACTAAATACTCAAGTATTCTCTCTCTTCTCTGTTCCAGGATGGTGTTTAGGGCTGAAAGAAGACTCCCAAAGTGTCATGTGCACAGTGTGTATATACCGTGTACTACACGCACACAAGACTAGCTTCAAGGTTGGGGAAGCTTGGAGCTAGGCAGGCTGATTGGCGAGCTGAGTTAGGGATAGACTAACGGGCGGGCACCCAAGTATGGACAGGCGGGCGCCCAAGTGTGGACGCTGACCAAGAGCCTATAAAAGGGTGGCCAAGGTTAGTCATTAGTCATATAGAGTCTCACGTGCCTTTGTGAGAGCTCTATGGTCAAGAGCCTGGATCTAGTACAGACGTGCACCTACTTCATGCAGCCAAGGCCGGCAATAGTCTCGAGGCCCGCGAGGGTAGCTTCGTGGCGGTATGGGACGTCACGAGGTAGAGATTGGTCGGTATGTCCATCTAGTTAGCTCAGCTCGTGGCTCGGTGGGGACAGCCAAGTCTTGTGGGCTTGCCCACGGCTGTCAAGGTTGGGAGGTGAGTCAAGCCTGCACCCCCATCATGTTTGTTTGGTTTGTTTGCAGGTTTCGAGTCATGTACCAGGAGCGTTCTACAAGAGATCATATGGGGATTCGACAGTGGTATCAAAGCAAGCCTCGTGAATGAGCAAGTCGGTAGGGAGAGAAAAAGAGGTCGAAGAAAAAGGTATGAGTTCGAGAAGCTTGCTGTTTTTTCTGTGCATACTGCTGTTTGTTTAGACTGTACGGGTTACCGCAGGACGAGTGAATTTTGGAAACTTGTTTTTGAGAAGTTGGAAACAACTTTGAATTTGAGTTCCTCTGATCATCCTCAATCCGATGGCCAGACTGAAAGAGTGAATCAGATTTTGGAGGATATGGTTCGAGCATATGTATCCAAAAGACATAGTTCATGGGAGGATTATCTTCCTATGTTAGAATTTGCATATAACAGTACTAAGCACACGAGTGCACGTTTTAGTCCTTTCATGCTTATGTATGGTTTTCAACCTAGATCACTTGTTACAGTAGGATCCGTGGAACACCACCAACGACGAAATCTGCGAGGTCGTAAGACTCCAGAACAGATTCCATCATAACCTTCCATATGCCGTAGTTACTTCCGTCCAACGGACGGTCCACCAGGAACGTGGGGAGTGTCGGGATCTTCACATGTCTCTCGGCCATCTCAAACAGATCTGCCATTGCAGGGATGTACTCTGAAAAGGGTGGGTGGGTGGGAACAAAGAAGAACTAATACCTGCAAGTGGCTGTCCAGCAAATCAGCCCGCCGTCCTCTTGCTTCTCCTCTTTCCGAACAGTCCAAAACAGTCCACCAATCAGCCACACAACAACCCCCCTCTTGCTCACACAAATCCCAAGAACTATCTAGAGCCTAGGCTCTGATACCATGTCAAAATACGCAGCGGAGATGATGACCAGATCTGGGACACAAGAGCAAAAACGCATGCAGAAAAAATACAGCACAAGAGAGAGAGATGTAGGCGTGTAACTCTGCTCTGATATACACAAGAAGATCCCGGTATGATACACAAGTGGCAAGGGGACTGGGGGCTGTTTATATGCCCCCAAATGAGCAGTCGGCCTGCTGAAAAAGGCTCCACGACTGCATCATCAGTCGGCCAGCACCATGCAACCAGTCGGCCAGCACTGAGGGTCCACGACTGCATCAAGTACAGTCGGCCAGCTCCAGTACACACATCTGATGTAGTCGGCCAGCAAATGGATCCTCCTGCCAACTCAGGGCTGCCTCCCAATCCACAGAAAAAATGGAAAAAATAGGGAAAAAAATGCGGGGAGTAAGGAAAAATGATAAAACACCTCATAAGGGCGGGCACACCCACAACAAAGGCCCTGGTGTATAAATCTAGACAGGAGATGACTTCTAACAACTTGATGGATGTGATGTTTTGTTGGGTATGCCATGGTGCCATAGAGTACATGCAGTGGTGGATACATACAATAGGAAGATTACTTTGACTCATAGAGGGAAAGAACATATTTTGGATGTAAAGCTTAAAGGGGAATCTGTTCCTATTGTATCAGCTTCGGCAATTTCATCAGAAATGAAAAAGCATCTTTCCGCGTACTTGATTTTTGTAAAGAATGCAAAAGATGATGAGTCTAAATCTAATTTGTCTACGTTAGATAAGGACAAAACTAATTTCTTATGTAAGTTCCAAGATTGTTTTTCCGAGTCATTGCCAGGAGAACTTCCTCCGGAAAGGCCAAAAGATCATGCTATTGATCTAATCCCGGGGAGTACTCCACCAAATAGACCGCCGTACCATGTTAGTGCAGCCCAACAAGAAGAAATTATGAGTCAGGTACAGGAGTTGTTGAATAAAGGGTTGATTCAGCCTAGCTCATCACCCTTTTGCTCACTTGTGCTCTTAGTGCAAAAGAAAGATGGTTCTTGGCGCATGTGTATTGATTACAGGGCGCTGAACAAGAATACCATCAAGAATCGATTCCCCATTCCGAGGATCAATGACATTTTGGACCGCTTACAGGGCTCCACAGTCTTTAGTCGGATAGACTTGAAAAGCGGGTATCATCAGATACGTATTAGACTCGAGGATGTGCATAAGACAGCATTTCAAACCACTTTTGGGTTATATGAGTTCTTGGTTATGCCACATTCTTTGATGATATGATTGTGCATTCACATACTGAGGAAGAGCATAGGAAGCCTTTGGCCATTGTATTTGAAGAACTCCGGAAGCATAGGCTGGTCATTAATGGCAAGAAGAGTGAGTTCTTCTTGGAAGAGATACACTTCTTGGGGCATATTGTGTCTAAGCATGGAGTCCGTATGGATCCTTCGAAGGTGGAAGCAATTCTTAATTGGCCAGCTTTGAGGACCGTGCATGATGTACGCAGCTTTTTGGGATTGTGTTCCTATTACAGGCGGTACATACGATATTTTGCTGAGATTGCTTCGCCCCTTCATGCCTTAACAAAGAAGGCAACTCCGTTTAGATGGGCTGATCAGGAAATTACAGCCTTTAAAAAGCTTAAAGAAAAGCTTACTTCGGATCCCGTATTGGTATTACCGGATCTCCGAAAGGCTTTTGTTGTCCAATGTGATGCATGTGGAAACAGCATTGGGGCAGTTCTCATGCAGGAAGGACATGTGATAGCCTATGAGAGTCGAATATTGCATAATGCCGAGAAGCATTTACAGGTTTATGAGAAAGAGATGTTGGTTGTAATTCATGCTCTTTCTACATGGAAACACTATTTGCTTGGGGCTGATTTCACTGTGCAGAGTCCAAACAGATCATCAGACCTTGCGTTATTTCCTCACGCAAACTAAACTTTCTGAGAAGCATATGCGATGGGCCAACTTTTTGTCTATGTTCCACTTCCAGATTGTGCATGTGGAAGGCAAAAAGAACGTTGTGGCAGATGCATTGTCACGCAAGCCACAGGTCTCAGCAGTTTCACTTGCTTATCATCATGAGCTTGATGAGATGAAAGAGCAGTATGCCCATGATGAGGATTTTGGAAGGCTCTATGATCAGATGTCTAAGGGTCAGCGGCATGATCATTATACTCTCGGAGATGGGTTTTTGTTGATGCATGGTAGATTGTGTGTTACCAGGCAATTACGACTCAAGGTTATGATTGAAAGTCATGCTCCACCGTATGCAGGTCATAGAGGTATTGACGCCATGGTAAAAGCAGTTGAGACTTTCTTTTATTGGCCAACCTTGAAAAGAGATGTTGATGCTTTTGTTCGGCAATGCATCGTATGTCAGAAAATGAAGTTTGACCGCCAAAAGACACCAGGGTTACTTCAG
The DNA here is from genome assembly GCF_041138505.1 of Cibotium barometz. Classification (NCBI taxonomy): domain Eukaryota; kingdom Viridiplantae; phylum Streptophyta; class Polypodiopsida; order Cyatheales; family Cibotiaceae; genus Cibotium; species Cibotium barometz. The sequence goes on along the minus strand of NC_141096.1, from coordinate 24,556,229 downwards.
CCTTTACCTATTCCAGATAGACCATGGGAGAGCATTGCCATGGATTTTATATTTGATCTTCCACGGACACAAACGGGGAATGATGGCATATGGACTATCATATGCAGGTTCAATAAGCAGGCCCATTTCATTCCCGTGCGTAAGACGATCAAAGTTGATCATATGGTGAAGTTGTTCATGGCGAACATCTTCAAGTATCATGGCTTGCCTTCGTCTATCATTAGTGACCATGATCCACGGATGACGAGTTTATTCTGGAGAGGGTTGTTTGACAACATGGGTACAACTCTCAAGTTTTCATCCTCATTTCATCCACAAACAGATGGTCAATCGAAAGAAGCTAATTCTACAGTGTTAGATCTTCTTAAGTGTTATGTGTCAGAGCACAAGCAACAATAGGAAAAGTATCTTCCTTTGGTGGAGTTTGCTTATAACAACACTGTCCATACCTCGACGGGCAAGGCGCCTTTTGAGATTGTGGAAGGAGGGAAGAAGGTACCACCCATTTTGCACACAAAGGATAAGATCTTTAAGGCTGATCAGTATGTGGAGAATATGGATGAAGCTTATCGGAGAGTTAAGTTGGCACTCCAAAAAACTCAGCAAAAGCAAAAGCAAAAGAAAGCAGCAGACCGTCACAGACGTGCATTAGAGTTTGCATTGGGTGATTGGGTTCTTTTGCGATTTGAAAAAGCTAGGCTCAAGAAGATGAAGGGTAAAGAGCGCTTATTCCCTAAGTTGAGCATGCGCTATTATGGACCTTTTCAGGTATTGGAAAAGATTGGTGAGGTGGCCTATTGCTTGAAGCTACCAGATCACTGGAGGATTCACAATGCATTTCATGTGAGTCTACTTAGACCTTTCCGTGGGGATGTGCCTGAGGATGTATCAGATGAGGCTCAGCCGGAAGTTGAGGAACTTGATGAGGTTCTTATTCCAGTGCAGATACTGGCACATAAGGAAAGAAAGGTACGCGGTAAAGTTTCTCGTCGCTATCTTGTGAAGTTCAAGAACTATTCACCGATGGATGTGAAGTGGATGGAGGAAGGTGACTTAACAGATTCACCTCAAGTTTTGCAGATCTCAATGGAGGAAGGTGACTTAACAGATTCACCTCAGGTTTTGCAGATCTCGATGCCTTTGAGTTGGAGCCGACTCTTGTTACGACTCATTCAGGTTCAGCAAAGCATGGGTCTGGAGCATTGCTTGATTCTCAAGAGGGGGGCAGCACCTCCACTCCCTTGATACAGACAGGCTCAGATGACATCTAGAGGTCGCTTGGTGCAGCTTTTGTCTCACCCGAAGGTACTGATGGCTGATAGTACATCTGTTTATGGGACTTCTATGATATATGTGTACTAGTCACATTGGATGTTGTGGTTGTGTATGGTTCATAGTGGTATACAACTTGGACTAATGTTGTTACATATGCATGGCTTAGAGAGATTGGGACGCTGATCTTGCCATATTGTACATTTCACTTTGGATATTTTGCTATAGTTTCATCATGGCTCTCTGCCACCGCTACAAGCTCTCTCGAAGGCTGCCCATGAAGTATACCGACTGTTGGGAATTCTTTTGAAGACTTCCATCACGAAGAAATATTGAAGGCAAGGAGATTTGATCATTGTATTATGATTTTCAGCCATTGGGCATTTGTCCTTTTAATTGGTTATATATGGACAGCCATTGGGCACTTACTATAGCGATTGGGCATGTATTTGAGCCATTGGGCACTTGCTATTGCCTTGGGGTATTGTATCTCAGCATATCGGCTCATGGACAGCTTTATGGACCTATGATTCAGCCATATGGGTTCATGGACAGCTTTATGGGCCTATGATTTAGCCATATGGGTTCATGGACAGATTTATCGGCCTATGATTCAGCCATATGCTGTGTTGGCTATTGGGTTAGCTATGTTGGCCAGTATCCACGCAAAATATACATATTTTCAGTGATGTACCTTTCAATTGTTTTGTGCATTGTGGCTATTACATTTTAAGTGTTCACGTGCATATTATTCACAAGACGGTGCCCAAGGACGTTCACACCTAGCCGGTGTAGTTCAGGCTGAAAGAGTGACACTCACCAAGTGGCAATAGGCTGCTGACCAAACAAACACAAGCACGACACGAATCGAGAAGAGTAGACCTACTTGTTAGGATCTATAAATAGAACACCTTCTCAGAATTCTAGCCACCTTCTACGAGTTTCAGGGCAGCCAACCAGGCGAGCAAAATGCAGTCTTCAGAGGCATCACAGTCAGCCCTCGGATGGGCAGCTGGCAATCACACAGGTCAGTCCCACGCTTTCTACTAGGGGATATTCCAACCAAAAAACTTCTTGCTCTGTTCATAGCCTTGTTCAAAGCGAGCACTGGAGCTTCGTAACCACTTTAGTTCTTACCAGATCTAGCATAGTCTGTCCGTATAGCCTCGTGAGAGCCTAGTCATAAGGCTTCATAGCATTGATTCTATTAGCATAGCAAAGCCATCAAGTTTTGGCACTCACACTAGTGAGGCCAGCACCTGAGAGCACACACAGATTTAGACATATTATTCACAAGACGGTGCCCAAGGACGTTCACACCTAGCCGGTGTAGTTCAGGCTGAAAGAGTGACACTCACCGAGTGGCAATAGGCTGCTGACCAAACAAACACAAGCACGACACGAATCGAGAAGAGTAGACCTACTTGTTAGGATCTATAAATAGAACACCTTCTCAGAATTCTAGCCACCTTCTACGAGTTTCAGGGCAGCCAACCAGGCGAGCAAAATGCATTCTTCAGAGGCATCACATTCAGCCCTCGGATGGGCAGATGGCAATCACACAGGTCAGTCCCACGCTTTCTACTATGGGATATTCCAACCAAAAAACTTCTTGCTCTGTTCATAGCCTTGTTCAAAGCGAGCACTAGAGCTTCGTAACCACTTTAGTTCTTACCAGATCTAGCATAGTCTGTCCGTATAGCCTCATGAGAGCCTAGTCATAAGGCTTCATAGCATTGATTCTATTAGCATAGCAAAGCCATCAAGTTTTGGCACTCACACTAGTGAGGCCAGCACCTGAGAGCACACACAGATTTAGACATATTATTCACAAGACGGTGCCCAAGGACGTTCACACCTAGCCGGTGTAGTTCAGGCTGAAAGAGTGACACTCACCAAGTGGCAATAGGCTGCTGACCAAACAAACACAAGCACGACACGAATCGAGAAGAGTAGACCTACTTGTTAGGATCTATAAATAGAACACCTTCTCAGAATTCTAGCCACCTTCTACGAGTTTCAGGGCAGCCAACCAGGCGAGCAAAATGCAGTCTTCAGAGGCATCACAGTCAGCCCTCGGATGGGCAGCTGGCAATCACACAGGTCAGTCCCACGCTTTCTACTAGGGGATATTCCAACCAAAAAACTTCTTGCTCTGTTCATAGCCTTGTTCAAAGCGAGCACTGGAGCTTCGTAACCACTTTAGTTCTTACCAGATCTAGCATAGTCTGTCCGTATAGCCTCGTGAGAGCCTAGTCATAAGGCTTCATAGCATTGATTCTATTAGCATAGCAAAGCCATCAAGTTTTGGCACTCACACTAGTGAGGCCAGCACCTGAGAGCACACACAGATTTAGACATATTATTCACAAGACGGTGCCCAAGGACGTTCACACCTAGCCGGTGTAGTTCAGGCTGAAAGAGTGACACTCACCGAGTGGCAATAGGCTGCTGACCAAACAAACACAAGCACGACACGAATCGAGAAGAGTAGACCTACTTGTTAGGATCTATAAATAGAACACCTTCTCAGAATTCTAGCCACCTTCTACGAGTTTCAGGGCAGCCAACCAGGCGAGCAAAATGCAGTCTTCAGAGGCATCACATTCAGCCCTCGGATGGGCAGATGGCAATCACACAGGTCAGTCCCACGCTTTCTACTATGGGATATTCCAACCAAAAAACTTCTTGCTCTGTTCATAGCCTTGTTCAAAGCGAGCACTAGAGCTTCGTAACCACTTTAGTTCTTACCAGATCTAGCATAGTCTGTCCGTATAGCCTCATGAGAGCCTAGTCATAAGGCTTCATAGCATTGATTCTATTAGCATAGCAAAGCCATCAAGTTTTGGCACTCACACTAGTGAGGCCAGCACCTGAGAGCACACACAGATTTAGACATATTATTCACAAGACGGTGCCCAAGGACGTTCACACCTAGCCGGTGTAGTTCAGGCTGAAAGAGTGACACTCACCAAGTGGCAATAGGCTGCTGACCAAACAAACACAAGCACGACACGAATCGAGAAGAGTAGACCTACTTGTTAGGATCTATAAATAGAACACCTTCTCAGAATTCTAGCCACCTTCTACGAGTTTCAGGGCAGCCAACCAGGCGAGCAAAATGCAGTCTTCAGAGGCATCACAGTCAGCCCTCGGATGGGCAGCTGGCAATCACACAGGTCAGTCCCACGCTTTCTACTAGGGGATATTCCAACCAAAAAACTTCTTGCTCTGTTCATAGCCTTGTTCAAAGCGAGCACTGGAGCTTCGTAACCACTTTAGTTCTTACCAGATCTAGCATAGTCTGTCCGTATAGCCTCGTGAGAACCTAGTCATAAGGCTTCATAGCATTGATTCTATTAGCATAGCAAAGCCATCAAGTTTTGGCACTCACACTAGTGAGGCCAGCACCTGAGAGCACACACAGATTTAGACATATTATTCACAAGACGGTGCCCAAGGACGTTCACACCTAGCCGGTGTAGTTCAGGCTGAAAGAGTGACACTCACCGAGTGGCAATAGGCTGCTGACCAAACAAACACAAGCACGACACGAATCGAGAAGAGTAGACCTACTTGTTAGGATCTATAAATAGAACACCTTCTCAGAATTCTAGCCACCTTCTACGAGTTTCAGGGCAGCCAACCAGGCGAGCAAAATGCAGTCTTCAGAGGCATCACATTCAGCCCTCGGATGGGCAGATGGCAATCACACAGGTCAGTCCCACGCTTTCTACTATGGGATATTCCAACCAAAAAACTTCTTGCTCTGTTCATAGCCTTGTTCAAAGCGAGCACTAGAGCTTCGTAACCACTTTAGTTCTTACCAGATCTAGCATAGTCTGTCCGTATAGCCTCGTGAGAGCCTAGTCATAAGGCTTCATAGCATTGATTCTATTAGCATAGCAAAGCCATCAAGTTTTGGCACTCACACTAGTGAGGCCAGCACCTGAGAGCACACACAGATTTAGACATATTATTCACAAGACGGTGCCCAAGGACGTTCACACCTAGCCGGTGTAGTTCAGGCTGAAAGAGTGACACTCACCAAGTGGCAATAGGCTGCTGACCAAACAAACACAAGCACGACACGAATCGAGAAGAGTAGACCTACTTGTTAGGATCTATAAATAGAACACCTTCTCAGAATTCTAGCCACCTTCTACGAGTTTCAGGGCAGCCAACCAGGCGAGCAAAATGCAGTCTTCAGAGGCATCACATTCAGCCCTCGGATGGGCAGCTGGCAATCACACAGGTCAGTCCCACGCTTTCTACTAGGGGATATTCCAACCAAAAAACTTCTTGCTCTGTTCATAGCCTTGTTCAAAGCGAGCACTGGAGCTTCGTAACCACTTTAGTTCTTACCAGATCTAGCATAGTCTGTCCGTATAGCCTCGTGAGAGCCTAGTCATAAGGCTTCATAGCATTGATTCTATTAGCATAGCAAAGCCATCAAGTTTTGGCACTCACACTAGTGAGGCCAGCACCTGAGAGCACACACAGATTTAGACATATTATTCACAAGACGGTGCCCAAGGACGTTCACACCTAGCCGGTGTAGTTCAGGCTGAAAGAGTGACACTCACCAAGTGGCAATAGGCTGCTGACCAAACAAACACAAGCACGACACGAATCGAGAAGAGTAGACCTACTTGTTAGGATCTATAAATAGAACACCTTCTCAGAATTCTAGCCACCTTCTACGAGTTTCAGGGCAGCCAACCAGGCGAGCAAAATGCAGTCTTCAGAGGCATCACAGTCAGCCCTCGGATGGGCAGCTGGCAATCACACAGGTCAGTCCCACGCTTTCTACTAGGGGATATTCCAACCAAAAAACTTCTAGCTCTGTTCATAGCCTTGTTCAAAGCGAGCACTGGAGCTTCGTAACCACTTTAGTTCTTACCAGATCTAGCATAGTCTGTCCGTATAACCTCGTGAGAGCCTAGTCATAAGGCTTCATAGCATTGATTCTATTAGCATAGCAAAGCCATCAAGTTTTGGCACTCACACTAGTGTGGCCAGCACCTGAGAGAGCACACAGATTTAGACACCGAAACATCTTCGTTTAAGAATCACAGTTCCATATCTCTAACATTTCTCCGGCGATGGAGGACATACTTGGGGATGGAGGAAGGCCCAATCGAATTAAGAGTAGCCATTTTTTTCATTCAGCTTACACAAAAATAAAAATACATGTAGTCATCACCTCATCTTGCTAAACGAGCATATGCATGCACACGTGATGCATAGGGTTGCTACTTGGGCAAGGGTACATCTGTAAATCTTTACAAATGCATCCACCAGCTGGCAGCAACATATGTACACATACACATGCATATACAAATTATTAATATACACAAACATACACATACAAAAATTATTCACACCCACACACACACACATACAAAAATTATTCACACCCACACATACATACATACAAAAATTATTAATGCGCATAAATTATTCACACCTACACACATATATATACTGTTCTACATGCCAATTTGAATGCATGGTTTAAGAGCTATAGGGGCTAATTGGGTCGGGTGAGCAACTGCTTTAAGTGATCAATGCAATGACCAAATGCTATGAAATACAACTAACTCCTTGAATGAAGCTCACAGCGTGAAAAAGGAAGCCTTTCAACTAAGAAAAACCATGACAAAGTTCCTGACATAGAGATCAAATGGCAACAAAAAAGAAAGCAAGAACAAGGCACAAACCTGAAGGGTTTGATTTGGAATTTGGTCCCGCCCACATTGGTGATCAGAGTAGAGGGACAATGGCTGGTCCATGGAATTGTGGAAAATGCACGCCTTCCTTTGCACAATCAAAGCCTGCTCCAGAAGATGCTCCAGCCTCCTCTCCGGAATCATGACAGACGGCGGTAGAAAACCTTGAAGCTCTTGTAGCAGTCGTTCTCGAGGATTTACTGCCGGTTTCCCATCTTTACCACCACTGGACGAAAGGGACTCAATCCTGGATGGACAAACCACGCAAGAGGCCAGCTCGTGTAGCCTTTCCTTCTTGACGTGCAAGGGTGAGATCTCCATCCGGAGTGTTTTAAGTGCCTCCATGGTGTCATGTTTGCCAAGCAGCTCAAAGAACTTCTGCTGCAAGATGAGAGACGCTGCTGAATCAAAGCTATGGGCATCCGGAAGCAGCAGCCGCATGTTTGCGATGCCCTCATCCCACTTGCCATCGAGGATCTGTTGTCTGAAGTTAGCAACAAGCTGGGATTGAAGGGGGATGCCAGACTCATCCTCGAGAAGAGCAGCCGCCCTCTTGTAACCCAATGCGTAGAGAGACTGTGTGATGATCCTGACCAGCTCGGATCGCCGGATAAGCCCGGTGGGGCCAACATTTGTGTCACCGCTGTCGTCCCCGTCATCTACTGCCACACAGGCTCTGGCCATGGTAATGGCAGCAGAGGACCCCTGTGAAGGAGTAAGGAAGGCCTCTTCTGAATCGATTTCTGATGATAAGGGCATAAGCTTGAGACGCTTTAATGGAGGTGGAGCGCCCTCATCTAGTCCTCCCATGAAAGGGCTCAGCTAGCCCATGTAACAAAATAGAACGAAACCCTAGAAATGGTGGGCTGTGGCGCCAGTAGAAGAAATCACCAAAGATTCATTTCTCTGCCTAAAGCCCTCGCTAATCTGGGTGCAGCTTAAAAGGAGCCTGCCTCTTGTCTGAGCTCGCACACTGCTGGTCTTTGCTGTGTGAGCATGTTGCTTTGTGTGCAGATATGACTCTGCTGTGTGAGCTTGTTGATTTGTGTGCAGATTTGACTCCTGGCGCTCTGTCTGTGTATAAAGACCCTCGGATGCCTTCTTGCTCAAATAAAAGCTTCTCTGATTGTCAAGAAAACGCAAGAAGGCTAAACAATAAGGGGCTTTACCTTAGGCAAGGAACCAACCATATCATCATTTTAGGTTGTTTACACATACACATTACTATCCTAGGGGCTTTACACATGTGAGTAGCTGTCCCCATTGAAATTTGATCTTGTGTGTAAGAGGCCTTAATGTGCATACACACTACCAAACTCTCGTAAAAACGACATAACAGAACCCTCCCCATGGCCCATGATATGTCTACTGGTGGCCAAGGGATGAACTATAAACGTCCTTATGTCGAATTTATTTATATGTAGTATTAACCTACCCAATTCTAATAATATCTTTAAGCTAGGAACTAGAAGAAATATTACTCTAGTAGCATTATCGCATCTTATGATAGCCTCACATGTGCGTTGTAACCCATCCAAGCTGGCCTACACGCTCGAGCAACATGCTCTCAAACACAACCTCTAATTTGAATCCAAGCATTGCCTCGTCTTATGATAGCCTCACATGTGCGCGTCATAACCCATCCAAGCTTGCCTACACACTCGAGCATCATGCTCTCAAACACAACCTCTAATTTGAATCCATAAATAACATTTAATACCCAAGCCCCACTTGGAAGAAAAGAAAGCTCATTTGTTGGTGCCTGCTTCATAAGAGTCCATTAAAAGCATCCTAATATCATGTTCTTTATAGATAAATACTCAAAATTTATTTGAATGCAGCAACATATCATGCCCTTGTTTACCCTACATTCACATTTACCACAAAGATGAATGGGCATGTCTCATTAGTTGGGGTATCCTCTAGCTTATAAGTGGAGTATATGGGACAAATTGACATGATGTTTGGAACTAAGTCTCCTAATGAGATCACCTTTAATTTCAAAAGTAGAACACAATTTGGAATACAATTTGTCCACTATAACCCTTGAGTAGTGAACACAATGCACCCATGTTTATTCTATAGTTGAGAACGTGCAATGACGTGTAAGGTCTAAGTTTGTATTACCTCAAGCGAGAAAAGGATAAAGGACAAGCTCTCATTAAAAAACATGATGGCATGCATAAATTTCATGATTTTCATTTGGAGCCCTTATCGAATTAAGCCATTTAATTTAGTGAACAATCAGTTAAAGCTTAATATAGAAACCAAATCTTTAATATACCTATGTGAAAACACTCATTAAACAAGAAGAGGATTCTTACCAAGAGTAGATTTTCCAAATTAAAAAAGGATAAAGATAAGTTTATATTTCATGGCATAGGTAATTGAATGAGAATAGAGAAATAGTACAATATGTTAATCGCCTTGCCCTAGTATGACATGCATTGAAATCAAGAAAGTTAAGCCATTATAATTTCTTTAAAATGCAAGGTATGCTCTTAATCTAAACATGGATCAGGAGTGTATTGAGATGCATTGAAATTAAGAAAGTTGAGCAATGGTAATTTCTTTAAAATGCAAGTTATGCTCAAATGCATTGATGTTCAAGTAAGCGAGGGCTACAAAATCAATCCTTAGGCAGATGTCTTAGAGCTTGAGTCAACTCTATCCACACGTGTGTAACCAAGTGGTAAGAGTGTTTTTCTTCTTAGAACGAGGACATGGGTTTGATACACCTAAGTCAACTCTATCCACGTGTGTAGCTAGGTGGTAAAGAATTTTTGTTCTTAGAATGAGGACATAAGTTTGATACCTGCCAACCTACACCCACTTGATGCACGATAATTAAATGATAAGTATACCATAGAAAAAAAAAAGGAGCTTTAGTAATTAACAAGTAGTTTAATGATAGGTGCATTTTTAAATGTGTGAAAAAAATAATATTTTTAGCAACATAACATGTTCTCATGGAGTGAACTCTCTTGGTGATTACACAACTTGTGTTTTTTCTCACATTGCTTAAAGACATATTGTGAGACTACAAGTCACAATTCTGCTGCAAAATCACACATGTTAGCTTTAGATGGATAAACACTTTTAAGGGCCGCTAGTGCCTTTTGCCTAATTTAATTTAATGTTCGCTTACACACATGAAAACAGTGCTCATAAGTTTTATCTATAATAGCTCAGTTTTTATTGACTTCTACACCTCAACAATTATACCCATAATAATGTTGCAACTCCTCACCCAACTTAGGCCAATTATCGTAAGGAACTTACCTTATACTCACACCTATTTGGTTGCTCCACTCTCTCTACGTCAATGTGTGTCACTCACATGTGTCACACGAGATGGTTCATTCTCTCACTCACACTCAAGCAAGTACACAACATGAAAGTCTCTCTCTCTCTCTCTCTCTCTCTCTCTCTCTCTCTCTCTCTCTCTCTCTCTCTCTCTCTCTCTCTCTCTCTCTCATCGACACAAGTTAGCCAAGCTCACTTCTATGCATAAGAATGTAACACTTCTATGTCCATACTTGATCAGATTTCAAGACTTCTTCTGTGCATAAGAATTTATGTAACACTTCTATGTATGTCCATACTTGACTAGATTCCAAAAGACTTAGACTATATAACATTAAACTTTCTATGTATGTCCATAATTGACTATATTTCAAAAGACTTAGGCTTCATAACCTTTTTACATGGACTTAAAAGATAACACTTGGATAAAGCCTTTGGCTAAGTACACCAACATGTAAGGAAATTACAATGTACAAGGCTCAAAACGGTGTTAACATGCCCCCTTCCTAATGCAGGTTTCATCCTTTGAATACTATATGTGGTGGGCTTTGAAGTTGTCCTTGGTCTTCTTCTTGTGGGCAGAGCTACTATTGTTATGTACTCTTGAACATCTTAGTAAAATCATCTTCTTCAAGCTCACTTTCCAAGTAAGTACTTATATTGGTCAAGGTTGCACAAGGATTGGGAAACAAAGAAACAAAGAGAAGAAAGTTGTGTGTTGTGTGATGTTTGTCTCTTATGGCCAAGGCCTTTAGTTGAAGTAGAGGCTTCCTTGATTAGTGGCCCTTTATCCTTGATTAGTGGCTTCCTTGATTACTAGCCCTTTGTCCTTGATTAGTGGCCCTTTTATTTGATAAGTGATTTCCTTGATTAGTGGTCATTTGTCCTTGCCTTCTAGAGATGGTGGCTCGATGCCTCCAAAGTAGTGTTCTACATCTTCTAAGAGAATTTCTTCTCTTCATCTTCATCAAGGTATACAATATGAGATGAATGAAAAGGTCAAGCCTTATGTGTGAGGTTGGCCAATAGTTACTAATATATTTGTGGTGGTATAAAAGTATAATGGTAGATTGCACTGTTTTAGACTACTAAGTGTCTTCATATAGCTCTTGCTGCTCTCGAGCTTGCTTTTTAGAACCACTTAAGACTTTCTTTAAGCAAGTTTTCAGAAGTTGATTCTTGGGTGAGATCATCATTGCAATTGAGCACCAAAGATAGTCTCTTCCTTGTCATCCAAGATTGCGATATTGTGACTCTCACCCTTTTTTAACAATAGAAGTATCAGGTCATCCTGAGTGGCAGTTTAGGGAGGGCATCTAAGGAGGTTTAAGGGTTGATTTCACCACCCTCTTGGCACCCTTTGTCAATGATGCTAAGCAATGTAGTGCATACTTCCTCCATTGATGTGTTAGAGATCAAATTACCCTTTTTTGGCATCCACAAAATTAGATGAGGAAGATTTGATTTCAAGGTCCTCTTCTAGCATGTTATTATCTAAAATAATTGCTTGTTTACAAGACTAGAATCTAGATATATAGTGATGATCAAATTGTGTGAACTATTTTGGAAAGCATCTGAATGCCTGGGTTGGAGTAACCTTGTAGCAACCTTGCATGACCTAGCTGGAAGCAAGGTGAGGTGATTGTGATGAGCCAATTAGGTGCATGTGTGGGCACATGTGGCACTTGAGGCTAAGGCTATAAGGCCATGGGAAACCATGGTGGTGGTAGTGTAGTGGAGCATGGAAAAGTAGATGCCTACTTTGTGTGGAGAGGAGGAGGAGAGGCATGAAGCTCTATGCATGGTGTTGTAGGTGATTGAGTTGCTATTTTTAGGCAAAACATTCATAGCCTTTAATTCTTTGCAACATGAGTAGTGGGGGAAGTGTGAGGGAGACTGTTGAAGTGGAAAAAGTGATAGACAGAAAGAAAAAGAAGTGGAAAATACAATATATGTTTATAGCTAAAAGGAAATACAGAAATAAGAAAGTGATAGTAGGATAGGGTAAGTAAGTAAGAAGGGAGAAAATAAATGTAAGAAAAAATAGAAATTAAGATCTAATAATAATAATAATAAGGATACTAATAATAATTAACAAGGATACTAATGAGATTAGTGAGAACAAAAAATAAGGTAAACCACAATATAACATTATGTTCTAGAAGCTTGGGTATGCAAGACTACACTCACTTCTTGTGACTCTTACATTGCTTTCAATCATGAAGTGAGAGTACTGTCTGTTGGATTTTTACATCAAATAATACACATTGGTAATAATCCTTAGAAGCGTAGATTTTTTTTGTAATTAAGTGGATGTGCAATCTAAGACACAATAATGTTGGGACAAGAGTGGATTAAAGCCACTAGTTACCATATCAATTGGCAAGAGCACATTGGTACGCTAACACCAAGTCCTAAAATGGTGATGATGCAACAAAATCAGTTTGTCTAACCTACAAACTACCCCTCCAAATCAAGTCCCACCTTCAACATTGGCAATTCCCTTCTTCTATGAAGAAGCCTCCATAAACTTTGCTAAGCCTCACCAAGGAGATTTAGATTCTCAATGTTGGCATCTCCTCTCAAGATAGATCTAACCTTGTCGTTTGTCTCCAAATTAAAATTCTTTACCAATCATAACTTCTTCCTCAATCTCCTAAGAACATAATATTCAAGCTAAACAAATTACAAGCACCCCAATGTTTTAACATTACTAATATAACCAATGGTGGGTCTTGATGAATATCCAAGGCTATTATGATGGATACATAGAAATATGGATCCCTAAAAGGCCATCAAAAAATAGTAAAGAAAAGGTAAAAATTAAACTAAATCGATTCTCCTAATATTGGTTAATTCCATGATTGTTGCAAGTGAAAGGAGAGTAACACTCTCATTTGACTGGCTGCTCATGAATGTCACATTTAGGGCACCGAATCTAACATCTCAAAAACGATGACTGCAAATCAGCCTTAAAGGTTGAAATTTGATCTATATCGGGTCGTCCTGCTGCTCAGCAGCATGTCATCAACGTATAGCACGTTGACAAAAAAATGTGTCCTTACTCCTCTTCACATAGAGGGTACTCTTTGTTGGACTGTTGCAAAAATCATTTGCAACCAAGTATGCATAAATCTTCTCATACCATGCTCTAGGAGCCTGCTTAAGGCCATAAAGAGCCTTTTTCAACCTGCATACTTTAGACTCTTCCCCTTTCACATCAAAACCAGGAGGCTGCGATACATACACCTCCTCATGTAAATCACCATTCAAGAATACAGTCTTAATGTCCAACTAATGTACATTCCACCCATGATGTGCTGCCAAAGCAATGAGACACCTAATGGTAGTCATACGAGATGTGGGTGCAAAGGTCTCATCATAATTGCTGGGCATACCCCTTTGCAACAAGTCTGGCCTTGTAGCGATCAATGCTACCATCTGCTTTGCGTTTTAACTTAGTACCAATGGCCTTCTTGTTGCCACGTAGATCTGTCAAATACCAGGTGTCATTCTTGAGTATAGAGTTATACTCATCCTGCATAGCATGCATCCAATGATCATCATCCTGTGCTGCCTCAAAGGAAACAGGTTCCTCCTGATTACATAAAGTAGAAATGAGAACATGATCCACATGAGAATAATCTGCATGATGAGAACTTGCACGAGTTGTGCTAGGTAAAGGAGCTGCCAACTTGCTATCCCCCCTCAATGTCTGCACAAGCCATTTTGGCATACGCCTAGATTCTTCTATGGCTGCTCTCTCCTCATCCACTACATCCTCATCCCTCAATGTCTGCACAAGCCATTTTTGGCACACGCCTAGATTCTTCTATGGCTGCTCTCTCCTCATCCACTACATCCTCATCCCTCAATGGCTGCTCTCTCCTCATCCACTACATCCTCAATAATTGCCTCATCAAAAGACTGATTTGTTTGCACTTGCAAAGGCTAAATTTGAGCACTTGGTTGAGCATTCAATTACTCTACATATGGCTGCCCTCCATTAAACAAAGGTAGGAGTGAATCAAACATGTCCTGTGAGCATACATTCTGTCATTTTTTGCATGAAAGCATAGGCTGAACTGAGTTTTCTACAAAAACAACATCTCTACTTACTAAAATCCGCTTTGAGGCCGGATGGTAGAGTCTATATCCCTTGCTTTCTGAATTATACACCACAAATATGCATTTAACTGCCTTATCATCAAGCTTACTGTGTTGTTGCTCAGGCACAACAGCATAAGCAAGACACCAAAAACACGCAAATGAGCCGCCACAGAAGGCTTCCTGCCATGCCAAGCTTCATAAGGAGTTTTAGACTGTAAGGCCTTGGTAGGGTATTTGTTCAACACATAGTTTGCGCACATAGTTGCCTCTAACCAAAAACCATGAGGTAAATCTTGGGCTTTCACCATATATCATGCCATCTCCATGAGAGACCTATTCTTTCTCTCAGCCACACCATTTTGCTAAGGTGTGTATGGCACTGTACATTGATGCCTTATGCCTTTTTCAGCCATATATGCATGAAATTCCTTGGACCTATACTCCCCCCCTTGATCTGAACGAAGGGTGTCAACTTTACATTCACATGCATTTTCAGCCATGGATATCAAGTGCTTAAAACACATGCCATAATTTTGCATCACTCATAGCACTAGTCGTAGTAGAGACTAAGCAAGCATCATGCTGCAACTTCAAATACATCCATCTTATATAGGCCATGAAACAAGGTAACTGAGGCAATGATAGAATAACCTCATTTCTATCATGAACTGTACATCTGTCATCCACAAATTTCACCGTTAAGCCTGACAAGGCTAAGGTTGAAACTGACAGCAAGTTTCCATAGCTCTCTCTCTCATTGCTCTCTACCTAGCTTATGGAAAGCTCCACTTGGGTGACACAAGTGGTGGTGGAGTGAACCCCTAGCGGCTTCACATTGAGGAGTTAACCCTCTTAGGTTTGGCTAAGTGCATGTTCCCAAACTGACACTTGCATCTGCTCTGTTCTCTTCTCTCCTTCTCCCCTTATGCAAGGAGAATGTTCACTAAGGTGAACAGCTTATCGAGCACAAGGATGTGTGCTTGGCTTTGGAAGTCAAAGTTGGGTGTTGCCTTCCATGGAACTTTTGGATATTCACGCATTTGGAAACCTAATGGTGCTAACTTCTTTGAGCTTAAAGTTGCTTAATTTTGGGTTTATGGGATCTCTCTAGGCGTTTGTTGATGACAAGATTCAGTTTGTGCAGCGCAATGATGGCATTGTTATGCTGCAATCTAAATATATACGGAAGCTATTGAAGAGGCTTAATCTTGAAGACTATAAACATGTGGCTACACCTATGGAGGTAGGTACTCGACTTAGTCTTCAAGATGCAGGAGACTCTTTTGATGCTAGTTTGTATCAGCAGGCTGTTGGATCCCTTCTTTATGTATGCAACATGAGGCTAGATATACAGTATGCAGTCTAAGAGTTGAGCATATTTATGCATAGTCTAAGTACAAAGCATTGGCAGGCTATCAAGCAGGTTTTTTGCTATTTGCAGGGCACTCAATATTTTGGATTGTTTTATCCAAAGGGGGGTGAGTCACAGCTGCATGCTTTTAGTGATTCAAATTGGGCTCGATGTTATGACGCACGAGTGTCCATTAGTGGGTTTTGCTTTCACCTTGGTGATTCATGTATATCATGGCTCAGCAAGAAGCAGCCTACAGTGGCCACTTCCAGATGTAAAGCCGAGTACACGGCAGCTCTTACAGCTACAGTTGAGTGTGTGTGGCTCAGACGTCTTATAGCTGATTTGGGTGTTGGACAGTCGTCTAGTACTACCATTTTCAATGACAACCAGAGCACATTAGCAGTTGCCGAGGAACCCAGTGTTTCATGCTCGCACTAAGCACATTAAGGTGCATTACACTATGTCAGGGAAAGACTCTCTGCAGTAGAGATCAGCTTGATCTATGTGCCTACACATGACATGGTAGATTTATTCACGAAGGCTCCTCCTCGTGAAAAGTTCAAAGCTTTTCATAAAGTTTTGGGCTTGCTGCCTTTTCAGGATTGATTGGCCATACCCTGTACATATTCACATCATCACTCTAGGGGGGATTTGTAGCATTATATGGTAGTGATGTGTGTGAACACACTTAGGACTGTCGGGGCATTTTTCCCTCACTAGGAGGTTTTTTCCCCCATGCATATGTACACCCTCTTATCTACTCATTTTGGGTGTGTACTTATCTTTTGTATCTGGCACACATTTCTTCATCTATTCTAGTGAGTTTGTGTGCTCTCAAGCTTCTCTATCTTGTGCGTGTGCATTGTTGAAACCCTAACCCTAATTCCAACATGAGGGTAGTGCCTTTGTTGATGTCGAAGGCAAGGCCTTGGTCTCCTTCATCATAGTGGTGCCATATAGGGAATTCTATTAAGAGGGTGATGATCATGTGAAAGAAGCGAATGGTGTGACCATGTGAGTGGCTAGTTATGCTTACAATGCATACACTTATGCTTAGAATATGGGAGTAGCTAACATATAGGGCTGGCCCCCCTTGTTGATCTATAAGACCCAATCATCTTCAACATAGTTGGCCTCATATGAGACCTCTTCTTGCTTGACTTCTTCTTCACTTGAATCTCCTTTTGCAAGATAGGCCTTTTGAGCCTTGTTCCTATAAAAATAATCTTTGTAAACATGATTAGGTTTTCCATAGAAATCATATGATTTCTTTGGAAACTCCTTGTTAGTGGGTCCTTTATATGGTCCTTTGAAAGAACCCTTTTTCTTGAATGAACCACTAAAGTAGGCTTCATCTTGGAATGTAGACAAGGTGTTTTACCTTTTGATCTACTTTTCCTCTTCCAAAAGATCTACAGCAGTGATGTCAGCTACTAATGTTGGAGAAGGCAACTTGGTGAGGGTAGTGACTATGTTACCATAGTCCTCATGGGGTAAACTTTTTAACAATAATGTAATGCATACATATTCTTCCATATTTAAGTTAATCCCTACAAGCTGTGTGGTTAGGCTTCTCATTAGATTTAGGTGAGAGGCAAGCGGCTCTCCCCTATTTAACTTAAGTTCAAAGAATTGAATTAGAAGGTTGATCTTGGAGCTCTTAGCTTGAGCACCAAATAATGTGTCCAAGTCTTCTCAAGCTTCATTTGAAGTGCTTCTTACATCTATGTGATGGATAAACTGACCACTTAAGCCCAAAGCTATGATGGCAAGAGCTTTTTCATCCTTACTAACCCACAATGGTTCTCCCTCCCTGCGTGTTAGGCTTTTTCTCCTTCCCAATGGCAATGCTCCACAACCCCTTTCCCATTAATGTAAATTTGATCTTAGTCTGCCATATATGAAAGCTTGTTCCTTCAAATTTATTTATCTTGGTGGCCATTAAGGAAGGTCTTACCTCAAAGAGACAATGTCTAGTCCCTTTACAAGAAATAAATAATTAATATAAAGATTAATCCCAAATGTTTTAAGTAAAGAGCCCTCCCAGAATTATATATACATGAGAATAATTATGGAACAAAATTTGAAAATGTGAAACAAAATCTAATATTCCGACAACTAATTCTTACAGTTGACTCTGACAGCTGATTGAGATAGCTGACTCTGACAACTGACTCAGATAGCTGATTTAGAAAGCTCACTCTAAGAGTCTAACTCCGATTGATTCACCTAGCTGATGTAGATAGCTGACTCCGATGTTTGATTCACCCAGCTGATGTAGATAGCTGACTCCGATGTTTGATTCACCCAGCTGATGCAGATAGCTAACTACAAAAGCTGATTCAGCTAGCTGATGTAGATAGTTGACTCTGACAGTTGATTCAAAAGGATGATTCAGCTCTCGTAGAGTCATCTATCTACATCAGCCAGCTAATGTAGATAGCTGACTCTAACAAGTGATTTAGACACTTGATTTAGACACCTGATTAAGATAGCTGGTTCAGCGCTCTAATTTTGCATCTGGATTCCATCAGTTAATTTAGTAAACCTAGCCAAAAAAAGTAAACCCAGCCAAAAAAAGTAAACCCAACCAAGAAAGTGAGTAGGGTAGGTGTAGCAATAGGTGGTGGCTGTTAGTAGAGCAAAGCAGGCCATTGGTAGTTAGCAAGTCCTCAGATGTCAATAAGTAGGTCGTCAGATGTTAACAAGTAGGTCGTCGGATTGTTAGCAACAACAGCCAGGTTGTCGACTGTAAGTAGCAGCCATCGACCGCCAGCATAGGTTGTCGACCATCGATAGCAGTCATTAACTATAAGCACAGGGTTGTATAACTAATTCAGCACAGGTTGTATAACTAACAGCACAGGTTGTCGACCATCAATAGCAGTCATTAACTGTAAGCACAGGTTGTATAACTAATTCAGCAAGTTATCGAGAGCCAACAGGGAAGTTGTCTAATTGATTACGTGTTCATATTGTACCTTGATGTTGGGCTCCATCCCTCCTGGGTACCCTGCAAAATCGACCCGACTCTGCCTCCTCCACGCCTATTGCTATGCAACCAAACTCTAGTCCTCCTGCATGCCCTGTAACCGACCCCGCCACACCTCCACAAAAAATCCCAAAAAAAACACATAACCCTAGGGCCCCCAGCACTGCTGCATCCACACGTTTCTGCACATGGTTGTCTGGCCCTCGCTCCATGTGCCCTATAGTTGGCTCCACTCCTCCACACACCCTATAAACCGAGCCCTCTTACACACCTATTGCAATCGATCTCCTGTCATGACTAAGTGACACATCATGAATCAGGAGAGATCTATGGTTGGAAAGAGGCATCGCGATCGAGATTTGATCAACATCCCGTCATGACTAAGTGACACATCATGAATCAAGAGAGATCTATGGTTGGAAAGAGGCATCGCGATCGGGATTTGATCAACATCGTTGGGTTCCCAAGTGAACTATGGGTGAACTGCGAGTAAACTCGGGGGTAAACTAGCGATGAACTAGGGGTGAACTCGCGGGTAAACTCAGGGTGAACTAGGGAACAAAAATACCAAGATTTAAATTTAAAAACACTCTCCACAACCTGCTAGAAAGTACAACATAGTGCTTAGATGATGAAAATTTGAGCGGCCAGTTCCAAGTTCAAATCCTTTTCATTGAGCTCAATCCCTTGAAACTAGGGAATAAAAATACCAAGATTTAAATTTAAAAACACTCTCCACAACCTGCTAGAAAGTATAGCATAGTGGTTAGATGATGAAAACTTGAGCGGCCAGTTCCAAGTTCAAATCCTCTTTTCATTGAGCTCAATCCCTTGAAACTTTTCAAGTCCCAAAAATCCCCATGGTATACCCTGAGTTCACACCTGAGTTTACCCTCCTGAGTTCATCACCTTGAGTTCATGCCTAGTTCACTTGCCCGATGAGAATCCGACGGTCTAGATTAGGCAAGATTGAGATGCCTCTTTTCAGCCTTAGATCCTTCTTGATTTATGATGTGTCATTTAGTCCTATGGCTGACGAGTTCCAGCCCTCCTACGCACCCTACAAACAACTGAACCGACCCCGCCTCCTCCACGCCTATTGCAATCGGGCTCCAACCCTCATGCCCGCCCCTACAGCTGACCCAACCTTGCCTCCTCCATATCTACTCCAACCGTCTAGCCCTCCTGCATGCCCTGCAACCTACCGCCACACCTCCACCACCTTCCATGCCTCTTTTTTATTTTTTATTTATTTTTAGTATTGTTTTATTAGTTTTATTTTTTTACTACTACTACTATTATTATTATCTCTTATTTTATTTATAATTGATTACTATTATTATTTTTAAAAAATATTAGTTAACTAATTATTAAAAATAGATATTAATTACTTAAGTATTTGTATTTATTACCCTTATATATATATATATATATATATATATAATATAGTTTTAGTTTTATCATCAATTTTATTTTGTTTTGTGTTGAGTTAATTTTAAAAGAAAATTCATTAGTTTATTTAATAAAATAATTTCTAGATTTATATATCTATATGACTATTTTAAGAAATCTATATTTATGTTCATATAAATATATATAGAATATAAAATATAGTAAATAAAAAACATTATATATATATAATAAACATTTATAATTACCCAAAAAAATATTTGAAAAGAAAAGAAAAAGTAAAAAACATAAAAAGTAAAAAAAATGCATTTCAACATTCAAAGTTTATTTTTATTATTGTTACTTTTTATTTTGTTCTTTTCTCCTAATTCTTTTTCTTTCTCTTTTTATTATATACATATATATATATATATATATATATATATATATGTATGTATGTATGTATGTATGTATGTATGTATGAACAAAATAAAAACAAGAGAAAACACAAGAACACCTTTACCTGCTATAAACCAAATTCCGAAGAAGGCAATGCAGGGGCACCTCCAAGAGAGGAAAACCAAAGAGCAAAGTTGAGTAACACTCCATGCCACACGCAAAGAGGACGATACTCCACGAACCACCAAATCTAGGGTAAAAAGTGAGGAGCACTTCTTGATGCACCTCTTAGCAGGGAGATTTCCAGACTACGATAAACTGGCTTGTAGTGCCTCAAATCCTACTGGCTCTGATTCCCATAGCATAGTGATTATCACTCCTGATTTTGTGATTATCTCTAAAGCTTGATCCACACACACAAAAATTTGTATTGCCTTAAAATACCAAGCAAATATCAGTTTCACTGCTGGGAAAAGCTGTGGTTTATTTCTCGCTTGGGTCCACTGCCCGGCTTCGGCCAAAAGGCTTTGTAAATTCTCACCCATGATATGAGGGTTCGCTGCCCGAGCTACATGAAATCTCAAAAGGCATACATTACATGTGTGGTGTAAACCTTAACGTTTAACATTCAAGATGGTGTGAGAGCGGTTGGGCTCATCACACAGCGGGTGCACTGCCCAAGTGTTGCAATGCTCAAAGTGATGTATAGTGGATTCTAGACATGGATTAACACATGCATGAGAAACCTAGGGAAGTCTAGGTGCACTTGAGATGACACTTCTCATTTTAGCATTAAGGGGGAGTGTTGAGATAGCATTTGCATGCGTGCAAATGCTAAATGTATGGGTGAGTAAGAAAATCTCTCTTAAGAGGGGGTGTTGAAATATGTAGGCTTGGTTTATGTTTGTGTGGGAACACACCTTATGGGTGAGATGAGATATTATGTGGGATGTGATTTATGAGAGCCACACAAGAAGATGTGGGATAGATATTGCCACATGACATGATGATGAGGAGATTGGGTCAATGGCTATCTATATTAGAAGCCTTTCTTTGTATGGTGAAAAGATATGCAATAGAGCTTGTGTTACTAATCTCTCTCTCTCTCTCTCTCTCTCTCTCTCTCTCTCTCTCTCTCACATCATGGATTTCTTAGTGTGGTATAACCCACCATATTTTATGCTTAATCTATGTTGCTCAACACCATGATCAATCCCATATTAGGATTCTTAACAATGATTATCCACTAAAAGAAGACCATTGTTGGGTTAAGGGACAAGGATTATCGGCAAGGGGAAAAAGTGGAACATATACATAGTTTTCAACATTAAACTTGGAGTGAAATCTACTAAATGACAAGGTTTTCAATCAAAGCCAATGTTTTTAGTTAACATCAAGGTTGCTAGGAAGGAAGGAAGGATGACAAGTTTTGGATTCCATATGTGCACATAAGGGATGATGACAATCATCCAAGAAAAGGTCAAAGGCTAGAATCATGTGATCAAGCTTAGCAAGAGGGAATGTCACATGCACACACGTGGATATGGCTTATTCCATGTGCAAACAAAGGGATGATGGCATTCATCTAAGAAAAGGTCAAAGGTTAGAAGCTCATGAATCAAGTTTTTATAGCAGGAGGAGATATGTGCATACACATGGACATGGCATCCCTAGCTAATCCCTGAATTGGGAAGCAATTTTAGGATCACTTTACGGTAGCTAATAGGCTTTGACACTGAAAGTAGACTCAATTGATGGTCGTCGTTTTAAAAGAATGGTACTTTTTTGGGTACTAGTTGTTTGATGGGACTTGATGCTCTGGGAATTAGAGATAATAGGATTTGAAGCAATATAGTCTAGTTTATCATAGTCTAGGACTCTCGCCGATCGAAGGTGCATCAAGAAGGCTTTGACACTGGAAGTAGACTCAATTGACAGTTGCCGTTTCAAAACAATGGCACTTGTTGGATACTAGTTGTTTGGTGGGACCTAATGCTCTGGGAATCAAAAGCAGTAGGATTTGAGGCACTACAGTCTAGTTTATCATAGCCTAGGAGTCTCCCCAATCGAAGGTGTATCAAGAAGCACTTCTTGAGGCACTATAGTTTAGTTTATCATAGTCTAGGACTCTCCCCGATTGAAGGTGCACTTCTTGATGCACCTTCGATTGGGGAGAGTCCTAGACTACGATAAACTAGATTGTAGTGCCTCAAATCCTACTGCGTGTGATTCCCAAAGCATCATGTCCCACCAAACAACTAGTACCCAACGAAGTGCCATTCTTTCGAAAACAACAACTGTCAATTGAGTTTACTTCTAGTGAAGAATCTTTGTATGACATGAGTCAACTAAACTCAGATCTAAAAGGAGGATTGGTAGACCAATCTGAAATGGAAAGTGCCAAGGTCCAACAAGAACCAAATTCACCCATCAACTTTGTCAAGAGTGTTATAAACTTCGTTAAAAGAGCTTTCACTCGCCTTATCTTCTGGAGAATTTCTACTGTGGGCATAGGAGCAGGAACCTCCATGTTCACTCAAAATGAAACATTGCCTACACTATATCTGAAACCATGACTTTCAGAGAACTTGGCACCCATTGCACAACTAACAACTAATTTCTATCTGTTTGGATGAAGAACAATGGACACATGGAAGTGCAAAGAGACAACTATCGGATGTGTTTCAAGGAGGGTTAGGGTGAGCCATAACATTTTTGGCGCTGCTGTGCTGGGGAGCCATCCCTTGGCTTTTTCCATCGTTTTGTCTCTAATCTATGCATAACCCATTGCCCATTATCTTGATTAGTGGTTTCCTATAAAAAAGATGTGTATTTGATGGTGATTTGTGTGAGATTTGGTGTAGAATAGCTCTCTTTTTTTGTTTTTGAAAAGAATTCTTTTTGCTTAATTTTTAGATTAGTTTGTTGTTGTTTTGGTGGTTTTTCATGTTCTTAGGACTTGCACATAGTTTGTATTAAGCTTAGTTTGCATCAATTGCATCAAACAATGCAATAGAATGCAATTTTTAGTGAATGTTAGCTCTCTTTAGTTTAAACATAGATCTAAGATCATTAATTCGAGTTTAATTATGTGTTTTCTTTGTTGAAATTGTTTGGATTAGAGTGTTAGCAAGCATTAGGAGTAGCTTAATCTTTCAAAAAAATCTTAAAACCATAAAAAAATCCTTGAATTCGACTAATTTCTCTTAATGGACTAGTTTTTGGTCATTAAGGGTGATTAATCTTGATCAAGAGGTTAAAAATTTAGAAAATGTGTTAATTGGGGTCTAAATTGATCATATGAGTAGTCGAAATTGAAGTTTTTGAGTGTTTTGAGAGCATCTAGATGCATCAAAACATCTAATCACATTAAATTTTTGATCAATTGGAGAAATTTGACTCTCTTTGCTTAATTTTACCTTAAAGAGAATACTATAATTAAGAGTCTAATTAATCTCCTAAATTAGATTAATTTACACAAAGATTAGCATTCCCTTGCTCTATCCAATGTTGTGCTCAATTGTGTGAATTAATTAGAGATTAATGGTTAATTAGAGTCTTTGATTAGTATAAAAGAGAAAAAGATTAGTGAAAGGATTAATCTTGGATTAATACTTAATCACTTTTTTACATAACTCATTAAGGCTAATAAGCATTCAATGAGAAGATGCTCATGAGTTGTCAAGTTGTCCATTTTTGGGGGTCATTTATGAAGGGTGTAAGGGGTGTCATTTATGAAGCGTGTAAGGGGTGTCATTAAAAGGTTAGCTTTTTTTATTCCACTTACCTTTTTTTGGAAAAATGCACATATACCTTTCATTTTAAATTCAAAAAATATTCCCCCCCAAAAGGGAAATTTGTATTTCCCACTAGACTAAAAAAAAAAGTCAAAATTTAATTTCCACGTGAAGTTCGGTTCACGCATGAAAACCGTTTCATGGCGTGAAACACTAGTTCACGCGGCCAAAAAAAACAAAATTTAATTTCCATGTGAAGTCCGGTTCAGGTGTGAAAATCGTTTCACGACGTAAAAAACCAGTTCACATAGCCAAAAAAATTAAAATTTAATTTCCACTTGAAGTCCGGTTCACGCATGAAAACCGTTTCACGGCGTGAAACACTAATTCACGCAGCCAAAAAAAATCAAAATTTAATTTCCATGTGAAATTCGGTTCATGAACCATTTCATAGCGTGAAACACCAGTTCACGCAAAAAAAAAACTGAAATTTAATTTCCACGTGAGATTCGGTTCATGCGTGAAAACCTTTTCACAGT
The DNA here is from genome assembly GCF_041138505.1 of Cibotium barometz. Classification (NCBI taxonomy): domain Eukaryota; kingdom Viridiplantae; phylum Streptophyta; class Polypodiopsida; order Cyatheales; family Cibotiaceae; genus Cibotium; species Cibotium barometz. Next base: position 24,531,399 of record NC_141096.1, on the reverse strand, counting down.
GTGAAACACCAATTCACCGTGAAAAAAAAACTTACTTTTTTGTAAAGTCCGGCATGAAACTACAGAGTTTCCCGGGGGGAGGGGGGACACTCTGGAAAACACCCCTGTTTGGAGGCCTGTATCTTCTAAACCGTATATCCGCTCTAGGGCTCATCGAAAAGCTGACATTGAGCTCTTCGATTTTAGACCCGGTCGTCCGAAGTCAAAATCAACCATTTTGGCCTCCGGCCAGCAATCTCAAAATTCGACTCGAAAATCGAGGTAAAAACAGCCCAAAAACTATGAAAAATCATAAAAAAAACAGTGCGAAAACGACGACGAGCCATATGCAGGCTATTTTTGAGGGTCTAGACGACAAAATCACAGACAACTTAGGGAAACAAAGTTTTAGTACTCCAAAAATACTACAACTCCCTCATAAAAAGTTTTTAAAAATTCTTTTTGGAACACCCCCAAAAACGTGGTGCAAGACAAGGAAAAAATTCTCAGAAAATTTTTTCATCTTGAGACAGTGATGGAGAATAGGTTTTAGGACCTCCTCTTCCATCTGGGAAGTTCCTAGCATACGCTTTTTCCAGAAAAATATCTCAGGTCGTTTACGTGTGTATAGCGCCTAAGCTAATTAGGGCAAACGGACACCCCTTTGATCCAACGAAGAGTACGCCAAGCCTCTTGAGGCTGTAATGGGCTGTGGGAAAGTATAAAAATAAAAAAACAAAACAAAAATAAAAAATAAAAAACAAACAAACAAACTGTGATTGCTCATTAAGGAGCATTTAGGCACTCCGACATGGCCACAATAGAGGGATTGCCAGGGATTACACAAGGACTGAACCCAATGGCTGACATCTTCAAGCCATTGAGATCTATGCCACAAATTCACCTCCCAATGCCATTGGCCATGCCTATAACAAGCATGTCATCGGGTCTTACGCCCCCTGTCACTTCAATTCCACTGGGCTTTGGCCCCTTGCCTAACATTCCCACAAATCCTATAAGTGCCAACCCTTTCCTGGATGCCCACACCTTGGACGTACTGACTAGTCTAGGAAGGGGGGGTGGCCCAAGGACTCACTGAGTCTCTTCCAACAAGAGCACTTACATACTGACTCCTCATACAGAAATACAGCCGTTCAAATTTCTAAAATTATGAGAGTAAATATAAGGGAACAACAAACCAATTCAATTCATTCAAATGTTTGAGCAGAGATGTGAAGCCTTTGGAAATCCCAACTGCCCCACTAAGGTACATGCATTGAACTTATGCTTAGAGGGAAAAGCTAGTCGATGGTTCATCGCATTGATGCCGGTGAGATGAAGACCAACTTCAAAACCTTGAAATCAGCCTTTATACATGGCTTTTCCAAACAAGGTGATCGATGGAGTGTAGTAACAGAACTTTATTTAATTGAGCGTTAACCAAATGAATCCATTAGAGATTTTATCCTTCGGATAAAACTCTTGGACTCACGTTGTGAGTCATGGAAAAATTAAACGATGTTCAATTCAGGAGATGTTTCATGATGGACTTACAGAATAACAGCTTACACAACTTGATCATTGTATCCAATCTGTAAACATTCGATCAATATTATAAAGAAACAATACGTTTAGATGACAATACGTTTAGAAGATGATCATGCTACGAGGTGTTCCTCATCTAAACCAAGTGAAGCAATGGCAAAAGAAAGATCAATCTCGGAATTGACATTCCCAGAATTTTATGCAGCCTTGCTTAAAACATTACAGCATACATCTGTAAGACAGGATGAAAACCTTCAAAACAAGACATCCTTAATGCATCTAATAGTGAGGAGCAAGATGTCTTGTGTTAAATGCAATCAATACGACCATCCCAATCCTCATTGTACATACAAGGCACCTGTTCTTCTATACTGCATATATTGTAAAACCTTTGACCATGATAGTAAAAAGTGTCCCGCTTCATCCACAATGGACTCAAAACCTCCATCTCCCGTGCACCAAACAGAAATAGTCCAAAGGGTAGAAACTGCTCAAGAGGTAGTTAATTAGACACTTCAATGTTTCTATTGTCATGGACCTCACAAGGTGGCAAACTGCACAGTTTGGAATACTTTCATGCCCATGGTCACTGACACCTTATGAGACCAATGTGTAAACAATGTGGCATTGATCACATGTTCCTTAAGCGTACAAAATGGGCAACTAGCCACAGTGCCATTGAATGTGCTTACACGTTTACAAGCCAAGGCACAACAAATAGTCAAAAAGAACGTAAAAGACAATACCTCAACATGGGTAGAAGAACATGTTTTAAAACAAAACCTAAAGAGGAAAAAAAAACATTCTTAACCCAAGAAAAACAAGGGACTACAAAAAACTATCGAAACCAAGGTTGAGTTAAAAGATGGGGAAAAGGAGTCTGTAGAGGACAAAGACCCAAAAGGGGACATAAACACAAAAGAGCCAAAAGCTATACAAGATGCAGAAGCATCCACATCAAAGACCACCACACAAACCTCAACACCCATATGTACGACACATGATACAAAAACCTAAAAGAAAATTCGATCTCGTCGCATGGGGAAACATAATGAAAAACTGACAAACCAAAGAAAGTTAGAGAATGAAACAAGTTCTAGTACATCACTAAGTGAGGATGAAACAAGTTCTTACTCTTCGCTCAGTGCACTACATAGACCAATCAAGAAACTAGAACCCACCCAACCACCCCAAATGGATAATAATGATCACATGACATATGTGGAACGCAAAAAGCAAGCTCAAGAGAGCATGCTTAGCTTGGTTGAATGTCTTACAGGGTCACCGATTATGATTGAACCTCATAATGCCAAACCTAAAATAGCAACCAAGTTACAAAGCCTAGAGGAGTATCGCTTTCCCTTTCAAGAAGAGGAAGGCATACTCTCTACAGAAGAGTCATTTGAAACAGACTGTACAAACTATAGGCTTGAGAAAGCATGTGAGGAATTCGATAATTCCCTTACAAGATTAAAACAGTCTCTCAAAACCTCATTCGGAGGAATGCTCTTCTCTCATGATAAAGCCAGCATCACATCAACACTTGCATCTTTAATGGCTCAACCTGAGTTATATAAGGACATAACGAACTACATAAAACAGGAATGTCATGATTCACAAGTTTCCAAATAGCCCTCATTAAGAATTGTCAGAGTAAGACCATTCCACATCTCTAAGCTAATGAGAAAATTTAATGGAAACGAAGATCCAATTCAATATCTTGAAAAATTTGAACAAGTATGTGAAGCTTGTCAAAGAATGGATGACCCCACCAAGATCTGTGCATTTGGTCTTTGTTTAGAAAACAAAGTGGACTAGTGGTTGAGATCATTAAAATGCAACAACGAGAAACAAAAATACGAGATCTTTAGACAAAACTTCATTGGCCAATTCTCTCCAATCAGAGCTAGATGGAGCCTAATATCTTAAACGTATAAGCTCAAGCAAGAAGAGGGGATTCCATAAGAGATTATATAACCAAAGCCAAGTACCTTCTAATGAGGTGTAGTACTCGAGAAAGGCTCCATGATCTATCAATGATTGATCAATTCATGATTGGTCTAAAAATTATAAGACTGCATGACCATCTCTATAGGTGTAGACACTACACCTTTGATGAGTGTTGTCGTGAGGCAGTGGACCTAGTAGACAACCTACAATGGACCTAGTAGACAACCTACACCTTTGATGAGTGTTGTCGTGAGGCAATGGACCTAGTAGACAACCTACAGGACAAGGATATTGAAGTCATTCACCCAAATCAAGAAATAGGGGAAGGATCACCTAAGGCATTTAGTCTCAAAGGAACCTAAACATCAAAGGAAAATATGCTTGTCAAGGACATGAGCATTGAAGAGCTGGCTAACAAATTACTTAATCGCTTCAGCCAACAATGGCAAGGGAAACCTCAAGGTGCTCAGCAACCTCATTTCTATCCTAGAAGAGAAATGGTTTGGTGTGCTATCTGTCGAAGAGAAATGGTTTAGTGTGCTATTTGTCGAAGAAATCATACAAGCATAGAGTGTCCAATGTTAAGACCTAAACCACAACAGTATTGTGCTCATTGCCAATGATACGGGAGTCACAACATTGCTCATTGCTAGTACCAAGGTAACCAGCATCCTACGCTACCTACACCGAGGTAAGTCCAGACCTAAACCACAATAGTATTGTGCTCATTGCCAATGATACGGGAGTTACAACATTGCCAATGATACGGGAGTCACAACATTGCTCATTGCTAGTACCAAGGTAACCAGCATCCTACGCTACCTACACCGAGGCAAGTCCTAACCTTACCCTCATTTCTATCCTAGAAGAGAAATGGTTTGGTGTGCTATCTGTTGAAGAAATCATACAAGCATAGAGTGTCCAATGTTAAGACCTAAACCACAACAGTATTGTGCTCATTGCCAATGATACAAGAGTTACAACATTGCTCTTTGCTAGTACCAAGGTAACCAGCATCCTACGCTACCTACACCAAGGCAAGTCCTAACCTTACCCACTCCAACAAATGACCAACAACATGCACAAAACCAAGTGCCTATGTACTAAAACCCTTTACCGAGAGGAATGTATAGACAATCACAAATGCCATTTCCACCTTCGTTATTACCACTACAACCAGTTCCTCCTAGGACAGCACCAGCACAACAATACTCGGTGACGTTACCTGAGAGTGTCCAGAACAGGAGATCTACAAGCCATATGACTCACATGATCCATATGGTCATCCAAAATCTAGAATCGACTACACTTCTTTATTCAAAGCTATGGTACAACAAAGAGCACAAGATCTCAATAATATGGCATGTAGGCCACCTTTTCAATGTTTTCATTACAAGGGCCTGCACCGCATTACTGAGTGTCCTCACAAAGCTCAAGTTCCAAGTGCACCTCGACCACATAATCAAGTGCCATACCCAAATGGCATACCATATGGTGGCACATGCTGAAACTCTGGATTTGAGCATGCTTATAAGGATTGTCCCAATAGGGTGACAACCACCCCAGTGGTAGAGATTACATTGTCAATGAGCCTTAATTTATTAAGCTTTAAAGGTGGACTCATTCACACGATTCCACTTAATGCAATAACTAGGCTTCAAGCCAAATCAAGGGCAGCAGCCAAGGAAACATCCAAGGCTCCTAAAAAATAAAAAGCTCAAGCCTCAACTTCAAAGCAGCTCACTAAGAATGATGAAGCCCAAAAAAAATACAAAACCAACAAAAACATGATGGACCAGAAACTATGGGTCATAAAAAGTAATAGTCCAAGAGTGCATGAAAATGAAATTCACGATCAATTGTTAAAGATGATGATGTCATTTACGATTGAAAGTGGTTCAAACGAGAGTGCATGCAAATGAAATTCACGATCAATTGTTAAAGATGATGATGTCATTTACGATTGAAAGTGGTTCAAACGAGAGTTTAGAAGTTGCCTCCTATGGAGAAATGACAAATAATTTCCCACCTAACCAAGCTCTTAAACTTAAGGAATACCCCAACCTAGTGTTGCAAAAACAGAGGATGAAACAAGCTCAAGAGCATAAGTCCAAGCTGACCTAGAACCGATCTTGGAACAAGTGGTTGAGTATGAACCATTGAGATAACAATGAATTACACTAGTCTCTGATCTAGAACCGATTGTACAGCCAACAAAAATACCTTAGGACTTGGCAAAGGCCGTTTACAAACCAGTTTCTATACTAAAAAGGCCACAAAACGACCTAGTTTAGGACCCTCTGGCCCCTGAACCATTTCACACATTGCTTGACTCAATTGTGGAACCACCAATAAAGAATCATGAAATACTTCCAATACCACCACATACAATCTTCTCAGAGGTGATCGGTGATAACTTTATATCATCCCCTTCATAGCCAAAATCTATGAAGGATGCTTTAGTATGTCTACTGTATACAATTGTAGATCCTAGCCCACCTCCGAGTGAATGTGAGTACCAACCCTAGGATATAG